>NW_022589749.1:10170829-10215945 GCF_004348235.1 Phoca vitulina
TGGGCGCTGGGCGCGGGGCCGCGGCGGTCGAGGCGGACGAGGAGGCGGCGGCCGGCGGGGCGCGGGGCCGGGCGCGCCCGCGGACGGGCTGGACAGCTCTACGCCGCGGCGCCGCCGTGCCCCGCGCGCCCCAGCGGCCGCTGCTGCCCGTGCGCGCCGGGCCCGCCTCGCATTCCCCCACTCGGCGGCGGGCCTGCGCCTCCGTCAGGCCGCGCGGGGAGCGGCGGCGAGTCCCGGCGAGGGGCCGCCCCCGCCCGCCCCGAGGGCTGGGCTCCGCCGGAAGAAACCCGGCAAACTTCGGGCCGACTCGCTGTCTCCCCACCGCGGCCTGGGCTCGCTCCCCCGCCGGGCCGGGGGGGGGGGGGGTTGACTGTACGGGAGGAGCCGAGTGCACTCGCGGAAGGGGACGAGTAGGCTTGCGGCAACTGTCACTCTTAAGGAGCTTTCTTAAAAACGAAGGTAAGGAGTAAGATGACAAATCTAGGGGAACAAACTGCATACGACTTCATGAGGCCCAAACCTGGATGCCGGCTACTTGTATCGGAGACCAGGTTTGCAGCGGACAGTTCTTTCCCCGGCACCGAATCCATTGGCTCTGGGCTAAAGATGAAAATGCCCCTTGGAAATCAAAAGTAGCGGGAGTAGTAGTAACAGCCGGAAGGGACGCGTGAAGCTCTAGTCCCCGACCTCGTAAAGGCACTGCAGAAGGATCAGAAATAGCTTCATCTTGATGTTTCCTCCCGATTGGACTCTCCAGACGTGAACAGGACGACCAAGAGGGCACTGGGTGAAATTTAAAATCGCCAAGTGTGTATTTGGATTGAGCAGGAACGGCCTTATGTGCCAAGACCTGAAGTAATGGAATTAAATCGGGCACAGCTAAAACCTAGCTCACCTATCACCAAGTATCACTTTCTGTGGGTGAAAGGCGCACTCTCCCTGGAAGGGCAAGTGCTAAAATTAAAGCAGTCCTAGACTGTTCCGATAAAGTCAGAGAGAGGAAAACCACCAGAGGCTGCTCATCCCTGTGGTGACTGTCAGAATTGGAGAGGAAGCCAGGAAAGCCATCATTATGCAACTCTCAAATTACCTTACGCTCTTAGGACGATTGCTCTGAGACCAGTGAAGGTGTCCCAACAAATACAAAGCCCTCACCTTCCCTCCACCAAGAGGTGCCTTAAGTCCCACTAAGAAAGGTTTTCGGAGCATACGGACATCTCCAGAGTCAGGCTCTTTGCCTGTCCACCAGCCCGAATTGAGCCCCTGGATGATACCATCGTAACCTTGCCATGATTGCACTCAAAACTTGCAGGCCTTAAGCCCATCAAAAAGCAGATCTCACAGTAACCCGGTAGGAATAAATACACGAATATCACAATGTAGTTCATATCCACAGATATTTATTGAGTGCCTGTATACAAGAATGAAGACATGAGGGTCCCTGCTCTGACGGAGCTTACAATTCCATGGCTCACATACTTGCCTAGAGTTAAAAACACCTGCAGCAAGCACTTGTCTTTGCCTAACCAGCAGCAGCGCTGCAGGAAGCAAGTGTTTCACATTATATTTGGTCACTGTTACAGTGCAATGGTAAGACAATTATCTTTGAAGTCTGTAGTCACAGCGATGACATGGTATATCATGTCCAGCAAATGCAAACTTATGGCTTGATTCCTCCTGAGAGGCATCTATTGAAATAAAACATAAATCGGAAGGAGAAAGCTTTGTAACACAGGTCCTAAGAATACTGGTGTAGTTTAATCTATTATCAAACTGCCGCAGAACTCTTGGCAAAAAATTATCTCCTGCAGAATGTGTGCTATATAATTGGTTTAATCAGACCTGTACATCTCATGACCACACACACTCTCATGACGGGTGAACATGATTTACCTGTAGGATTCTTAAAGGGTGCTAGGTATGCACTTATTTTTTAAAGCTTCTTAAAGCCTCACAGCACAAGTGGCACATTAAAATGTAATGAAAATTGTTTTGAGATAAAAATTAGAATGACAAAAATGTCTAATTTTACTACATATGTAAGTGCAGAATTCAAATTTAAATAGCATTCAGCAAAGCACCTGGCTTTTCAGAGTTAAGAAGGGGAACACGGTTCGGTTGTTCGTCAAACTCTAAAAACAATCCTCATCTTTATATACGGCTCTTCTGATGCCCAGTGCCAGCCTTCCTGCGGTCCTACCTTACAGGCCCCCACGGTGGAGGTCTAGTTATGGAACATTCAAAGGAGCCATTATTTTGGTTAAGTGGCCACCTTTTTTTTTTTTTTTTAAGGAAAATAGCCTATATTTACATCAAATAACCCCCCCATCACCTATTTAAGATGCTTCTGAACTTCTACCCAACAGGTTACCAGTTTTAATAGTCACTTAAAAAACAAACACCTCACACCAGGAAGAGGATCATTTGAACTCCAAGAAATCTCATTTTTCTTGCAAAAAAGTGGAGAGATCATCTTAGACCACCTAACAGAAATGTCAACCAACCCAAGGTCATTCTTAAGTCAATTGCTGGGGGCACAACCTACTTTTCTATTTAAAAAGTCCTAAATCACTACTTCAAACACCTAATTAACTCAGAATGAATCTGAAATGTGTACTTTTGTTGAAAAGTTACTAAGCACCAGGTACTTTACATAATCTCCTTTAAAATGGAAGGAAGCTTCTTATCGCTTCATCTTATCTCTTTGCTGCTGAGGCGGGCAGGCCTGAGCCTGGTGATGACCCAGGTCCGCCTGGCTCTCCCTCCCCGGCCCAGCAGCTCTGCCCTTAGCCACCCCTTCGGCGTCGGCGGGACAACATGCTGTGCCTCGGGGCTCCTGAAAGGAGAGGAAGGGGGCAGAACCAAGGGAAAAGAGAGAGCAAACTCTATTTGCATTGAAATAATCCTAAAATGGAAGGTGCACTCAGGTTTACTCCCCAGCAGCTCAGCCCCAGCCGGACACCGAATAGTTCACCTCCCAAGGGACACCGGCTACTTTCTAACATCGCCACCTTTGGGGTTGTTTTTAAGCTGAGCATTCTGTTTGTAAATTAAGCACAAAAAAGGGAAAGATGGCTCAAAGGATTTTCCTTGGTCCTCCTCTTCAAAGCTATGAAGAAAAAGTTTTTTTTAATGTTTAAGTAAGTGACTGCTACTTCCAATCTATGATACGTTTCAAGAATCAAAGCACATGTCTTCTTAGAGGCACAGAAGAGGTTTTGATGGGGTTTCCGATCTTTCTTGGAATGAGCCAATAGAGACTACTAAGAAGATAACTCCTTCACAAGATAAAACTATCTCTTCTGAAATAGCAATTTCCTATTCTTGAGAAGGACTTCGTGATAAATGGAGAGAACAGTGAATATCCTAGTAATTTTCAAGTCAGATTTTAATGTCACATATAGGAACACAAAGGGAATACCATCAGTAAAGTCAGTCCCTTTACTGGGTCCTGACACAGCTGTACTGGAACTTGATTAAAATTAACTTATTCTTTACTATAACTAGTTGACTTAAAAAAAAAAAAAAAGGGCTAGAAAAAAATACTACGAATAAAGGCACTTATTTGGTTGCTGAATAACTGTGATTAGCCCAAGGTCTTCAACTGGTGGCAGGAGTCAGGAGCAAAGGTTCAACTCATGGATAGTAACAGAAGAGTCAGGTGTCAGATGGCCCCTCCCTATGGAGGACCCCTCTCCCCCAGCAAAGCTGAGAAGGGAGCACCGCTGGGGCAGCAGACCTGGAGCTCAGCCAGGTGAGCTTTGGTGAAGGGTACTCAAAGATAGTTTGAGATCCCTGCTCAAAGGCATACACAGACCCTAGTGGAGTGATGGTTGGCTTGGCTCATTAGAACTACAAGCTACTAAGAGTCACATAAGAAGAAAAAGTTCAAAAGAAAACCAAACTTTAAAACCTGAGCATTATCAGTGGGAATAAATATTGAAAGTTCAGAATGCGTCTATTTATGACCGTGTACAGGAATATGTGGGCACTGGATTCCGACCAGCCACCGAAAAGTGGGCAGTGGAACAGCCCAGACTTGACCAGCAGTCAGAACATACACCTGCTGGTGCTGCTGATCAGAGCACAGCCTCCTGCCCACGTGCCACTGCCAAGGCCGGGAGCTGGAGCCCTCCAGCAAGGCCAAAGGCCCCACGCTCCATCGACACACATTCCGAGTCCGTGCACAAGCAGGCGCGGGTGCTCTAATCTAAACCTAGCATTCTGACAGCCCCTGCTATGGCAGGAGGTTTTTTTGGCAGGGGAGGAGGAGCACAGCAGGGTTAACTACATCTGCATGGTGACTGACGGCTGAAGCCATGTACCCGGAGGAAACCACCTCACCGGGTGGTGGTCTGTCTTCCATCAAAGCTTCATCCATCAACTTATGGCCACAGCAGGGACACAGTTCCACTCGGAATGCTGAGCGCAAAGCTACAGCTCCCCAACTGCTTACCGTTTTCTGAGAAGTACTACATATATGACATTAGAGAATTACAACTCTCATTTTTCCTTCCTTACAGACAATAAAGTTCAAGGGAAACAAAAGGAGTTATTCAGAGTTTCCAAAGCTTTCCAATATTCCATTATTTCCAATATTTCCATTATTACTATTCTAATATTCACTCTAAGACATGTTCCTAACAGGAACTGCATTACCATTAAAAAAAAAAAATCCCAACACAACTAAAATCCAGGGTATGCTGCATTTTTCTTTTTTTTTTTTGCATTCAGCATGTATTAGTCTATTATTATAGAAGCTATTCTTAAGCATTTATTTAAAAAAAGAATCATATTCACAAGGTAGAACAAGTATATAAAATTAGTGTGCAAAGGTAATTGTAAAAGGATAACGCTATTTGTTTAGAAACAAGCTGCCTCCCCTGTTTACATTTCCTTACTATTGATATAAACTGGAGACTTATACTATTTAAAAATAATACTTTTTAAATAGTAAAATATACAAGAGATTCCTGAGCATAACAAAAATATCTTGAAAATATGTGGCCATTTGAAGTATAAAACAGTAAGTGTAAAGAATAGCATGATTGTAAAACTACTATTTGAAGGCTTATAAACAGTACAAAATAGTTTGCCTTTTCTGAGTGCATAATTATACGTTAGTGCAAACAAAAACGTCTCAAAATTTAATGGCTACAAATCTCAGAGATTTGCAGAGGTGCGCAAAACATGAAATTTCTTTAATGTCATTCGAACTGAGCCCAGTTCTCGATTAATCCTTTCCAAACGATCTTCCAAGGCTTCCTAAGGGAAAATAACAGGAAAAGTTTTGTTAGAATTCTGCATCGAGTTCACTGGTTCTATAATTACCACCAAATTGAGCTTTCTTTTAGCAAAGGAGCAGGTAGAAACATTCAAATTAGAGTTGGTTTTTTTTTTTTTTACACAAATCATCTTATTTATATTATTTCTTTAAACAATACGAATCAATGTTTCAACCATTCAAATCAAATGCTGCACTTCAGCACCTTAACACATCCTCAGTACCAGTGCTACTTGGAGGATGCGGAAATCTCAGCAAGAGCAACGGGACTGAGCAAGGAGGTGACTCTCGGATTCTGCTGAACTGAGGACAGAACGAGAGGAGCCCAAAGGTACTTCACACACGTCACGGGAAGAAATGGATCGGTGCCTTATCCCACTGAGGCGTATGTCAAACAACTTTCTTCTGACAAGAATTTCTAAGTTAAAAAGGAGGGAACACGCTGGAGGAGTTTCTTCCAAGAAACAAGAGATTTCACAAAGAATCAATGTAACAACTGCTATTTTTAAATAAGCAGTACTATTGTTAAATAAATAGAGCCTGGAATATAAATTTATCATTTTAGGTACTTTATTCAGTCTTAACTCCACTGGTATCCTGAAATAAAACTTAAAAATTCCTCTTTAACAACTTCAATTATAAAAGGATCACATAAGGGGTGCCTGGGTGGCTCAGTCAGTTAAGTAGCCGCCTTCAGCTCGGGTCATGATCCTGGAGTCCCTGGATGGAGTCCCAAGTTGGGCTCCCTGCTCAGCAGGGAGTCTGCTTCTTCCTCTCTCTGCCCCTCCCCTGGCTCCTGCTCTCTCTCACTCGCTCACTTTCTCTCAAATAAAATCTTAAAAAAAAAAATTAAAATAAAAAAAATAAAAGGATCACACGTTCATGATAAAATATTTAGAAGACAGAGGAGTGAAAAATAACCAGTTCCTCTTTCTTGGTTTTTTTCTGTAGATATCCACATCATTAAGAAGAAAAATAAAAACAATCAAATTCTCTACTTCAAAACATTTTTCAGCTGAACTTTTTTTTTTTTTTTTAAAGATTTTATTTGACAGAGAGAGACAGCAAGAGAGGGAACACAAGCAGGGGGGAGTGGGAGAGTGAGAAGTAGACTTCCCGCAGAGTAGGGAGCCCGATGTGGGGCTCGATCCCAGGACCCTGGGATCATGACCTGAGCTGAAGGCAGACGCTTAATGACTGAGCCACCCAGGTGCCCCTCAGCTGAACTTTTGTTATGAAATATCTTTCTGAGATATCATTTTAAATTAATTTGCAATATTCCATTAGATTTAATCAAGAATCTTTTAGCAGAAATTTAGGTTGCTTCTAATGTTGGATACCATAAATAATGCTGCAATAAATATTTTTAAAAAGATTTCTTTGCACACATCTGTAAATACTGCCTTAGGAATCATTCCCAGAAGTAAAAATGCTAGGTCCGAAGAGATGCAAAACTCTAAAGCTTCAGATAGAGGTCAAACTATATTCCAGAAAGTTTGTGACAATTTCTAATTCCACCTGCCATGTATGAGAATATGCTTTTCTAAATCCTGGGTACTGTTTTGTTTTGCGTGTGTGTGTATTTAAATACCTGCCTATGTAAGTTTTTTTTTTTTTAATGATGCTTTTGGGGGTGCCTGGGTGGCTTATTTGGTTGAATGTCTGGCTCTTGATTTCAGCTCAAGTCATGATCTCATGGGTCATGAGATCGAGCCCAGGTCAGGCTCTGTGCTCAGTGGGGAGTGTCTGCTTGAGATTCTCTCCCTCTGGCCCCTCCCCTGACCAGTGCATACATGCTTTCTCTCTAAAATAAATAAATAAATCTTTAAAAAAAAAAAATGCTGCTTTGGGGCACCTGGGTGGCTCAGTCATTAAGCGTCTGCCTTCGGCTCGGGTCATGATCCCAGGGTTCTGGGATTGAGCCCCGTATCAGGCTCCCTATTCAGCGGCCTGCTTCTCTCTCTCCCACTCCCCCTGCTTGTGTTCCCTCTCTCGCTCTGTCTCTCTCTGTCAAATAAATAAAATCTTTAAAAAAAAAAAAAAAGTGTATGCCTAGTTAAGCGTCCGCCTTCAGCTCAGGTCACGCTCAGCAGGGGAGTCTGCTTCTCCCTCTTCCTCAGCCCCTCCCCAAACTCATGCTCTCTCTTTCTCTCTCTCTCTCTCAAATGAATAAAATCTTTTTAAAAAAAAGATGCTTTTGGGGCACCTGGGTGGCTCAGACGTTGTCTGCCTTCGGCTTGGGTCATGATCCAGGGTCCTGGGATCGAGCCCCACATTGGGCTCCCTGCTCTGCGGGAAGCCTGCTTCTCCCTCTCCCACTCCCCCTGCTTGTGTTCCCTCTCTCACGCTGTCTCTGTCAAATAAATAAATAAAATCTTTAATAAATAAATAAATAAAGATGCTTTTGTTCAAATATGTAGTTTTTTACTCATCGGTGAGGCTGAATATTTTTCATCTTTTTCTTGCCAATTTTACTTTTTTACACTTATGAATCGTATTTAAGCATCTTCAGTCCCTTTCTGCTGTCACTGGTCTCCTTACTGGAAGAAACAGCTTTAACACGTATGAACAGGCTCTACTCCCTTTTAAGTTATTTTAAAAGCTTACAATCATTATATAAAAAATATATATGTAACAAATGTTTCAGATAAATTTAGAATCAGAGTATCCACAAGTTTTCCTTCTGCCTTCCCAATAAGGAAGAAGAGTTTCATGTGTTGAGTCTTACAAATTATTGAGTAAAGACTTTCGGAACAACAAAAACAGTAAGAGACTTAAAGTCTTAAGGAGAAGTTAGGTATGTAAGCCCAAGGAAAGACCTCTGCTGTTTTCTTTGCTTTTTTTTTTTCCTTCTGGTATCACAGATCAATCTGAAAATGAATTTTTCCTGAAGTTAAAGCACTGAAAAGCCAAAACATGCAGTTATATAAGAGACCTATCCTTGTCCTTATGCTTAAAATGTTACAAAAAGAGCAGATTGTAAATGTCCCATGGTTTCATGCATTTTGATTCTCTCTGGAAGGCAACTAAAAGAAATGCACATGAGCCGCTTCGCCTGAACCATCTCCTGCTCAATAATGGAATCACATCTCTCTCTCTCTCTTTTTAAAATATTTTATTTATTTATTTGAGAGAGAGTGTGAGCGAGAGCAAGAGTCGGGGAAGGAGCAGAGGCAGAAGGAGAAGCAGGCTCCCCGAGCAGGGAGCCCGATGCGGGGCTCAATCCCAGGACCCTGGGATCATGACCTGAGCCGAAGGCAGACGCTTAACCGACTGAGCCACCCAGGCACCCCCATCTCTCTCTTTTTAACCTCTACAGCTATTCCAGTTGCAAAGCCAACTGTTCTATGTATTTACTAAATGGAAAGGGGCTGAGAAATAGAGACTGGGGAGGAAAAAACAAACACAAAAAGGGACATTTAATGTGAGAGGATTAATTTAACATAAAATCTGTTCAAAGGCATATTGTGTAGTGGCATGAACGTCTTTTTCATGAAGCATAAAGGAAAAATCACTTTTTATTCCCGAAAGCCAGCACGCAGTTCTAAAATATACTATACTGCTTCTCCCTCTCCCACTCCCCCTGCTTGTGTTCCTTCTCTAGCTGTGTCTCTGTCAAATAAATAAATAAAACCTTTAAAAAAAAAAAAAAAAAACGGCGCCTGGGTGGCTCAGCTGTTAAGCGTCTGCCTTTGGCTCGGGTCATGATCCAGGGTCCTGGGATCGAGCCCCACATCATGCTCCCTGCTCGGCGGGAAGCCTGCTTCTCCCTCTCCCACTCTCCCTGCTTGTGTTCCTTCTCTCGCTGTGTCCCTCTCTGTCAAATAAATAAATAAAACCTTTAAAAAATAAAAAATAAAATAAAATATACTATAATCACCAAACACTTCCTAAAAGGCCGAAAGTTTAGCCCAGTTGTTTCAGGGTGCCTAATACAACATCTTGAATAATGGAACCCTAGCCGGCACCACGCCTCTAACACACGTTCAAGCTGAGACAGTTCACCTGGTTTAATCTTGTCTGCAAAGTGATTCGTCCTCCAGTAGAAGGCATTCGACTTAGTGCTGCCTCAATCTGTGAACACACAAAACAAATTTAAATAAAAACAGAAGAATTCTGACGAATGGCAGGGATGTCTGTAACAGAATGGAAAGGACAGGCTTCAGCCTAGTACTTTCTAGTGCGCCTCGCCTTCACGTAAGCGCCCTCTGTCCTGCTCAGCAAGGACAGCTCAGCTCAAACGCGGTCCGAGCGCAGCTCTGGGGTGCGAGCCACAGTAGCTTCCTGGCATGGTCTGACTCCATCATTCCCTCTGACTATTCCTCAGACATAAGCATTAAGTTCAGAAAAACATTTGGGTTTTTTTGTTTTTTTTTTTTTAAGTTTTTGTTTTTACCTGGTCTTTTTCTTTTGTAAGTTCATCAAAAAACCGTTCCGTTTCAGCTAGGGTCCTAATTTTTGCTGTATACTCAAAATCATTACCATGTGGTGCTACCGACGCGGGCTCACACCGTTCATAGCTAACTGACTTATTCTTCTCCCAGGCTGGTCTCACAGACACTTCCTTCCTTCCATGTGGCAGCAGTCCGGGAGAAGAGCTGTGATTAGCCTGGCTGTCGGTGGCTGTTTCTGAGTATTTTTTTTCTGTCAGAGAGAAAAGAAATTTCTTTTATTTCTTACCAGTTTTCATGCTCGATCATATACATAACTATATATGTTATCTGACTTCACTTTCTGGAAAGGACTGCCACATACCAAAAAACATAATGAAAAGAGACACAATAATCAATCATATTTACTCAGTGCTTTTTCTCCACAGAATTCTAAAAGTTTTGCTCTCGGTTTGACAATCTGCACACCTTCCCTAAGTGAAGGTATGTAAACTTTCTGTAAACTTACAAGAACTTTAAGTAAACTTAAAGAACAAAAAAAAGTTAAGCACTAAACACACACATTTAGTGGACACAAACCCACACCAACAGTGCAGAGCTGGCATCTTACGGGGCCTGCCCAAGTGACTCACATGCATTATCTTGTAACTTTATTCCAAACTTAAAAGATAAATGAGAAAAAAGAAAAAAAAAATCACCCGATGCCTAAGTTGCACAGAAATTAGTAAAGAGAGAAACTGAACAGTATGGCTCTGGTTAAGTAAGCATTAACACTGTCTGTACCTCAGTTTCCCAACTTTTCAATGAGGATAACAGCATTGACACATAATATGAGCATCACGAATGCTTATTCTTAGAGGCCCTTGTGCAGAAAAATTATTTAAGTGCAGGATATTATACTATTTAGGACCTTGAAAAAATACCAGAAATTCACAAAATGACTAAAACCATAACTAATAATTTTTTAGGAAAAGATACCTTCCGAGTCATCTAGAGGAAGAAACTGGAGTTGTTTTCTTGGATTGGTACGTTGTAATGCAGACACAGGAACAGTATCTAAATCATCCAAAAGTATATCAAATCTATTGAATGAAGCAAGTTATTTGTGAGAAAAAAATGTTAACTGATTTTCCCTATCTCCACTAGAAAGATGAGCTGGCATCCAGTTAACTCACACATTCACGTATTTTTTAAAAAGAAAGCTGGTCATATAATTTTCTAAAACTGAAGTTTAATTTATATTTTCTAACACAAAATTATACTTATATATGAGAGACTTAAAGCATTTACCCATACATTATCTCCTTCAATCTTTATAACAACCTTATAATATATGCAGGGCAGGTATTATTATCCCTGTTTTATAGAAGAGGAAACCTGAGGTTCAACGAGCTTAAGAAATTTCTCAAGAGCCTGATGGAGCCAGGTCACCAGCTCTTCCATCGTAGGCATGTATGGCTCCCCACAGGGGCACACACTGCTGACCACACTTCAGAGAGAGGACAATTGTGTCAGGCACCCAGGGAAACTTACGTGTATTGCCAGGGCCATCCCAGGACAGCCCACTTTCTTGTACAAATGGCTCAAAAACTGCCCTGTATCATAAACCTTTTCAGGAAAACAAAGAATTATCATTCTATATCCAAAAGCTGGAAGGGATTCTGAGGCAGTATTTAAATTCAGTAGTAGCCAGTATCCACAGTTAAAAACTGTTTTCATGGATTACAGTATTTTTTTATTTTTAATATGACATTCATTTAAATGATTTAAATCCAAAGGGTTCCCACTGGCAACTGAAAAATTAGTGATAGCTACAGGCATAAAGCTGACACTTAAAAAAAATCAGTAATAAAATATGTTATTCTACTATTTTAAAGAACTTACCGAGTTGGACTGCTTTCATTTTTGCTCAGTAGATGACTAAATCCTGGGGACAAATTTTCTTTAGGGGATCGCTTTGGACTATAAGCCACAGTCACTGGTGTTAACATAATCTCTCTTTTTGCTACAGAAGAAAATGAAGAGGAAATATTCTCTTCCTTCAATATAATGCATATATTGGCAGAACATACTTTCTTTTTCAGTACTTTTTTCTAACTTTAATGAAATACAATTTTATTGTAAAACTTTTTGAAAGATAAATAAGAGCATACAAAAGAAAAATAATTCATAATCCTAACACCTAGAGGGAACCACTGTCAACATTTTCGTGTATCAGACTGCAGTGTCAGCACGCAGACTCAAAACTGGTTTTTCAGGATTTTAGAAGTCGACCGGAAATAAGATGGAGACACCAGCGCACATTCCTGTCACACAGGGACACACCAACACCAGCACACAGTCCTGTCCACTGTCACACGGGGCCACACAAACACCGGCACGCACTCCTGTCACATGGGGACACACAAGTATCTTCAGCTGTTCCGAAAATGGAAATCGAGAAAACAGAAATCCAATGCTTAACCTTTAAAACCGTAACTGTAATTGACTAAAGAAACCAGAGGTAACTATATGAAAAGAAGTATATCTTTTCCAGGCTAGCTTACATTAATTTGTTTGAACTAATGTTTAATTAGATAGTTGTCAATGCTCTCAAAAACCGTGAAATGGTATGAGTTGCAAAAAGGAATTTGCTGAACACACACAAAAATCTCATTTGAATATACTGTGATAATTCCTTCACCTATAGTCATAGTTATCTGTGCAGTCAGGTGATATTATTGAACAAGACCTTATTTAGGGACCCTGTGCTCAGAGTACTCCAGTAGGTGCTAGAGAACATAAGGGAAACAGAACACATCAGGCATGTGTGCACAGCTCGGATACCACTCTTTTCAGCCCAGGAGACAGACACATCTAACTCTTACTTGGAGTACTTGATTTACGAGTTGAAGGTGGTAAAGATGAGGATCTCTGTGAAGCAGAATTAAATCTCCTCTGTCTTTGTTGGGCACATTTCTCTGGGGACCGACTTGCACTGACTGACGTTTCAGTTTGCCGAGGATTCGCTAATTCTGTAACAGACAAATGATTAAAAAGTAAACAAAACAAACCTAGCTCTGGTTACCCGCCTTTATTAACAGATGATTACGCCAAGCAAGCAATTCTCACTATCCAGGTTAGAATGATTACTTGCAAATACACGTTGTAAGGATTAAAAAATGCTTGATGAAGAAAAATGTGGGAGTTTATAATGAATTCATCCTGGCTTCCTGTTTACAATTGCCATTCAAGGTGATTTTTCAAGAGAGATTATTTTTAGAAAGCAAGTCACTAATTTATTTACTAGGAGATACTGCTTTGGAGATGCAACGCCCAAGATGTGAACAATGTAATCAGCAGGCCCGATCACGTGAGCGCTGGACTGAGTACAAGGAGATGCAAGTACTGTTGACCTGTGCTTGTGAGAAAAATGGTATTCAAGATACTTCTTGGGGCACCCGGCTGGCTCAGTCGGAACAGCATGTGACTCTTGATCTCGGGGTTGTGAGTTCGAGCCTCACGTTGGGTGTAGAGATTACTTAAAAATAAAAAATAAGGGGCGCCTGGGTGGCTCAGTTGGTTAAGCGACTGCCTTCAGCTCAGGTCATGATCCCAGGGTTCTGGGATCGAGCCCCGCACTGGGCTCCCTGCTCAGCCGGAAGCCTGCTTCTTCCTCTCCCACTCCCACTGCTTGTGTTCCCTCTCACGCTGTCTCTCTCTCTCTCTGTCAATTAAATAAATAAATAAAATCTTTAATAAATAAATAAATAAATAATAAAAAATAAAAAAATCTTAAAAAAAAAAGATACTTCTTATCCTACTGAGAGATGCTCAGTAACCAAGAAAGGGAAAGTAGAAAACGTTACATCTCACTTTATGAATAGCAAATGTCTATTGTAACTTTCCAAGGACAAACTGATGTAGATATATTCCAAATATCTTTAAGAATGCTGCATAAATTTTTACTAATCAGAACGTAATCTATAATCTATTATCTATCTATATCAAACAAGGGAAAAATGCTTACTATTTGAGGTGTCCTCTTTCTCTGTCTGTGTGCCCCAATTTTTAAATATTTTTCCTTCATCGAGTTCTTTTAAAGCTTTCATGATTGGTGTATCTGAAGTCTCTCTTTGTTTTTTTATCAATAAGCTTCTTGGTGAACTTTCAGATGAAGAATCCTTTTCCGGAGGAGAATGGTACCTTAAATAAGAATTGTAAGACATGCAGTGCTATGAACTGAATATTTGTGTCCCTCCAAAACACTTGTATGTTGGAGCCCCAATCCTCAGTGGATGGTGTTAGGAGGTGAAGCCTTGGGGAGGTGATTAGATTTAGATGAGATCATGAGGGTTGGACCCTGTGATGGGATTAATGCCCTTCTAAAAAGAAGAGATACAAGATGTCTCCGCCGCACACATTCACCAAGCAAAGACCCTATAACCAGGAAGAGGGCCCTCACCAAGAACCCAACTGTGCTGGCACCCCAGTCTCAGACTCTCAGACTCCAGAACAGCAGGAAAAAGTGTTTCTTGTTTAAGCTGCCCGGTCTACGGTGCTTTAAAATAGCAGGCTGAGCTAAGACAGAGGCCCCTGGCACTGTCAGGGAATGACATGAGAGTTAACAATTACACTCCACAATGAATATATATGCTTTACAATGTAAATAAACTAAAATTGAACCTGCATGTAATAGACCAGCACTTCCCAATCCTCTTCACATCCTGGCACGTACAGAAGTATTATATTTATATGGTGCTCTGGAGTAATATGGTTGCGTGGGCTGTCACGCAAGGATCAACACCTTAGCCTAACCGAGAGTCTGTGCACAGCACACCACTGTCAGGAGCACAGGGTGGGGGGCGGTCTGCACGGCCTTTGATCTTAAGTATCCTAAACCCATTAGCTTTTCAAAGTAAAATAAAAATCTGGTCCTCAAAAGTAAGACATTGAAGCCACAAAGAGAAGGCAAGGCTCTTCTTTATGCCTTCCTGAACATTTAAAGGCAACTGAAATCTGTGAAACCGTAATCGACCCTAAATATGACCTTTGACAAAGCCACCTTACCCGGGAGCACAGGTTTCCCCTAGCTGGTTATCCACTCTGTTATCCTGGGTGTCCAAAGGCTGGCCAGTAAAGATGGAATACTCCGCTCCTGGTATCAGCCACTTGCGCCTGCTGACGTCGGAGGTGGCCAGCGTGCTAGGACAGGGAGAAACGATCTGAGGCATGACAGGCTCGTGCTTCAGTGCACACTGAACACATACCGAAAACAACCTGCTTTGTGGTGGTTTTGTTTGTTTGTTTTGTTTTTTTAAGATTTTATTTATTTGACAGAGAGAGAGAAAGAGAGCACACGCAGGGGGAGCAGCAAGCAGTGGGAGAGGGAGAAGCAGACTTCCCGCTGAGCAGGGAGCCCGAAGGGGGGCCTGATTCCAGGACCCTGGGATCATGACCTGAGCCGAAGGCAGACGCTTAACCGACTGAGCCGCCCAGGTGCCCCAAACAACCTGCTTTGAAATGGTACGTACACATTTGTACAGTAATTCTAAAACTGCATAAAACAACCTTATTTTAGATATACGAATTCTATTTTATGGTTTTCAGATCCAAGCGAACTATTATTTTAGGTTTGTTACTTTGGGCTATTTCTGCATCTCAGTCAAGGTATTCTCCTGTCTACACAGCTCTGAACACCCCCAACTAACTTCCTACCACACTTCCTATGCTTCACACCCAACCCATAGCTCAGGCCAAGGAGGTACAGCGAGAGTGCCCTTCTCATTCCTCCCAGACCAGCACTGCCCAGGAGAACTTTCTGTGAGAACAGAAACATCCTCTATCTGTGCAGCCCAATACAACAGCCACTAGTCACATGCTGTTGAATTGTGGCTAGTGAGATGAAGAAGCAATCTTTACATGTCATTTAATTTTAATTAACTTAAATGAAATAGCCACACACAGTGACTAGTGTATTGAGTAGTGCAGCTGAAGGCCAGTCCTTCCCACATCTTATGGACACCCTGCCCAACTCAAGCTCACACATCATGCATTAACCGGCCCTTTGCTAGACTTCAGAACTGTTCTCACCTTCTCCACACCTGCTCCTGCCCTCCTACTTCACTGTCCACAGGGAGGAGCTATCCTGGACCTCTCTCCAATGATTGGACTCGACTCCTGTTTGCTCGCCTGCCCCTCCATTGGAGAATACTCACTGGACTTCATTATCACTAGAGAACACATCCCCTTAAGAAGTCACAACTCCAGGGGAGCCTGGGTGGCTCAGTTGGTTGGGTGACTACCTTCGGCTCAGGTCATGATCCCGGAGTTCCGGGATCGAGTCCCGCATCGGGCTCCCTGCTCGGTGGGGAGTCTGCCTCTTCCCTCTGACCCTACCCCCTCTTGTGCTCACTCTCTCTCAAATAAATAAATAAATAAGAAGTCACAACTCCAAAGATTCTTCTGGCTAAGGTGCTCAAGTGTCACCAAGGCACTGTGACCCCAAGGCCTGTGATCCCTGGCCTCACCATTTTCTACTTACCAACCCCTCCCCTAGCTTTTTCAGCTCCCCTCTACCTACTCTGGGGTGCACAGTTACTCATTGCCTTGATCCCCTTTCCGCACTCACCTTCCCTCAGCCCCGACTGGCAGCAGAGACCTAGCCTGAGGAACACGGTGGTCTCGCTCCCGAGTGTCCACAGTCCCAGCTCTGGGCTTTGCTGGAAGCAAGCCACCCAACTGCAGCCTGGGCTAGCACCAGAGTCACCGTCACCATCTCCATGGACGCCCAACACTGGCTGACAACACACGTTTCTGGAATCGACAAGCTCCAGTTCTCCAACAGGACTCCCTTACACCTTTCTCTACTCTCCTCAAACCTCTCCCAGCCCTCCCGGTCGGCTGGTAACCCCGCAGCACATTTGGGAGGGAAAAAAGAGACGAGGAGACAAGAGGTGTCTTCCTCTCTCTGCTCCCTTCCACAGCCAAACTTCTTACAATTTCCCTCATTTTCATGTAAACTCCCAGTCGCTCCCTTCCTTTTTCCCTCGATTTTTAAATTAAGAAACATTCCCCAAACGTTCTTAGAAAATTACAAAGACTATTGCAATCACTCACTTGTACTTAGTTTTAACAAACGCTAACATCTTACCATATTTGTTTTCAACGGTAAGACAGAAGATTCTGCATATAAGGTCATTTGTACTTTTTAAATTATGTCCACATAATGCACACGTCCTTTTAATGCTGCTGTTTCTACTCGTGTTTCAGATTTCTCCATGTTAACACAGACAGGGGCATCATTTTAATTATTTACCCACAGTACAATTATGCCACACCTTATCTATCCTTTCTCCTGCTGGTGGATGTTCTAGTTTGTATGCATCACCTTTCAACAACGCTACAATTAACATGTGCAGGAATTCCTCTGAGGTAAATATCCAAAAACAGAACTGTGGAATTTGGGGTGCACACATCTTCAGTCTTACTGGATATTGCCAAATCACGCTCCAGACAAGCTTATTGATTTTCAGTCCAACCAGCAGTTTGAAGGTTCCTATTTCTTCACATCTTTGCCAAATTTTACAATGATCAGAGCTGGAGTCTGGCCTGGCCTGTCTGATGGTGTGAGTGGTATCCCATGCTTATTTTAATTTGCATTTTTCTGATTACTAGTAAAATGAACATCTTTTCAATTTTATCAGCCATTTAGAGGTTTCTTTTTCTGTGAATCATTTGTTCATATTCTTTTATCATTTTTCTATTGAGAGTTTTTCTTATTCATTTATAGTTCTTTATATCCTGGATACTGATCCCTTATTGGTTCCTGTTCACTTAAAATATAAAATATTTCAAACATGCACAGACATACAGATTATACTCACGCACCAACCATGTTTATGAACCTTGTTTGCTCTATTTCCGCTGAACCGTGGAACACTACACATACAACCCAAGTCGCCTGTGTACCTCACCAATATCATTCCTCCAACGTCATAACCGTAGTGTAAGTGGTCAGCTACCACTTTCACTAAATTTGTATTCAGCATTCCATACACGTTGTTATACTTTTACTACTTCTGTATGAATCTGTAAGACACGTTCTAAATGCTAAAGTCAATATAAATACTGTCCTACTTCTTCTGCAACTGGTATTTTGTTGTTCCAAATTATGTTCTTAAGATTAAACCATGTTGGGGCGCCTGGGTGGCGCAGTCAGTTAAGCGTCCAACTCTTGGCTTCAGCTCAGGTTGTGAGATCAAGCCCCACATTGGGCTCCGTGCTCAGTGTGGAGTCTGCTTGAGATTCTCCCTCTGCCTCTCCCACTCGTGCTCTCTCTCTCTCTTTCAAATAAGTAAATAAATCTTTAAAAAAAAAAAAAAAGATTAAATCATGTTAATGATCAACTTAAATGGTTGACAAATTTTTCCTACAAAGAGTCAGATAATAAATAGGTTTTTTGTTTTGTTTTATTTTAATAGGTTTTATGGGCCAGATGATCTCTGTTGCAAGTACTCAAATTTGCCACTCTAATGCAAAGCAGCCAGACAAGAGGTAAATGAATAAACTTTATTTATGGACACTGATATTTGAATTTCATATAATTTTTACATGTACGAAATACTATTCTCTGATTTTTTTCCAAACATTTTTTTTTTTAAGATTTTATTTATTTATTTGACAGAGAGAGAGAGACAGGGAGAGCGGGAACACAAGCAGGGAGAGTGGCAGAGGGAGAAGCAGGCCTCCTGCAGAGCAGGGAGCCCGATGCGGGGCTCAATCCCAGGACGCTGGGATCGTGACCTGAGCTGAAGACAGACGCTTAACAACTGAGCCACCCAGGCGCCCCTTTCCAAACATTTAACAACGTAAAAACCACTCTTTGCTCACGGCCCTACAAACACGGGCAGCAGGCTGGACTTGGGCTGGGGCTGCGCTTGCCAATCCCTGATCTAATGCACGCACCGTCACACTACATAGCACCGTACATAAATATATCACAATATATTAATGTTCCAGCCGCAAGACATACAGGCCACTTTCACTCTACACAACCTTCCCAACGGATGTGCACATCTGTCCCTCCACGCAAACCACTCTCCAGGCCATCAAGGCCGGTCTGGCGCACCTAGGGGTCACCAGTCCCCTCAGTTGCTCTCTCGGCAGTGTCTACACCATTGGCCACTTCAGGGTTCCTCCGAGCGCCCTGGCAGCTCTTTCTCAGGTTCTTGTACCAACTCCTTCTGGCCCCAACATCAAAACATCGGGGGTCCTCAGAGCTTCATCCTACACCAACCTCCCACCACACACCCATCATCTATCCCAGAGTCAAGCACTACAGAATAATTCTAAAATTTGTAACTCCAGCCTAAGACCCTATTTCTGAATTCCAAATGTAAATTTATAATCACCTGCTTGATTCCCACTTGGAATTCATATGAATCTCAAACTAAAATATTCAAAATGGAAATTCTGATCCTTACCCCATGGTCGGCTCTTCCCATTTCTTCCCTAGTTCAATATGTGGCACCCGGAGTTGCTCAAGACAGAAACCAAGGTGTTATTAGACACCTCTCTTTTAATCTTGTCATCTCATTCTTAACCATGTTCTGTGGATTCTATCTCCAGAATCTCTCGCAGACCCTTCTCTTCTGTCCATTTCTATGGCCAGCACCCAGTGAACACCATTTCTCCTAACAGTATAACTGCCTAATTAATGTGTCTGCTTCTAGTTTTCCTCTCCATCTTCTCCTCATGGCAGGTGCATTAAAAATATAGAAATCAGGGGCACCTGGGTGGCTCAGTCGGTTAAGCGTCCGACTCTTGATTTCAGCTCAGGTCATGATCTCAGGGTCATGAAATTACACCCTGCATTGGGCTCTGCACTGCGCCTGGAGCCTGCTTAAGATTCCCTCTCTCCCCCTCTCCCTCTGTCCCTCCCACCCTGTTTGCTCGAGCTCTCTCTCAAAAAAAAAAAGAAAAGAAAAAAATATCAGAGGACCTAATTTTACCACATAAAACCTTTCAAAGGCTTCCCAACAGACTTAGAGTAAAATCCAAACTCTTGACCATGGCTTAGAAAGCGATGTAGGACAGTCTATGATTTCATCTGGAGCTATTACACCCTTGCTGGCAATATTCAGGTCACATAAGCTTCCTCCAGGTTCTTTAAAACATGTTAAGCTCTTTCCTACCTCTGGCCGTAGTACAGCTCATTTCTCTGCCTGGAACATGCCCCTCCCTCATGCCTCCCACACCAACAACTCAGCACAGGGCTTACCTCCCGGCCTACAAGTCACCTCCACAGAAAGGCCTTCCCTGACCCCAATCTCACACCACTCTTGTTGTCTCTCAAATGTTCAATTTCAGTAACTTACAAAATTTTTTCTTTAAATAATTCACTATGTTCTAACTTAAGGTCAATGAACAAAGATCTAGAAAAAGTTTCTCATTTGACAATGACATAGGTTAAAATTTACAATTAACACTCTTTCTCATACACATCAATATTATGACCTTACGATCTAGTCATTTAACATTCTTTACAAAATCATACTAAAAACCAATCTAATACGAAAAAAACTACTCTATAAATGTATCAAGATAATGCTCTGAGATTACAGCAAAGCCAATTTTGAATAAAAAACTAAAAAGAAAAATTCATACAACCTAATGAAGATCTATCCTCATACGTCTGCCCATTAACATAGGAATAAAATTTCTGGAATTTTAGAGCTAAAAGACCTTTTGAGATGTTCTAGCTCAATGTCCTTGTTTTTAGAGATAATAAAATTGAGCTCCAAAAAAAAACTAAGTGATCTGCCTAAGGTCACACAGCTGGGCAGAGTCAACAAAGAAAACATTCCAAGTCTCTTTACACCCAATCTGATTCTATTTCCTCCTTTTGGCAAATGCCCCGCATGAGAGGTTTTATGATATCTAATAATTAGATGGTTTTACTTTCCTGTTTTTTTAAGTAAGCTCTGCACCCACCACCCCGAGATCAAGAGTCGCATGCTCTACTGACTGAGCCCCACCAGGCGCCCCATAATTAGATGCTTTTACACATCTACATTCTATAATGAGATTTAACTCTGACTTCCTTATGACTTAGACAGCTGAGCTTCTCAGTTTAATGAAAGGGTGCACTTATTTCTAGCTTTACAGAGATTAAACAAAATAACTTACTTGGCACGTGAGGATCTCATGGGAGTTTTAGAACTATGGCGAAGACTTAACATATTTTCATGCTCTACTTGCTTGACCTGAGCTTCAAGTTTTGAAATTGTTCTAATTCAAAAGTAAAAAGAGAAATTAAGAACACAAGTTAAAATATAGCTCAACTACAAATTACTTATTTAACAGACGCTTCTAGAAAAGGGGTGACAGAAGAACCGCTGGTCTGTCAGTCTTTTTCAAAATAAAAGCTGAGCAAAATTGGAACATAAACTGAAAGGCAAATACATTAAACTCTACAAAGAAACACGCCATATACTACAATTGAAGGGCAAGGAAACAACAAATGGACTTTATATAGACAAGTTAAAAAAATTTATACATTTGACTACAGATCAAAACACGGTATAAATTAAATTAAAAAATAAAATAAATTCAAGGATTCAGTAAATTGCAATTCTAACATGTTTAATTCTAAACATATATATTCACGCATATAAAATATACATAGGTAATGTTTTCACAAAAAAGGAAGCAGGTTTAACGTCCAATAAAAGAGCTAGTAAGAACTTCCTCATTTTTAAAAGACACAGAGGCTAAACTACCTTGAAAACCATCTATAGACAACTCACCTCGTCTGTGCCATGTTCCGAATAAAAGCCTATTTTCAAGTTTACCAACAGAAAATAGGACTCTGGCCAATTAATTGCTTTGAGGTTATCTTGGCATTCTTTCTGTCCTTTTAAACTTTGCATATGTCTTCGTCTCATCTTCTAAGCTCAAATTCTTGCCTACCCTGATGCAAGGAAGGTTTGAGAAAGAACAGCTCTAACGGGCTGACGCTTTATGCCAATGTGATAAGGAAGCTATCAGCAGAACCGAATGCATCACAGAAAAGCCCTGAGCAGATGAGAAGGCCAGACAGCGTTCATGTTCTCCCCGATGGGAAGTCCTGAGGAGTGCAGTAAAATCTCCAAATAAGGGACACATCTCCAAATACAAATACAAAAACATGCTCCAAAGCCAATTAGAAGTATCTAATCATTTGCATAATGAAACACATAATGTTTCAGGAAATGCACACTCCTCAAACACAACCACCAATATACTCTAATCGTTTAAAAATCTTCTTCGGCTAAAATCAAATGTATTTCCAGGTCAGGGGAAGATTAGGATAAAACCTGATCTCAAAGTGCCTAAAAATCCTCAAGAAAAACTTTCTTTTCATTGCTTTCAGTACAGACACATATTTAAATGCTAAAAGAACAATAGAGGCATAATTATCTTACTAGTAAGAGAATACAATTTACCTTTTCAAATCAGAAATCTGAGTATGTGCATCAAGCAATTTGTTCTCAGTTGTATTTAATGTATCCTATTAAGATAAAGGAAAAATTCGATAACTGAAATATTCAGGATATATTCATGTTATTTTAAAATACATAATATGAAACCAATCTAAGACTACACCAGAGAGCTACAAAAAAAATTATGCAGATACTCAGCCAATATAGCACCAACCACGAGCCAGTATATAATTCAAGGGAAAAACTGAGAGAACAAAACACTGGTTTATACAAAGAGCCGTACATATATCCCCTGTAATAACAGGTATAGCTTATTGAGCTTTGCTTGATTACAAGTAATCCAGTGTTAAAATGGACATGTTTTAGCCACAGCTTGCCCAAAAACCTCAGTAAATGGCAAAACAGATACCTGTGCTGGTGAGATTTCAGATGTCCTGACCGGCTCCTGAGCCCCCAGAACACCTCCCTGCCTTCCTCTAACCCTGAATGACCACAACCCTGTATCCTATGCAACAGAAATACTTTGGACCCCACTTACAGCATCACTGTGGGGTTTCGCTAAATTCAAATATGTAGTTCCCAAAGCTTTCATTAAGAACTAAAACATAATAAATTCAACCCCACAAAAAGCGAATGCTTTAAAAAACTCTGTATTTAAATATTATTAAATAATTATTTACATGTATATCATACCTTATACTCTTCTAAAAATTTCATCTCAACTCATCTCAAATGCAATAGCCATTCAATATTTGTTAACATAGATCTGAAAATTTATGACTTAAGTGGGCAAATATTTGAAAATAAGGATATTGACAGAGAAGATGAAGTGAGTGGTCTAACTCAAGCAGCTAAATGGGGATGGAGGATGGGGAGAACAAAGGGGGTTATATAAAGGGTCAGCCCTCATCATTTCCAACCCAGTGCTTCTACCCCTCCATGAAGCTCAGAACATGAATGATCAACCATTACCTTTACTCTTTCGTGTTCTTTTCCAAGGGACTCATATTCTCCTAAGAGCTACAAGGAAAAACAAAGAAATGTACCACAAAATTAAACATTATAACATCCACTCAGAGATCGTCTATAAAATAGCTGTCCATACTACTCTTCAAAAATGCTAAGGTCTTGAAACAGAAAGGTTAACACTCTGTTCCAGATTGAAGGTGACTAAAGGGATAAGAGGAGTGAATATAAGGCATGATTCTGGGTTGGATCCTGAACTGGAAAAAAAGTGCCATAAAATAATAATTTAGATGTGAATTGCACATTTGATTTCTTTACTTTGATTTGTCTGTGACTATGTACAGAAGGCCCTTGTTCTTAGGAAATACACACCAAAATGTAGGGGTAAAGGGGCATAATGTCCACAACTTACTCTCAAATGGTTCAAGAAAAAAAAATGCATATGGGAACGAACATATATATACAGGAGGTGATAAAGCAAATACGGCAAAATGTTAACAACTCTGATCCTAGGTAAAAGGAATAGGATAATTCTTACAAGTTTTCTGTAAGTCTGAATTTGTTTCAAAATAAAAACAAAAATTATATAGTATCAGTCAAGACCCTTTAAGTAAGCAGTATTTTGAAAGATTAAAATTTGCATTCTTTTTTGAATTGTATACTTTTTTTATAAATTCCACAGAGTAAAGGCAAAATCCCAAGTTTAATATAATTAGGTAATTTCCTTAAAAATACATATATGTGAGACTTATTATAGAAGAGAGAGTCAAAGAATTTTCTTTTTATCCCAAGATCCCACTAAACAATGAGGCAGTTACAGAGAAATCAAGAGTTGAGTGCAACAAAGGAGAGATCTCAATGAAGATGCACCAAGGCAGAGGAGGCTATAAGCTTCAGTGCCTGTAAATGGGATGCTAACGGTGAGCAGGCTGGTATCTTCATAACCCTGAGAGGCTCAGGACTTGAATCTCAGGTTCAGTAGTAGGTAGGCTGGAAGCACAGGCTGACCAAAGGGAGCTGGTTAAAAGTCTTTCAGTTGAGTGGCCAGAGCCTAGGACAGCAGTGGACTGCCCAGCCAGGCGATAGGACACAGGAAATGTGAATGAGAGATGAATGCCACTCTGGAAACCCAAGTCTAACAGGTGGAGGAAGCAAAGGGATAAGGAGATGATGATTAAGGAAAAGTTTAAAACAAACAAACAAAAAAAACCAACTTGGCTCCCCATCCCTCACTGCCACCAGAGCATGATAAGAGACCGGGAGACTCTTCTTTGGGTAAACCAAACAATCCTAGAAAATAGACCTCTACATAATCACATCTGGAGGTTCCCTAACCAAACGGCTGGTCCGTCACTCTATGATTGCTTATACGGAAAGGCTACTAGGCTACTAGGAAATAGGCCCCATCTGCGCAGAGAGAGTCTCCAAATGGCTTTTGACTGCCTCCCCCTTAAATGTGAGTCTACAGTAAAAGAACCAACACTTTTTTTTTTTTAAAAAAGCAAAAAATTCAATATGAAGCTGACTTCAAAATGAAAGGTTAACTCAGAAAAAATAAATCAAAACTAAAGAAAGCATTAAAAAAGCTATTAATATCCTCAGAGAAATCAGGGTTATATTCAAAAAACAAGAAAGCAATGAAAAACTAGCAACTGAAGAACAAGAAACAGCTCTTAGAAACTAAAAATGAGAGCGAAAATAAATGTAATACTAAGACAAGGAGATAGAGAACAAAGAGGCCATGACGGAAACTAAAGCATACAAAAGTCTTAGAAAATCAACCCATGCAATACAACATTTACTGGCAAAAGTTTCAGAGAAAGAGAACACAGAAGGAAGGAAATCAACAGAGAAATAACATTAGCAAGTCTATAGAACCAAAGGACATTAATTTCCAGATTGGAAGAATCTGTGCCTCCAACAATGAATGAAAAAAGACTTGTATCAAGGCATATAATGTTATGGAATTTAAGGATACCAAGGATAAGAAGATGCTAAAACTTTCAGAAGGAGCTTTGAACTCATTTATAAGGAATGAGAAACGCATTTACTAAACGCAATGTGTGGTCCTTGATTGGAGTGTGAATTAAAGAGCAAAAACCAAAACATCTATGACGGACATTATTTAGACAACTGGGGAAATTTGAATATAGACTGTATATTAGATACTAGTATTGCATCAATATTAAATTCCCCGAGTGTGAGAACTGTGTTGAGATTATGTAGGAGAACGTCCTTGTTCTGACGAGACACCTGTTGAAGTATTTAGGAGTGAAATCTCAGTGTCTGTAATTCACTCCCAAATTGTTCCGCAAAAGGAAAAAAATCTGTAATGTTGTGAAGACATAAAGCAAATGTGGTAAAATATTCACAACTGGTGAACTAGACAAGGAATATACAGAGGTTTTCATCATACCATCTGTACCATTTTTCTGTAGGCTTAAAGCTTTCAAAATAAGAGAGATGGGGGGAAAGGAGAAAACACAAAAGACACAGGATTGGGACGGGGGAGAAAGGAAGAGAATCAATCATCAGGTATATTCTCATGGCAACATAAAACAATGGGACAAAATCTTTAAAAATCTGATGGGAAGAAAATATACCCTAGAATTCTATACTCTTAGCCAAATGATATGTGAAGGACCTAAATCTTCATCCATGATAATTATGGATAATGTTAAAAATTCAAGAAATAGGGGCCCCTAGCTGGCTCAGGTGGAAGAGCTTGCGACGAGGCACCCTGCTTTGTTTTTTTTGAAGTAATCTTTTCACCCAGCGTGGGGCTTGAACTCAAAACCCTGAGATCAAGAATCGCATGCTCCACCAACTGAGTCAGCCAGGCGCTGCAAACGCAGGTTTTTTTTTTTATAAAATGTGATAAGCCGAAAGTAATATTTACATGAAATAAAATGGCAAAAATATTTTTAAAAGATAAAAAAAAAAAGTTAAGGAAGCAGTACACCAAAAATCAAAGCTCATTATAAAATGCTAATAATTAAGATGATGTAGTTTCCTTTCAGGAACAAATAAACCAGTGAAACAGACTAGGGAGGCCCAAAACAGACTCATCCAGGAAAGGAACATAATATACAACAGAAGTGGCATTAAAAGTCAGTAGGGGGGCGCCTGGGTGGCTCAGTCGTTAAGCGTCTGCCTTCAGCTCAGGTCATGATTCCAGGTCCTGGGATCGAGCCCCGCATCAGGCTCCCTGCTCAGTGGGAGGCCCACTTCTCCCTCTCCCGCTCCCCCTGCCTGTGTTCCCTCTCTCGCTGTGTCTCTGTCAAATAAATAAATAAAATCTTTAAAAAAAAAAAAAAAGTCAGTAGGGAAAAAATACTCTATTAAAAAATGGTGCCATCAGGGGCGCCTGGCTGGCTCAATCAGTGGAGCATACGGCTCTCAATGCTGGGGTCGTGAGTTCAGGCCCCACACTGGGTGTAGAGATTGCTTAAATAAATGAACTTTTTAAAAAAATGGTGCTGTGGGGCGCCTGGGTGGCTCAGTCGTTAAGTGTCTGCCTTCGGCTCACGATCCCAGGGTCCTGGGATCGAGCCCTGCATCGGGCTCTCTGCTCGGCAGGAAGCCTGCTTCTCCCTCTCCCACTCCCACTCCCCTTGCTTGTGTTCCCTCTCTTGCTGTGTCTCTGTCAAATAAATAAATAAAATCTTTAAAAAATAAAAAAATAAAAAATGGTGCTGTGACACTTGGTTAATCATTTGAAAAAACAACCAAGTTCAATCCCTATCTCACACCACACATAAGAGGCAGTCTGGGGGTAGATTAAAGGCCTAAATGTATAAAGAAAGGCTGTATAATTTTAGAAGGCAATATACAGGATAGTGATTTTCTGATCCTTGAGTAGGAAAAGATTTTGTACACAAGACATAAAAGAGGCCCAAACCAGAAATGAAAAGACTGTATTTTGGACATTAAAATACAAAACTTGGGGGCGCTTGGGTGGCTCAGTCGGTTAAGCGTCTGCTCTGCCTTCCACTCAGATCATGATCTCAGGGTCCTGGGATGGAGCCCCACGTTGGGCTCCCTGCTCAGCAGGAGCCTGCTTCTCCCTCTCCCTCTGCCCCTCCACCCATGCCCTCGCTCTCTCTCTCAAATAAATAAATAAAATCTTAAAAAAATAAAATAAAATACAAAACTTGTACCCCACAAAAGATAACACCAGGTGAAATGCAAGCCACAAGCCAAGGGAAGAGAACTGCAATACATATTAATTAACCATTTCACATCAATCAGACTGGCAAAAATTAAGAGGTCTGACAACAGCAAGCATTGGAAATAATCTAGAAAATAAGAATTCTCATACATTACTGGTGGGAAAATGAACTGGGACAACCATTTCAGAGAGCAATTCAGCAGTATCTAGCGAAGATGACAGTGTTCATATTCTAAGTCCCAGCCACTACACACAGACCTACCTAGGTTCAGAGGACAGATTGTATATCCCCAAAATGGCAGTAGCAATTTCTGCTCAAAGTCTTCCAGAACCTTGCCACACCCATCAAGAGGTGGTATCTATTTCTTCTTCCCTTGAACCTGGGCAGGCCTTTGAGATTATTTAAACAAATGGACTGTTGGGGTGCCTGGGTTAAGTGTCTGCCTTCGGCTCAGGTCATGATCCCAGGGTCCTGGGATCGAGCCCCACATCAGGCTCCCTGCTCGGCGGGAAGCCTGCTTCTCCCTCTCCCACTCCCCCTGCTTGTGTTCCCTCTCTCGTTGTGTCTCTCTCTGTCAAATAAGTAAAATCTAAAAAACAAAGACAAAAACAAAAAACAAATGGAATGGGACAGAAATGATGCCGAAGGATTTCCACAGCTGGGTCATAAAAGGCTGATGGCTGTCAGGACACTCTTTCAGAAGGCTGGTCAGTGGCACTCGGTCGTCATGCTTCGAAGAGGCCAAACTAGCCCACATGGAGAAGGAATGCAGCCTTAGTCAACAGCCATCAACAACCAGCCCCCAGCCTTTGAAATTCCAACTGAGGTCCTAGATGTTGCAGAGCAGAGACAAGCTGTCCCTGCTGTGCCCAGTCCGAGTTCCCAGACTACAGAGTCCATGAGCAGGGTATGTCCAGTTTGGGGGTCATCTGTGTTGTGACTCTGGTACCTGGAACAATACCCGAGAGGTACTTGCACAGGTCTGTACAAGGAGACCTGTTTAGGAATGTTCATGGCACTGTTGCTCTTAAGAGCAATAAAAAGAGGGGCACCTGGGTGGCTCAGTCATTAAGCATCTGCCTTCAGCTCAGGTCATGATCCCAGGGTCCTGGGGTTGAGCCCCGCATCGGGCTCCCTGCTCAGCAGGAAGCCTGCTTCTCCCTCTCCTACTCCCCCTGCTTGTGTTCCCTCTCTCGCTGTGTCTCTCTCTGTCAAATAAATAAATAAAATATTTAAAAGAAAAAAAGAGCAATAAAAAGAAACTGACAAAAGGAAAATAGATAATTGTGGAAGATTCAGAGTGAGTGTGAGACTACTACACAAGGATGAGAACAAATGAACTAGTGCTAATGCATCTGCTTGAATAAATCTTACCAATGAAAAAAGTTGCAGAATAGTAAAACAGTGTGACAGCATTTATAAAAACCTCTACAATATGCCAAATAAAACTGATTAAGCATACACGCACATGTAAGACACAGACATGGGAAGACATTCACAGTGTTCAGATCAGTCACTCCCAGGAAGGCAGGGGTGAGCAGAAATGGGTACATGGGGGGTAGGGGGTGGGGGGCTTCGACTGTATCTGTTGTATTTTAAATCTGAAGATGAGTGGTGGGTCCACATGTAATATTCTTTTCATATACCTGAAAAACTTCAAATATGTTTAAATAAAAATGAATAAAATCTGCACGTATCAACATGGTAAATCTCAGAAACAATACTATGGAAAAACAGGTTGCAGGAGGGGCACCTGGCTGGCTCACTGGATAGAGCCTGTGACTCTTTATCTTGGGGTCATGAGTTCAAGCCCCATTTTGGGCGTGGAACCCACTTAAAAAAAAAAAAACAGGTTGCAGGAAAGTATATGTGGTACAATACAATTCATACACAGTTTAAGGACACATCAAACATTACTATATATTGTTTATAGACACATGCATATGGAGCAAAAGTAGAAATGCAAGGGGAAAACCAAGAGCATATGCAGCACAGCAGGTAGGAGAGAAAGGACTAGAAGAGAGTATTTCAATTATATTTACGGACGGCTGGTATATGGGTGTTCTATATATCACTCTGTATACTTTTCCCTATGCTTAAAATATTTGACATGATAAATGCAAAGGAAGACAGTGTTATCACTGGCAACATTCATATAATTTCAGCTCAAAACAACATTCCAATGATCCCGTGCTGTTTCATGTTACTCCAACATAACTGCGGTGAGTTGATGAATAATTAAAAACGATGGCATCCCAGTAGCAGTGAACATACCTAGTGTTAGATCTTCATTTCTTTTCTTTTTTTTAAAATTTTTTATTTTTTATTTGACACAGAGAGAGAGAGAGCACAAGCAGGGGGAGCGGCAGGCAAAGGGAGAGGGAGAAGCAGGCTACCCGCTCAACAGAGAGCACGATGCGGGGCTCGATGCCAGGACCCCGGGACCATGACCTGAGCCGAAGGCAGACGCTTAACCGTCTGAGCCACTCAGGCGCCCCTAGATCTTCATTTCTAAATATCATTTTCCACCTAAAGGAACCAGAGCTCCATGGAAAAATGACTGTTTAGGGCTGGGACTGGGAAAGTACAAGATGAGCCTGGAATATGCTCAAAGAATGACACGAACATGTCCAAAGGACACAGGAGTCAGCCAGCCTGACACTTATCCTAATGGCCGAAACTAGGACAAGGCAAGCATCAAAATTATAACTGTAACAACAACAAAGAATTGTAACTCACTGAACAAAATAAGAATTCATGAATCCACACTAATATAAATAACAGAGAGCGGAGAGCTCCTCCTTTCAGTAAAATGTAGAGGAGTAATAGAAGAACCACCATTTGGCAACCACAACAGTAATTACTTGTTTCAGGAAAGACTCCTCAGTGGATGCTAAAGCTAGTGGGTAAAAGTTTGATGAGAAAAAGGTGATTTACAAAGTCTTAAAATATCCCCTAATAGAACCCTCCTACACTGTTGGTGGGAATGCACGCTGGTGCAGCCACTCTGGAAAATAGTATGGAGGTTCCTCAAAAAGTTGAAAATAGAGCTACCCTATGACCCAGCAATTGCACTACTGGGTATTTACCCGAAAGATACAAATGTAGTGATCCGAAGGGGCACCTGCACCCCAATGTTTATAGCAGCAATGTCCACAATAGACAAACTACTGAAAGAGCCCAGATGTCCATCGACAGATGAATGGATAAAGAACATGTGTTATATATATATACACCATGGAATATTACGCAGCCATCAAAAAAAGAAATCTTGCCATTTGCCACAATCTGGATGGAACTAGAGGGTATTATGCTAAGCAAAAGAAGTCAATCAGAGAATGACAATTATCATATGATCTCACTCCTATGTGGAAGTTAATAAACAAAACAGAGAATCATAGGGGAAGAGAGGAAAAAATAAAACAAGACAAAACCAGAGAGGAAGACAAACCATAAGAGACTCTTAATCATAGGAAACAAACTGAGGGTTGCTGGGGGTGGGGGGGAAATGGGGTAACTGGGTGATGAACATTAAGGAGGGCATGTGATATAATGAGCTCTGGGTATTATATTAAGACTGATGAATCACAGATCTCTACCTCTGAAACCAGTAAAACATTATTTGTTAATTAACTGAATTTAAATAAAAAAATAAATAACCCAATTAAAAAATGAACAAAGGCCCTGAAAGAAATTTGTCCAAAATGATATACAAATACTTCTGAAACCAATAATACATTATATGCTAATTAATTTAAATAAAAAATATGTGTGTGTATATGTATATATATACATACACACACATATATATATATCGCCTAATACTTTTTAATTCCAAATGGGGAGATAGAACTTTACAGTGGAGACACCTGGCAAACACCACCTTAACCAAGAGATCAGAGTTAATACCACAACGTTAACATGTGCCTCCTGCTAGGATGTGCTAAGAAGGGCTCAGCTTCCTTCTGCGGTATTCCTGTGCATTCATTCTAACAACCTGAATCTAACTGTGCAAAACACAGACCCAAACTGAAGAATATTCTGTAACTGTGCCGTCCAACAGAACTTTCTGCAATGCTGGAAGTGTTCTCTATATCTGCCCTGCCCAATAGGGCAGCCACACCACATGGAACCACCGAAAGAATGATGAAGCACATACTGTTAAATGTTAAGACTTTGAATCATTAGGTGCCTGGGTGGCTCAGTCAGTTAAGCATCTGACTTCGGCTCAGGTCATGATCTCAGGGTCCTGGGATAGAGCCCAGCATCAGGCTCCCCGCTTAGTGGGAGTCTGCTTGTCCCTCTCCCTCTGCCCCTCCCCCCACTCATGTGCTCTCTCTCTCTCTCTCTCAAATAAATTCTTAAAAAAAAAAAAAAAGACTTAGAATCAAGACGAAAGGTATATGGAGGGGCGCCTGGGTGGCTCAGTCGGTTAAGCGTCTGCCTTTGGCTCAGGTCATGAGCCCAGGGTCCTAGGATCGAGCCCCATGTTGGGCTCCCTGCTCAGAGGGTAGTGTTTTTCCCTCTCCCTCTGCTGCTCCCCCCAGCTTGTGCTCCATCTCTCTCTCTCTCTCTCTCTGCTCTCTCAAATAAATAAAATCGTAAAAACAAAAAAAAGAAAGGTATATGGAAAGTTTTTATACAATTTTTGCAACTATCTATAATTCTGGTATTATGTCAAAATAAACATACAAGGAGCACCTGGATGGCTAAGTAAGTTAAGCGTCTGACTTCTCAGGTCATGATCTCAGGGTCCTGGGATGGAGACCTGTGTGGGACTCCTCGCTCAGCAGGGAGTCTGCTTAGTCCCTCTGCCCCTCACTCTGCTTATAATCGCTCTCTCTCAGATAAAATCTTTAAAAAAAAAAAAAGTAAAACATACAAAAAGTCTTAAAAATCAGGATCTCATCATGTATTCACACACAAAAATTATACTGTTAATATACATGAATAAGAACAGTAATAACTAAAATCTTGTGAAGTTCTAATCAAATATGACATACTGAACAGAGTATTTATATCCACTCTCTCCCGAAACTTTACTGACAGTAAGGAAATAAAAAAACATAGGGCTTGTTGATATGATGTGCTGAAAATGGTACTTTACCTCTGTGGTTTTCCTCCCAATATCCCATAACTACAGTCTAAGCATGAGAAAAACATCAGACAAATCCCAAGGACATCCAACAAAATCCCTGATTAGTCCTCCTCAAAACTGTCCAGGTCATCAAAACAAGGAAAGTCTGAGAAACTGTCATAGCCAAAAGGAGCCTAAGGAGACATGATACTTAAATGTAATACAGGATCCTGGAACAGAAAAAGAACATTAGGTAAAAACAAAGGAAATCTAAATAAGCTATAGAATTTACTTAATAGTTTACTTAATAATTATGTATCAATATTGGCTCACTAATTGTTACAAACATACCATACTAATGTAAGACATTAACAACAGGTGAACCTGTACAGGGTATGTGGGAACACTGCACTTCGTTCTCAATTTTTCTATAAATCCAAAACTGCTCTAAAAAATAAAGTGCTTTTTTAAAAGTGTGACTGCAAACTATAAATGCTTTCAGATATAGAAGGCTTCAGAATTCATCTCCCATGTATTATTTTTCATACATTCTCCCATGTATTCATCTCCCATGTATTTCGAGAGATATACTCTAGCAAAACAGAGAATTAAACCAAGAAAGAAGACACAGGATGCACACAAGAGATCCATGGGGCGCCTGGGTGGCTTAGTCGGCTGAGCGTCCAACTCATGATTTTGACTCAGGTTATGTCAGGGTCTTGGGATCAAGCCCCTCATCAGGCTCTGCACTCAGAGCACAGTCTGCTGGTTCCTCTCCCTCTGCTCCTCCCCCCACTCTCTCCCTAAAATAAATAAATAAAAATCATAAAAAAAAAAAAAAGAGAGAGATCTAATACAGGAAACAAGCAAAGACCGTCCCCAGGATGATGGTGAAGTCAAGTCCTAGACATCTGTGTATCTGAACTCAAGAGCAACCAGCTCATAATGAAGCAAAAGTATCTGGAGGTGGGAGTAAGTGCTAAACAGAGGATACTAAGCAGTTTAAAAAAAAAGGCAATTACCAATTCCAGGAAAAATATAAGTTGTTAGAGAAAGGAAATGTAATCACTGTACACTGCAGCTTAGCTCTGAACAGTATTTACACAGACAATAATACTGAATAATGATTTAACTGGAAATAATAATCCATCTTGTTTTAAATCTAAGACATCACTGAATAGAAATCATACCATTACTTTATTTACTATTACTTACTACTAAAAGGGGAAAGAAATGCTGCCAATTAAATAACACCATGGCATAAAGATGTATACCAATTTCTCAGAGTTGTTAAAATGTAAAAGAATAGCTTCTTAAAATCAATTTAATATATTAATCACATTGAAAGGAGAAAGAAGTATTTGCATTGGGAGCAAATGGTGTAAAAAAGCTAAACCGTGACCTTCCTTGCACAGAAGAAAGTCAATATATAATGTCTAAAATTGATGGAAAAAAGAAAGAACAATATCAGTTTGTTACATAGAAACATGGAGAAAAATGCTAGAAGAAACCGCTAAAAGAGCTGACAGTAAGGGCTTCTAAGGTAGGGGACACCAAGGTAGCAGGGAGGTGGAAAAGACTGCCGTTTTTCATTTGAGATTTGCCTATTTAAACCATTTACATGTATTACCTTCATAAAAATAAATGTAAAAAATCAAAGCAACAACAACAATAAAATCAAAGCAACAATAATCTAAAGCTATCAGGAAGAAAATTCAACAGCTCAAATACTTGCAGATTTTTTTATGTACCATGACAAAGGATATCAAGAAAAACCTGAGAAAAAAGATATACAACCCCAAACCCAATGCAGTCTCAATGTTATACAAATCCAATTTTTTTTTTTTTTTAAAGATTTTATTTATTTGACAGAGAGAGACACAGGGAGAGAGGTAACACAAGTAGGGGGAGTGGGAGAGGGAGAAACAGGCTTCCCACGGAGCAGGGAGCCTGATGCGGGGCTCGATCCCAGGACCCTGGGATCATGACCTGAGCCGAAGGCAGACGCTTAACAACTGAGCCACCCAGGCGCCCCTACAAATCCAAATTTTAAGTGACATTATAGCAAAGTGAAAATATTCAATCAAACCTATTCTAAATCTTGTTCATTTTACCCATCCAGCCACACAGATGTTGATTTAAGATAGCTCAAAAGTTGACCTGCTAGAGGCAAAAAGGCGTGGGAGTGACACCACAGCTTCAAGTTGACTTCCTGCTTCAAGATAAGACCCAACTGACTCAATTAGGAGGGTATATTATTTCCAGCTACAGCAAAGTTACATAACACAAAAATAAACTTAGAAAAAGTCATAATTGCCTGTAAGAGTATAACATGTAAAATTACTTTTAGCCTACCCTGCCATTAAGTTTCCATTATTTGTCACTTACATCTTGAAACATTTTGTTTTCTTGTTTCAGTCTCGCTTCTTTATCATCTGAGAGTTTGTAAGCATTCTCAAATGCTTCTTCTAAATCCTGCAGTCGAGATTTTAGTCGAATGATGGTATTGTCTTTTTCTTTATTACTTATTCTCATTTCCTCAATCCGTTCCTGCAAAATTTTGGAAGCACTGCTGGCTGCATTGAAGCGTTCTCTGAAATCACTCTACAAAATAAAAACAAAGATAATAAATTGTTTTTAATTAAAAAAAATAGATGTTTCAATAGCACTTAACAAATTGTGGGCATTAAACTATAAAAGAAAAGTAATAAAATAAAACTGACAAATGGGAATCACAAATTTAATATTTTGTTATGTCTTGGGATGGAGACTAAAAAGGATTACTCTACTAAAATAACAACTTCAGGGGCTCCTGGCTGGCTCAGGCAGTAGGCATGCAACTCTTGATCCTGGGGTTGTAAGTTCGAGCCCCACATTGGGTATAGAGTTTACTTAAAAACAAAATCTTTAAAATAAATAATTTTTTTTAAAACCAGCTTCATTAAAAAAAAAACATCTTCATGAGATTATCATGAAGTATAAACACAAAACCACTGTTTGAGGCATTATAATGCTGGACTCACTTGTAGGTCACTTTAATGAAAAAAATCACCATGGCTATCAGGAAAATTATTCTGAAAGCACAGCTGGAATCTGTTGCCCCATGTTAATATTTAGAGAATAATAAAGCATTTCTTATCCTATTTTCTCACTTACTAAGAAAATAAAAAATTCAAAACACAACTGACATGTTAGTATTCACTCAATAATCATTTCTTAAATATCCACTAGGTGCCAGGCAATACAGTGCCAGAAATATAAGATTAGCAAGAAAGACAAGTCCCTGACCTCAAGAAGCTTCCAGTTTAGGAGACAAAGACAACTAAAAACACATCAAAGAAAGACAAAGAAACAGTGCACAGAACATAACTTCATCTTCCACTGAAACGTTACTTATAAAGTTACATGTAGAAGAATAAAACTTGGCAATGAATGAAAAAAAATTTTTTTTAAGTTTATGCATTCCAGTTATACATCCAAGAAAATTAAAAACATAAGTCCACATAAAGTCTTGTATACAAATATTCATAGCACTGTCATTCATAACGTCCAAAAAATGAAAACCAAAACATCCATCACCTGATGAATGGATAAATATGGTCTATCCCTACAACAAATGTTACTTGGCCATAAAAAATAATGAAATACCAATTCATGCTACGACATGGATAAACCTTGAAAACATCATGCTAAGTGAAGGAAGCCAGACACAAAAGGTCATATACATGATTCCATTTACACCGATGTCCAGAACAGGCAAACCCAAAGAACAGAAAGAAGAGTAGTGGTTACTAGGGGCTGGGGAGAAGGAGCTTTGGAGTTAGGAGGGAAAGACTGACGGCTAAGGGATTCAGGGTTTCTCTGAGTGAGAAAATATTCTAAAAATAACTGTGGTGACGGTTGCAGAAGTTTGCGAATATACTAAAAACCACAGAATTATACACTTCCAAAGAGTTTTATGATATGTAAATTATATCCCAATAAAAAAATGAAAATTTTAAAGTGTAAAAGTTTATCCTAGCATATGAAGCCAGGAGCTTTCAAAATAAGACATCCTAACAAAAAAAAACCAAAACACATAGCCAATGTTTTTATAAAACTATTAATTTGTCTCTAAAGTTCAGTTAACAAAAAGGTTTAAGTTTTTAACATTAAACCACTAAACAACAAAAGAGTACTTACGACTTCTATTTCCAGTAAGTTATTCTTATTTTCAAGTGTTCTCACACGACTGGTAGCTTCATTCAGAGCACTATCTAAATGGCCACATCTAAAAACCATAAATTGAAACAAAAAAATTAGAAGATAAAATCCTTTCCCTTAAAAGCATGCTATAAATCTCATTCTCTAATATGTAAACAAATTCTCCAATGTTAGTGAACACTAAGGATGTCATTTTAATAAATACATCCCAATAAAATTGATGATACTATTTTCCAGAGAAAATAACAATATGAAAATATCCCTAATAGTTAAGTGAAAAAAGCTAAAATACGAACAGACATCTGTACACCCATGTTCACAAAAGCAAAATGCACACAAGCCGAAAGATGGAAGCAACCAAAGTGTCCAGAAGGATGAATGGATAATCAAAGTGTGGTTTATCCATCCAATGGAGTAGTACTCAGCCCTAAAAAGGATGAAATTCTAGGGGTGCTTGGGTGGCTCAGTTGGTTAAGCATAGACTTTTGATTTCAGCTCAGGTCATGATTCAGGTTGGTGAGATCAAGCCCCTCATCGGGCTCTGTGCTGGGCACAGAGCCTGCTTGAGATTCTCTCTCTCCTTCTTCAAAAAAAAAAAAGGATGAAATTCTAACACCTGCTATAACATGGATGAACCTTGAGGGCATTATGCTAAGTGAAACAGGCCAGACACAAAAGGACAAGTATGATTCTACTTATACAAGGTTCCCAAGTTCATATGAGGTGTCAAATTCATAGGAAGTAGGATGCTGGGTGCCAAAGGCTGGAGAGTTGTTGCTTAATGGGAACAGGGGTCAGGTTTGCAAAATGAAAAAGTTCTTGGGGCACCTGGGTGGCACAGTCAGTTAAGCATCTGCCTTTGGCTCAGGTCATTATCCCGGGGTCCTGTAATCGAGCCCTGCATCGGGCTCCCTGCTCCACAGGGAGCCTGCTTCTTCCTCTCCCTCTGCCTGCCGCTCCCCCTGCTTGTGCTCTTACTCTCTCTCTCTCTGTCAAATAAGTATCTTTAAAAAAATTATATTTAAAAATACAGGATACAGAAGACTGCATAAAATAGCTTGATCTTTGTTACAGAAAAAAACCTATATATACATCTGTGCATTATGATTTCTAAGATATAAAACTTAAGTTTGGAATGTAAGCATAGAGGTTGGGTAGGGAGACCTTTCATATTACATCCCTCTGTACTTTTCCAAATTAGCATGAATGTATTATTCTTATAATTAAAGACCTTCGTAAAGTCAATCATCACAGAACCTCAAAATCACAAAATACACATTAGGATTCTGTTATCATTTTGACTCGGTGTTAATGAATTGTGAATAAAAGCTAATATCTATTTGGCACTGATTATATGCCAAGTCTATGTTAAGCACTTTACATTCATCCTATGTGTTAGGACTGCTATCATTATCATTTTACAGATGAGAAAACAGAGAAGCTGAATTCCTCCTGGATTGTAAGCAATCACTGGGATTTGAAACCTGTCAGTGTGACTCCAGAGTTCACGCTCCTAACCACTGTGCATTAATGCCCTGCAGAAATCAAATACTGATAAAACTGCCTTGAAAGAGGGCGCCTGGGTGGCTCAGTCATTAAGCGTCTGCCTTCCGCTCAGGTCATGATCCCGGGGTCCTGGGATCGAGCCCCGCATCGGGCTGCCTGCTCAGCCAGAAGTCTGCTTCTCCCTCTCCTGCTCCCCCTGCTTGTGTTCCCTCTCTCACTGTGTCTCTCTCTGTCAAATAAATAAATAAAATCTTAAAAAAAAAAAAAAACTGTTCTTGAAAGAAAGAGCACCAAAGAGTCAAGTGTAGGTATGTTAACTATAATTTTCTATTTTAACCACCACACCAATTGTGGTAGGAGACCGTGTGACAGAACAATCTGAGACCACAGCTGGCCCACAATGTGTCAGTGGCCCCATTTGCAGTACCAGGGGGATTCTCCCACTTGCAATTTTAAGTCTGAAAAAACCTGATGTGTATGCTGACAACTTAAAATTGGCTTTGTCTTAGGTGAATCATTTCTCCAGTCCCGGGTGACGGCTCTCCATACCCGGCCTTCCACGCCCCTCCTGCTGCGGTCGCCTTCGATCCTGCCTTCCAGTTCGTCCCACCTACACCACCTCACCGCTCTAGCAGCCTCCGGACAAAAAAAGTGCTTTCCTCAGCTATCCTGTCCTAGGCGCCTTCTCCGGCAGCCTATCGTTCACCTAAGGAGGCCTACTGGGGGGCTGCTTTCACACTTCCGTTTTCCACAGGAAGTACCTGTAGTCCTCTTTGCCTTCTTAAAAACAACAACAAAAAAAAGAACCAACTTCCCCTAGCCTGCCAGCTACTCTTTTCCTTTTATCCTAGAAAACCTAAACCTGGCTTCTTTCTGGCTTTTTTCAAACTACTGCTCTTTACCACTGCACCCCCAGTCCCAGGCCCACCCCCAGCAGCAAATGGAAGCTGTGGTAACTCCCAGGAATAAGACAGCCTGTTAACTACCACAGCAACAGCAAGCTAGTATAAAGGCTAGTTTACCTAGAATTCTGCAAGTTAAACTATTAATTGGACCAGATGATTTCAGTTCCCTCCTAATCTTTTCTCAAGGGGCTTTGTCTTTGTCTGCCTTAGAGAACAATTCTTTGCTGCTATATCAACCTCAGCAGTTTTCAATCTGTTTAAGTCCCATTTAAATGTAAAATATGTAGCAAATACGCTGTTATTACAGTTAGAGCAACGAATTTTGTTAATGATTCTCTCCCTAAAATAGGTATTCGGCTATCCTTAACGTAATTGTCCCCTGTGATTCCATGTTGGTTTCTTTTTTCAGCAGGATAATTGCTTCCACAGGTTCACGAGTATCTGGATTAAGTTATGTGAAATCTGGGTTTAAGAAAAGATTGAGAACTGCTCAAGGATGCTAGTCAGAGATTTCTTAGGAAATCCATCCACAGTTCTAATCCACCCATAAATGACATTCCTTTAAATATACAAAATCTGCTCAACTATTTCAGTATTTTATCTGTATGAAACAAATGCCCTCATGTCAGCTCCCAGTTTGCTATATAAGGTTGGTTCAAACCTATAAAAATACTTAGGCAAATATATCTGTTAAAATTTTCAAATCTAAAACATGTTTTCAAACTCTTTTATCACAATATAGTATACTTGGAAAAAATAACATATCCAAGTTGGAGAAACACTAACTTTATAGTTGAATTAGAAATTTTACCTGTCTACAAGAATTTGGTTGGTTTTCTTCCAATCTTCAACTGCAGAAATTTCCTTTGCCTCCAGTTTCTGTTTCAAACTATTTATTTCTGATTCATAATAAGCTCGAAGATCCGCTATGTGTCGAGCATGCTTTTCCTTCAGGTTCTGCCTAATTCTGTTGTTGAGGGCAAAAAAATTTTTTAGGAGAGCATTTACTCACTCTATCCCACAAGAGAAACCAAGAACATAATCTCTCGTAAGCAAAAGTACAGCCTTTTTCCTCTGCGCACCCACATAAAACATAATAGATTAATACACACGTTGACAACTAATTAAGCAAAAAAAGAAAGACGTGGATTAATTTTTAGATGTTCTACCTTAAAAATGCTGTATCTCTAAGATTTTATACATTAGGGAAGGTCAATAAAAATCATTTTCATCATTCAAGCAGACGTCATACAAAATCGATTAACATTACAAGCCATGCACTGAATACATACTTGGACAATATCACAGGATCTTCCAGGGAAGCCAGGGAAATGCATTCTGGGACACTGTTGACTGTCCCTGGAAGCTGGGACTGACTGACTGAGGCTGAGGTTACCATGACAGTGTTTTCTTCATCTATAGTGTTGACCGAGATGTCATTACTAGTAATAGTATAAACTGAAGGATACGTGGAACTGGTCCTACTTTCATTTTGAAATCCATGATTTTTCCAAGAGTCCACTGGTGAAGCTTTTGTATTTGAAGGATATTTTGGGAATCCAGATAACTGAGAAGCGATATTACTTGCTTGTGAAAATGAGTCTATGTCAGAGTGACTAGACATACTAGGTTCTAGAACAGAGTCTGGTGAAAAGGATATTCTGTCATCAAGGGCATTCAAAAAGCCTTGTGGTTGAATCCCTGAAATCTGCTGATTTGGCTTCATGTGTAACGTTGGATCTAGAGTTAGTACCTAGAAATAAGACAGACAACAGTAAGGTTTTGCCCTCAGTACTCAGTGTTTGTTTTTAAGTGAGTAGGCTTTAGATCTCCTGGGGAAAATTATTTTTAAGTGAGTAGGCTTTAGATCTCCTAGGGAAAATAAAGCTTAAGATGAAAGTTAAAGCATCTTTCATTTTCACTCAGCAGAGTGTTGACAATTTACCTCTGGTGGATGATTTGGGTTGGAAGCAGAAGTGAGATTCCTCTCAGGTAACTGCTTGTTTTCCCTTTGTTTTTTATGATAAATATCCTTCAGTGATGGTAGCTTCATCTCATTACTAGTATTAGACTTAAAGATATGAAACAAAATTTAAATAGTATTATCAACGATGAAAAAAGTTTACTGATATCAAGATCAGCACCACAAAAAGATTTCTGGAAGATTTTAAATGAATTGAGACTCCAGACTTTCGGACTTATAAAACAAATTTAGAAGTCATTACCTGTTAATTATGAGTCTTCCTCAGAATGAAAAAAATTAATATCCCCTAACAATAAATATTAAGGTGATAATCTGAACCTAAGTTATTTAGTAGCCTAAGAATATGTCTAAAGAATAAAAAACTTTGGTAGTGCCCCCTACTCAAGATAAAAATCAGGTTTTGAGGTAAGAAAAGACTTCATCATGAATGACCAAAGCAGGCTGAGAAGACTTCTGGCTAAATTAGTATGTGACTCAAGAGGACAGGTATAGGGGTATCTATATAGTTATTTTCCTATTTTTTTTAAAGGTTTATTTATTTTAGAGGGAGGAGTGAGCACATGCACACAAGCAGGGGGAGGGGCAGAGGGGGAGAGAGAGACAGAATCCTCAAGCAGACTCCCCATTGAGCGAAGGACCCCCCCCCGCCCCGCCCACCACATGGGGCTCAATCCCAGGACCCTGAGATCATGACCTGAGCCGACATCAAGAGTTGGACGCTCAACCAACTGAGCCACCCAGGCGCCCCCCCCTTCCAATTTTTTTAAGAGTTGGCAGACAAAAAAAAAAAAAGGGTTAAGAAACAAGTTACCCTATGGAAATAAGCCCCTTTTAAAAACTCATAAAATAAGAAGATATGACCCTAATTTCTACAGCTTGAAATCAATGCTCTGCCACACTGGGAATGTTACGAAGAGGTCTAAGCTCCAAACATTAAAACCTCAGCCTTAAATTATTTCAAGGTGGGATCTATTATAGGGCATGACGGTGGATCATTTAACCCTGGGCCTCAAATTTAAACTGTGGACATTCTCTTAAATGAGATTATAGATTCAGCAAGAGATACACTGAAAGCGTTGAAAGAACACATTCACATGTAGCTTTAAATTTGTGTCCAATTTCCAGACCCTACACAGACTGCAGAATACCATGAATTAATATTTTTAAATAAACCCTATAACTAGCTTGTGAATAAGATGATTAAACTTTTTGTGTGTGCATGGGGGCACCGGGGTGGCTCAGTCCGTTAAGCGTCTGACTTCAGCTCTGCTCATGATCTCAGGGTCCTGGGATGGAGCCCCATGTGGGGGGGGTGGGGGGAGGTCCCCAGGGTCTCCCTCAGTGGGGAGTCTGCCTGTCCTTCTCCCTCTGCCCCTCCCCCTGCTCATGCCTCTCGGACTCCCTCTCTCTCTCTCAAATAAACAAAATCTTAAAAAAAAAAAAAAACTTTTTGTGTGTGCATTAAAGGCATTAATTTGTTGAATGTAAACCCTTAAAATTCATAATTTCTGTAATTCTACTGTGGAATTTTACTTTTTATATACCAACAACCTAAAGGCCCTTTCAAGACTTCCAGCCTGTAACAAGCAGAGCACTCCGGATGTGGCCTTGAGCCTGAGGAATCCCTGCCTAGTGGTTTGGGTGAACAGTTGCAATTCCTCTATTTAGAGCTCACGGTAGTACAAGGAACCATTTTTCACATTTTCCACTTCTATGATTTCTTTTCATATTTTAACATCTCTGAAGTGAGGATGCCTCTTGTAATTAATGGCATCTTACACTGCTTCCAGTCAAGTAGCAATTGGGACATAACTGTCATTGCCTGCTCATGAGCAAATTATCAAAGACATCAAAATTGGCCAAACAGGTGTCAGCAGTCTGGAAGAAAATCCTAGAGACTACACCTGAACCCCGAGAACCAATATTTAAGGGACGGTGAATCCTATATGTTTAGCAATGTTCCCCCATCTGGGAGCCAAACACAGGCCGGTTCTACATAACCACTAAGCCAGGTAAAAACTCAGCACCAAGGCCTTTCCTCCTTTTTTAAAGAATGCCAAATCCTCAAAGCTCTTGACGGCTCAAGGAAAACAGTATGTGGAAAAACACAGAAACCAACACCGAGCTGAAACGAGTGTAAGCCTCTGTAGGTGAAGAAGTTTTAACAAACTTATTTCACTTATATTGTCCTTTTTAAGTGTGTATAAGAGTTCTTTGATAAAAATCAATGTTTAATTAGTCTACAAGCTCTTTCAATAAGAATAAAATATAAATTCTACTGTATCAGTGCTCTCTTGGTCCTTTTTGGTGGTTAGAATATGAAACAGGAAGTCTTAAAGGTGACAGTAATTTAGAATCACCAAAATACAGTATTCATTTACTGCTGGTGCAGATAATGTCATACACACAGGGAGCCCTGTCATCACAAAGCCCACCGAGCCTTCTGGCGCCTCACAGTGTCATTCCTCAGCCTTCCTCTGTGTTTCTCTCTCTTTTTCACTCCTTTCCTGAAGGATGGGATGCTGGTTTCTGCCCCATTGTGGGACTCTGATGTGTATACTGTTCGCCCTCTGCCCCGCTGATGCCGGTCACTCAGGCTTACAGCTCTCCTGGTTACTTTCCTTGTAATCTCTCCTTTTCCCCAAACTACTTTCTCACCACCTGACCAAAAGACAGAAGTGAGATATGTACATGGACGTACACAAGCTCGATAGTTTTATTTCGTTGTTCTGAAGCAAAGAAAATATTTACATTTCTTGCTCAAAGAAAATTACTACAAAATTAAAATACTCAAAATTATGGTACAAATGAATTAGCAGGAAGGCGTAATAGGATGGAGAATCAAAACCAGGTGTAGGAACAGCAGAAGTGGTTGGCTGCAGACCTACTAGATTTAGAACAGTGGGCACAAAATCATCTCATTTAAATTTACAACACATTAACTGGACATTTTTAATTCTACTCTTAAGTAACTTTCCTATGATCACATAAGGCAATGAATGAGAGACCCAATTTAAAAGCAGGTATAATTTAAAGCTCAGGCTTTCTTTAGTATATCAGAAATGGGAAAACACGAAATTCATAATGAAATGCACACTTAACTACAATTGTATAATGCAAACACCCACACACAATGTGTCTTTAAATTACCTGGCTTGGGGATATATCTGTGGAGGAGGCCGGTGCAAACGTCTTCTCTAAAGTCTCAGGCAAAGAGTGATACATGTCCTTCTCTTCCAGCTTCCAATAAGTCAGTCCTATCGCACACAAATACACAGAATAGAAGACTGAGGAAAGAGAATAAAAATGCTTTCTAGGAAAACTTATTTCTACTTAAAGAAAATTAAATATGGGAAGTAACTAGTTTTAGGTCTATATGGGAAGTTGAATTTTGATGGCATAGATGCTCTTAATTGCCTTACTATGTAAGAGTTCTAATTTAATGATCCAAATATTTAAAACTGAAATATAATATTAAAAGGCAAGATATGGGGCGCCTGGCTGGCTCAGGCGATAGAGCATGTGACTTTTGATCTCAGGGTTGTGAGTTCAACCCCATGTTGGGTGTAGAGATTATTAAAAAAAAAATAAACTTAAGAAAAGTCAAGATAAACTAGTGCAATCTAAAATATATCTCTTAAAAGACAACAATTTCTTTATGAGCAGTACAGAAAAAGCAACATAAAGAATTCAATGGTTCAAATACATATTGAGTGTTTACTGTGCCAGGCTGGGGAGCAGGAAATGTGAGACGTGAACAGTAAATAAATCACAAGGTATACCCAGTAGGTTAGAAGGCGGTAAGCACCCTAATGGTTAAGATTTAAAAATCCGGTAAAACGGAATATGTAGTGTGTGTGGAGGGGTGCTCAAGATCGGCTCACTGCAAGGTAACAAGATAGAGTAAAAGCATTTTAGCCATGTATGAGGGAAGTCCCCTATATAAGAGGTGGGGAGAACATTTCAAATATAGGAAGCAGCAAAGCAAAAGCTCTAAAAGAACGTATCGGGGCACCTGGGTGGCTCAGTCGTTAAGCGTCTGCCTTCGGCTCAGATCATGGTCCCGGGGTTATGGGATCGAGCCCCGCATCGGGCTCTCCGCTCCGCAAGAAGCCTACTTCTCCCTCTCCCACTCCCCCTGCTTGTGTTCCCTCTCTTGCTGTG
>NW_022589749.1:10215955-10257485 GCF_004348235.1 Phoca vitulina
AACGCTGCTTCTCCCTCTCCCACTCCCCCTGCTTGTGTTCCCTCTCTCGCTGTGTCTCTCTCTGTCAAATAAATAAATAAAATCTTTTTTTTTAAGATTTTATTTATTTGACAGAGACAGGCAGAGAGGGAACACAAGCAGGGGGAGTGGGAGAGGGAGAAGCAGGCTTCCCGCAGAGCGGAGAGCCCGATGCAGGGCTCGATCCTAGGACCCCGGGACCATGACCTGAGCCGAAGGCAGATGCTTAACAACTGAGCCACCCAGGCACCCCATAAAGAAAATCTTAAAAAAAAAAAACATCTGGCACATTTAAGCAAACAGCCTCTCTGCTGAAGCAGAGAAAGGGAATAGCAGAAAATGAGGTCAGGGGCACCTAGGTGGCTCAGTCGTTGGGCATCTGCCTTCGGCTCGGGTCATGATCTCAGGGTCCTGGGATCGAGCCCCGCATCGGGCTCCCTGCTAGGCGGGAAGCCTGCTTCTCCCTCTCCCACTCCCCCTGCTTGTGTTCCTTCTCTCGCTGTGCCTCTCTCTGTCAAATAAATAAATAAAATCTTAAAAAAAAAAAAAAGAAAATGAGGTCAAACAGAGCAAGGCTAGATCTTGCTGGGCCTGTGGGTGCCTATAAAGACTCTGGTTGCTCTTCTGAGGGAAAGAGCACAGTAGGGTTTTGAGCAGAGAAGTCACATGATCTGACCTAGCTTTAACAAGGATCCTAGAGGCTACTGTGTTGAGAACAGATGGAAGGGTGCCAGGATGAGGGCAGGGAGGCTGGGCAGGAAGCTGCAGAACCCCAGGTGACAGGTGACGGGAGCTCTCTGAGGGTGAGAGCATGACGGTGGTTCAGTTCTGGCAATTTTCAGCCTGCAATGCTAATTCATCCTGACAAACTGGATGTGGGATTGTGGGGGAGAAAAATCAGTATGTTACATCATTGAAACTAAAATAAGCTTACCATGGAGAGTAAAGAATGGTTCACAAAGGGTTTGAATTTTTTAATTCATTCTGGAGCACCTGGAAAATGCTGAGATGACTTTTGCAACTGTTTGAAATAACTGTAAAAGTATTTTTTCCATCTATCTTTACAGAATGTGTAACACAAATTAATGCAAGAAGTCAGACTTAGCAGAGGCACAAGACAACATATAACAGATTTACAGAAACCCCTCTATTACACTGTATAGAATTATCCTCCTATTAGAAATGCAGATAAGTTGTTATAAAAAAATAAGTATCATACCTGTTCCTGAATCAGACATCCAAGAATTTGGACTCTCATCTGGTTTATTGAGGTAAAAAGCATGAGGCTGCTTAGCAGCAGTGAAATTAGACTACAAGGCAAGAGAGAAAACTATTAGTTGACAGCTGAAAATCATTAGGCACAAACTGCTGACCCAAGGAATGAGAGCCAGGTGTCAAACCCCGGTGTAGAGAGTCTCAGAGGGTTCATGAAGAAGTAAGAAAGCCTGTTTTTCCCCGTGATTACAAGAATGCAAAATGATAGGAATTAACCGTGAAGGGTTTTCTTTTCCTGTGTGTTTACAAAAGTTTATTTTGGTTCTGTAGAACCGGAAGAACAACACTGGCACCTGGAGCTACTTAATGAGTTCAGAATGACAATGTATTTATAATTTGCCAGCTACATCCAAAAGAAATTCAAAGTGCCTGGAATTAAAGTCATTTAGTGTAAAAATTAATGTGAAAGCCCTAACAATTCATTTTTATCATTAAAAGTACAATAATTCGGGGGTGCCTGGGTGGCTCAGTCGTTATGCGTCTGCCCTCGGCTCAGGTCATGATCCCAGGGTCCTGAGATCGAGCCCCACATCGGGCTCCCTGCTCAGCGGGAAGCCTGCTTCTCCTTCTCCCACTCCCCCTTCTTGTGTTCCCTCTCTCACTGTCTCTCTCTCTGTCAAATAAATAAATAAAATCTTAAAAAAAAAAAAGTATTTAAGTTGCATTTGCTTACAATCATCTGTGGACCCACAGCAAAAGTAAAAGGATACTGAGGTGACAGCACTCTACCTACCATGGAGGGGTTTTCATCTCAGCCTCCTAAGGCACCACTCAGTCCCTCGTTCATCAAATGAGAAATGCCTAGGTCATCTTTTGTCTCTTCTAAAATTCCTACCTCGACAGAAATTCAAATTTCTGTCAAGTCTCAGTACTGAACAGGCCAGAAAAAGCTGACAGCAGAAGGCTAAGTGAAAAATACCGAGTAACATATTTTGTCCTCTTCCCAGTCCAGCGGTGCCAACCGGCACTCAGCCGACCCAATGGTGGGCGGGGGGCTTCCCTTGCCCGGCTGCTGCTGCATTACTGAGCACACCAGGCCTCGCTTTTAATGAGAAAGAAAAGTAGGGAGCAATGAGAAGTCCTTCCCAAGAAGTTGTCCCACACCTGGCACAGGGACCTTCACTGATGTCAGCAAGAGTCTAGTCACCCATCCGAGAAACCACTCCCGAGTCCTGCTTCCCCGGGAAATGGTAACGTCAAGTCTGTCCCCAACAAAGGACCAAGGAAAATCCTTATGCTAAACAAGAGCCATTTCAAGATGTGCTTCAAAATAGCCAGTACCCCAAAGAAACTACCATTGTAGAAAGAGAAAATTGGATCCCAAGAGAATTCTGACCATAAGGATTCCCTGATTTAGACAAACTAGAAAAAACAGGAGAAGAGGAAGGATGAAATAAAGAGTTCCAACTTGGTGAATCCACAGAATTTGATTCAGGATTATGCAGGTAAGAAATGCGTTTCAGGTGTGGGGCCTTGGGTTCATCAACTACCATTATCTGAAAATCATTTAAAACTCAAATATCAAAGAAACTTTATTTCCCATAATGATTTACTACCAAAAATATCACTCACCTTTAAAAAAAAAAAAAAAGGAAAGGGGCACCTGGGTGGCACAGTCGGTTGAGCATCCTACTCTTGATTTTGACTGAGGTCATGATCTCAGAGTCCTGGGATCAAGTCCCACATCAGGCTCCGAGCTCAGAGCAGATTCTGCTTGAGATTCTCTCCCTCTTCCTCTGCCCCTCCCCCAGTGCTCGAGCACCTGTGCATGCTCTTGCTCTTTCTGGCTCTCTAAAATAATAAATGGAGGGGTGCCTGGGTGACTCAGCAGGGAGTTTGCTTCTTCCCCTCCTGGCTCTCTCTCTCAAATAAATAAAATCTTTAAAAAAATAGAAAGAAGGACATTTTCTTTTTCTGCCAACGTAATCCAAAGAAAAAAGCAACTTTCACCCCCATCTCCAAATACTATCATGTTTTCACACCAAACAAGGATATAGCATCCTGATGGCACATGGGTTCAAAAGAACAGTACTGGGCGCCTGGGTGGCTCAGATGGTTGGGTGACTGCCTTCGGCTCAGGTCATGATCCTGGAGTCCCGGGATCGAGTCCCGTATCGGACACCCTGCTCAGTGGGGAGTCTGCTTCTCCCTCTGACCCTACCCCCTCTCGTGCACTCTCTCTCACCCTCTCTCAAATAAATTAAAAAAAAAAAAAAACTTTAAAAAAAACCCCAAAGAACAGTACTATGAATGCAATACTAGAGGGCGCTTGCAGATCTTGGAGGCTTGGCAGCCCCCCTAGCTTTCTGCACCCTCACTTCCCTTCTGAACACAAATCGGAATACGTTCAAGAACAGTAATATGAAAAAGCCTAAGTATCACAGGCTGAAAAAATGAAAATTTACTGGAAGAAAAAAGAGTGCCTTAGGAAGGCTGAGGGATTGTGTTCTTATGACTTCTATTTAATTTTTTTCACAGGATGATGGAAAGACCATGTTTATAATGATCAAGAAGTGGCCAATTTCTAAAGATATCAAGTTTGCAGAGACCGGATTTTGCAATTTCAATGGATTATACTAAACAATGTTACTCTACAATAATTTAAGCCAAAAGGGCTTCAAAGACGTTTAAAATATACTGAATATCTGAACTCTAACAAAAACAGCTGCTAGATTAGTAAAAGGGCCACATAGAATTTAAACATGTAATCTCACACAATTTGGATTATAAATTCAGAGTTGTCTGGAAGCAGTCACACATATAGCACTACTTCTTACAACTTAATAGTAATACAAATCATTTGAGGGCTTAAAAAAAGTTAAATGGATTACTCTCTGGCTAAATGTAAACAGTTGCAGTACAAAGAGAATTAGGACCTTTACAACATGGTTTTCACTTTTTATAGTACTTTATCCCTCATTAGTTTTGATTTCCAGACTACTAAAGAACCAATACTTAGAGCAAATCATTGTTTCCAATCCTCTGAGACTCCTAAAGGCTGATAGGTCAATGGAACAAATTAATACCACAAAGAAAGGGCAAAAAACTTATTATGTTGATGAGCATGTAGTAAACTCCACATAATTATCAGTAGCTGGGGCTCCTGGGGCTCAATCATTAAGCGTTTGCCTTCGGCTCAGGTCATAATCCCAGGGTCCTGGGATCGAGCCCCACGTCAGGCTTTCTGCTCAGCGGGAAGCCTGCTTCTCCCTCTCCCACTCCCCCTGCTTGTGTTCCCTCTCTTGCTGTCTCTCTGTCTCGCTGTCAAAATAAATAAATAAAATCTTAAAAAAAAAAAATTATCAGTAGCTGAGGCATGCCAGAGTAAAGTGACTTATCACCTACTTTCTCAACTGGTGACTTCTTGGCTTGCTCATTTCCTTGCACAGATTGTGAACACCCGTCTTCTGTAAGTGCTCTCTTTGGTTGGTTCTGCTTCAGCTTTTGTGCCCATGATGTTATAGATTTACTATGCAAAAAGAGAAAACCAAAATTATTCTTTTTAGATGCTGTCCTTCACACATAAAACTAAACACTAGTGGATACTAGTCAGTGGAAAATGCTTTGAGTTGTTTTTCTAATAGCAGAGAAAAGACGGATTTTTACTGATTCACCTAAATTTCTTTTTACAGTTTTTCATTACCAAAGGTAAAGTGAACAAAAAAACTAACGGTGATTAGTAATACATATAGCTGTAGCCACAGAGTAGAACAAAACTGATCATAGTGGCCCATTCAAGTACTCAATATATCTCTACAGCAAAAGCTTCTTTATTTACGAGGACTAGTAATTATACTTATAGATACACAAGATCTGTGTTGCTATAGCTGAACACTTATTTTAGAGGATACATTTTAGAGATATAAAACTGAACATTTAGGATAAATGACATAATTTTAAATGATTATTTGCTTTACAAACATCCAGCCACAGTTGTCATTAAACTTACAAAAGTTCCTCTTATACACAAAAAGCATTAAATTGAATATACTCGTGTATGATGTTTGGTTTCAAATTATATGCACGTATGTGACAAAACTCTACTGTTGACACAGTCCTATACTCGGATTTTCAGCAAGTTTATAGTGACCGGAAAATATAAAAGGTATTTTTCTGGCAAGGCCTCCCACCTTAGGAGGTTACAGTAGTCTGACAACATTGCAAATGGGAAGAAAGTCACATGTTGGTAATATATCACACGCTTTATTTCCATTTGCCACAAGCAATAAATACAAGACTTTGGTAAAGCTGCTAAGTGTTCAAATATGTCTCATTTTATCATACTCAAAAAGGAGCTTGCTTTACTAGATTCTAAATGTAATAAACAAGCAAACCTCCCTTCAAATTATGGGAGAAATTCTACTTACCTGTTTGTTTTTCCACTGTATACTTCTGAAATCTTATTTTCGCCAAGAAAATGGTGTTCCAATTCACCAGGAAAAATGGAAATATCTTCCTTTACAGATGCGCAAAACTCTTCAGTGGTATGTATATGAAAACTCTTGTTTTTTACACCATCTACAAGTGACTCCGTCTGCCCCAAAGGCGCTCCAAACTGTCCTTCAGAAGCTTCTGTGTGCTCCATGAACTCCTGAGGGTCCTTAGATTTGTAGGCATTTAATTCAGAGACACAAAATGTCCCATACCCACTGCTCACTGAGCTACTATCCACATTGCAGTCTGGTTGTGACGTGGACGTTTCTTGCTGCATTTCGGGTTCTGTAGACTTAGGGTAACTGATAATAGGTTCATTTCTCTCACTGTTTTCAGAAAAAAAACCCATTTGACTTTCTGAAGATAACTGTTTGCTTAAAGAACTATCGGAGGAAGCCCAGGAAGTATTACTGGTCTGTAACTTGACTAAATTTTTTATCTCCTCCTGTATTCGCTGAAAATAAAGTTATAGATCTGGGTAAGAAAGTATACTAAACATTACACTTTCATAAATACTATGAAAATATTGCTTAAAAATATGAGCTATTACTCTAAAGAGAATCTGTTTTTAGTTCAAAAACCAAACTGATATAAAGTATTAACTGCTTCCTCTTGCAAATCTTACAATATAAAGAAAAGAATCAAGATAACTAACAACTTACTTGAATTTGGTTGTGGAACTGTTCCTGCTGGGCAACTATCTGTTGTTGGCATTGTTTTTCCACCAAATTGAATAGTTGTAACCACCTGGTCTATTAAATTATAAAATATTTTAGTTAAAAATAATTTCTCATGTAATATTCACAGAAAAATTCCTCCCGTGGGAAAGGACCTTTTTAAAATATAGTTTTAATGTAAAGTGAATAAGCTGAATTAAATAGCTACAAAGCTATATTTAATGCAAAAATACAAAGGTATATGCGTGGTCACCCCTTTCTCATGTAACCTGCAGTCTGGGTAAATTTGAAGGTCTAGGTAAATCTTGTTTTTCAAATGACATCTTAATTTGATGTCCTCTGCTATCATCAAGAATTGGCAGTATATATTTGTCTTAAATTTTTCTTCCTTTCCTTGTAACAGCTAATGATTTTCTTAAACAATTCTTAGAAAACAGAATCCCACGCCTTAAAACAAGAAATAATTTGGTATTGTGGGATTTAAACCCCTAATTTACTTGTTATTTAAGTTAAAAAAAAAAAAGAACCTTTTTCAAATCAGATACTGAAGTGTTTGACAGCACTACAGCTGAGAGAGGAATGAAAACCCATGGAACTGGCTTAGCCCTCCCTTCAGTCACTTTTAGGTCCTGATCCATCCTGACTCTCAAGAGGAGTCAGTACTTTTTTTTTTGAAGGCCATCAGCAGACAAAGGAGTCAGTACTCTTTTTTTTTTTTTTTTTTAAGATTTTATTTATTTATTTGAGAGAGAGAGAATGAGAGAGACAGCACATGAGAGGGGGGAGGGTCAGAGGGAGAAGCAGACTCCCTGCCGAGCAGGGAGCCCGATGTGGGACTCGATCCTGGGACTCCAGGATCATGACCTGAGCCGAAGGCAGTCGCTTAACCAACTGAGCCACCCAGGCGCCCAGGAGTCAGTACTCTTATAACCAGACTACAAAACATGGCAGGAAAGGGGGCAGGGAGATGTCCAGAGGCTAAATTCAGTCTTAAGGCTGGTGTCCTTTCAGTAACAGACTCTATGCAATAATATACAATAAGCAGCTACCATGAAAAAGAGCTTCCCTTATAAACCATGCAATTATCTTTTTTCCACTCCTGTATTCCTTACAGGGCCCTGAGTGATCCGGGCCATGCACACCTCCCAACTTCATCTCATCCGTCTCTACCCCTCACTCAGTGCACACCAGCCTCATTGGCCTCTACCTTTTCCCTGAGCGTGCCAAAACTGTCTTCCACCTCAAAAGCTTTGTCCTCACTGTACCCTCTACCTGGAAAGTTCTCTCTCCAACTCTTATCATGGCTTCTGTCCCTTCTTGCAATTTCAGCTTAACTTCTCAGTTTCCCAAACCATCCCACAGTTGCTCTCTCTCTAAACGTCATCCTGTGTATTGACTTCATAGCCTTTACCACAATCAGAGAGCATCTCGTTTGTTCACTTTGTTAACCTGTCTCCAGCACCTGGGACACAGTGCCAAGAAAAGAGTGGGCACTCATATATAGTCTAAGTGGGTGTATAAAAATGTGAACTTCAGGGGCACCTGGCTGGGTCAGTCAGTGGAACATGCAACTCTTGATCTTGGGGTCGTGAGCTTGAGCCCCATGTTGGGGGCAGAGTTTACTTAAAAAAAAAAAATGTGGGGGCGCCTGGGTGGCTCAGTCGTTAAGCGTCTGCCTTCGGCTCAGGTCGTGATCCCAGGGTCCTGGGATCGAGCCCCGCATCAGGCTCCCTGCATGGCGGGAAGCCTGCTTCTCCCTCTCCCACTCCCCCTGCTTGTGTTCCCTCTCTCGCTGTCTCTCTGTCAAATAAATAAATAAAAAATCTTTAAAAAAAAAAAAAGTGAATTTCAAGCTGATTTTTTTTCTTGGTGTTAGGACTACACAGTCCAGAGGCCCTTCAGATTAAAGCCAATTCAATAACCATAACAGAGCAGAATTAAATTGAAAGCTACATAACAGTATTAAAGCAAAGGAAGTAAAAACTCAGGATTGGAAAAGGAAACCTTCAAATTGAAACAGAACAGTACTGATAGGAAGTATTAATTCTAAATCAACTAACTTCAGGATAAGGTAGGCTACAACAAATTCAGTTCCTTATCTTGTCAACTTATCTATAATATGAAGTATCTTAATCAAAACAAAAAAGAAATCAGGCAACAGTTTTCTTATTAAGTTATACTAACTTAAATACTTTAGGAGTTATTTTAACCTGATAAAGTTATTAGTCACACAGAACTAAATTACAACAATGATAGAATAACATACATAACAACAACAACAAAAAACCAAAAATGGGTTCATTATTATGTGACACACTTAATGTTAATCATATCCTTATTATCATTTTCTTATTTAAGATATGAATGAACAGAGCTTACTCAGGATATAAATTGGTGGAGATTTTGTTATGCCTAGTCGGATTTTATACTTTAATTTTCAATAAACATATTTAAGAACATTATAATGCAGCAAATATTATTCACATAATTATTAAGAACTATAATTCATTTCTAACTAAAATTATTTATATGACCTGCATTTTACATACTTTTGGAGGACTTGGGCATCTAATTAAAGCTTTCCCCTGCACACAGCTTTTGATGCTATTAGCTTGAAAGGGGTTTCTATAGTCTGACCTCGTAAATATCCCATTGGCTTTGACATCCTAGGCCTGATTCCCAGCTCTCCACTAACAACCTGTGCGGTGGTCCTCAACAAGTAAATTTCATTTGTGCTTCTTATGCATTTATAAAATGGGAAGAGCAACACCTCATAGGTGGCTGGGAGGATTAAATTTTAAATTCAAATATGATGCATGTGAAGCAGTAATCCCAATGGGGGGAACTACATTTTGAAAAACTGTGAGGTCATGGCTGTCACAAAGATAGCAAGGGCACTACCAGCACTCAGTGGGTCCAGGGAAACAAATCAAAGGATGGTCCCCAACAACGAAAAACTGTCCTGGGTCCATTTTATATTATTATAAAAATACCATACATTTTGCACAGCTTTCAAATCATCAAATTGTCCAGGAATCCAACTACAAAGATGTTAAGTTTGTTTCAGAACTCGGTCAGAAATTGGTCACCATTTCAGACAATCATGTCACCAAACGCAGTGCTAGATCATCAGTACAACACAATTGTATCAGTCCATGTCTATAGCTGCTGCCTTCACAGTGAGTCTACATATCAACACCAGACTTTTCTTCTAACGTGGATGCACCTGAGCAAATACCTGTTTTTGTATTATAAGTAACTTTTATTCCTCCTCTTTATCACAGTTAAGAGGATGATTGTTTTTACGGTAGGTACAGGCAGGATTATCTGTGAATTTCATTTAAGTTGATGTTACTTTAAAAATTATAAAATATAACTGTAAAATGTAAATTAGTAAATTAATTGTAAAATTATAAAATGAGGGCTTTAGGTCTAATAAGGTTGAGTGCCACTGACAAAAAGTATCTAGTATACTGCTTGGCAAACAGACACTCAATAAGTGGTACACTTACAATAACTATTATCACATAACCATTACTCTTACATAATCAGTAGCGCTAAATAGTTAAAATGCAAAAATAATGAATTAAGACAAATAAGCTAATAATGTGCTTTAAAAATTCACCATCACAGAAATATTAGCAACAGCAAGCATTTAAGAATGTATTAAAGTATTTCTATGTAAATGTGTTAAACTTTATTTTCCATGAATCAAAATACATAACCTTCTCAAGTTTAAGCAATGATAAACTTCAGAATTCCAGGAAAGAGGTTTTAGAAAGAAAGAAATCAGATCTCCAGAGCTCTGAGCTCCACGAAAGGTTTTACGTTTTGCTTTAATAACATAGATTAATCCCTTACAAATGGAAGAAATCAGACAAATGTTAGTATTCCAAAGAGAGATGAAAACATGAAATTCAGGGAAAAGAGTCAGGAATAAGACTTGCACAATCCATACCCCTCCCATTCTTCCTAAAATGCTACACAGTAAAACAGAGGATTTTGTTTTTGTATGCTACAAAACACACTAATAAATTGGAGAGATTTTACTGAAATGACCAGAAGGATATTTCATATTCTGTCAAAGTAAGAAATATCTTAAGAAACTATTCACTGAACAATCAATTACATGTCTACATTACAAAAATTAAGAACCCAATTAATATTAAACATAATGTTATATCACAGATGAGGGAGAAAGGGTGTAAAGAAACTGGCTCAAATGTCAAGGTGTAAGTAGCTGGTTGGTATGCTGGCTTATAAAAATCTGTATCTTAAATTCACAAATATATTCTGATTCTAAGATGCTGATTTCAAGTATTAAAAGTAACAATTTCTAGTTAAACATGAATTTGCCAGGAGAGCAATACCTTATTTTTTTTTTAAAAGCATGCTAATTCAGGTTCATAAGCTAATGGATAAGTATATTAAAGTAAACATTTCACAAAACATTCCATTTTTAATTGTCTCGTTTTACAGGTCTCTTGCATTAGCATATACTACTGATCATTATATGAAAAAATATAAAAATTGTAAAAATGTAAAACTCAATTTTCTTGGGCACCCGGGTGGCTTAGTTGGTTAAGCATCTGCCTTTGGCTCAGGTCATGATCCCGGGGTCCTGGGATCGAGTCCCATGTCAGGGCTCCCTGCTCAGTGGGGAGCCCGCTTCTCCCTCTCCCTCTGCCCCTCCCCCTACTCGTGCTCCCTCTCTCTCAAATGAATAAATAAAATCTTAAAAATAAATAAAAATAAATAAAAACTCAATTTTCTTAAAGTCTGCAATAACAGTCATTTTTATAACTTCAATGATTATGGATAATGAATACAAAAAATTACTTAGGGGTGGCTGCTACTGAATCCTTAAAGCAGGTATTCTTTCATTCCACTTATACATTTTGAAAATAACACAAATAATGGTTTTAAAAGTATGATAAATATTTTTAAAAATTTAATAAAAAATACATTTAATAAAATTTACTGTTCCCTAAAGAATTTAATAATAATAATGTTTTATACATTTTTATAAGGTATTACCAAATCTAGCCTTGGAAAAAATCTAACTTGGGCATTATTCTGTGAAACAAAATTTACATATATGTATTCTTTTAACTGCTAAATTTTATATCACAGTTTAACCTATGGACCAAAGAAACACAATTCTGAAAAATCAATATAATTCAATGTATCACAACTAAATGTGATAAGGCATTACAAACAGAAGTCTTAATTTATGAGTAGAGCATTCAAAATATTTCAAAGAGGATTTAGGTTTTTCAAAATGATAACAATTCTGTTACTTAAAACATTAGAATTAATAACAATATTAATAATTTTGGAACTCTCACTTCTCTGAACAAAGCTAATATTTTAGTTGACATTTAAAATGTAAATTAGTGTCCAATCCCTAATATTTGTTCAAACATACTCTTGATCATCTTTTTCATATTTGTTCAATGTTGTTCCCCAATTACTGTATTTGACCACTTTAGCAATAAGAATCATGCTCTTTAGGATATAAATTTCTAATAATTTAGAGTTTAGTAGAGGCACATTTACAAATATATTTTTTAAAATACCACAAATAAAACAAAACTAGATACCTCACAGTTTTTCCAAAGTTCCGAATCAGTCCTTCCACTGTTTTGTAGCTCTTGCATTAAAGAGGTTAGGACTTCAACTGTACCTTGAATTACAGATGGTCTGGTCTTCCCTGAGAAAGAGGATACCCCATTTGTACTAAGGTGGGGACTACTTCTGTTGAAACATAAATAATTCAAATGGTTTTCTTCATTCTACCAAAGTGTTGAATAATTCAGCAGTTCAAGTTTAGCAGAGCAGTACAAAACCACTGATATTTAATCCTTCTTAATGGCACCTCGTTTGTTGAAAATCTGATCACGTTTGTCCACAAAAGGAAAATAGCAGTAAAAAGACAGCACTTATTTTTTTAAAGAACCCAACAGAAAGACCTTCTCCAGAAGTTGGAGCACACTCCAAAGCACCAGCAGAAAATAAGTTTCTGCTATACGATAAGAAAAAGGTCCAGCTTCTCCAATCTAAATCATTCCAGAGGATTATTTTGCTCTACTCTAAGAACAGTCCTTTTTTTGTAGTGGGGTTTCTTTCTCCACTGCCCAGAATTGCAGTCAAGTCTTGTTAATTGGATCCCCCTAATTTGGTGTGATAAGCTGATGCTTATCTTTACACTATCTTTGAATAAAAGTTGTGCCAAGCAAATTAGCAGCAAATATTCAGGACTTATTTAGACTATTCATTGTGTAAAATAGCACTGATTCTTTCCAGGAGGACTGCTTTCCCAAACTTGAGAGGAAGTTATTTCAGATTTGCTTTATAAAAACACAAAGCATAATTAAGGACAATAAACTCTGTTCAAATTCCAGTCTAAGTGGTCATTTCCATTTATTTATTGATACCCTACATTGTTTCACAAAGAGTTCATTAAAAACAACAACAACACTGATGAAAGTAACAGAAAAATAGTAACAAGTAGAATCAGAGAAAGATTAATAAAAACTCAAGGGAAAGAAGAACATACATGTTGTCTGTCCATAAGGGGTTACACAGTTGTATAATAAGTCTAAATCTGACCGATTTCACTGCCAGTCACAATGAAAAGGGAGACAAGTTCAGTTACATAATCTTCATTAGAAGGGCACATTTAGGGGGTGCAAGGCTGGCTCAGTCAGTGGAGCATGTGACTCTTGATCCTGGGGTGGTGAGTTCGAGCCCCACGTTGGGGGTAGAGATTGCATTTTAAAAATTTAAATAAATAAATAAACAAATAAATAAATAAATTTTTAAATAAAATCTTAAAAAAATAAAAAGGGAGGGCACATTTAGGTTCCCCCAGGCAAATTATGTTCTAAAAGGGACTTCTTCAAAGGGGCCACCAAGTGATACAGGAAACAAACTTTCAGTGTGTGGGTACAAATTACAAAGGCAGGCACCTCTCCTGGACCATTTCCCACACACATTCCCCCCTTTCACCTTGCTTTCTCATTTTATATGTTCTTGTAAGCTGCCTTAAATTCCTCCTGAGGAGGGCAGAGAATGAACAAACTTCTTAAAGAATTAATGAATTTATTTATTATACACAATCTCTTCAAGATCTATTATTATACACAATTTTTTCAAGATCTATTGTGTTTAAAGACCTTTGACCCTTTACCAGTAGGACCCAGACTGCTGTATTTTTGCTTCCTTGTACCTGCTTATTATAGCTGGTCTCCTCTCTAATGGGCTTTGCCTCTTTGCTGTCTTTAAGCTACGAGAAATTTAGAAATCAAATAATCACGTTTGTCAGATTATGTACAAAATGAGAGCAAACAGGCTCTGATTAAAAACAAACCAAAGGGGGGCGCCTGGGTGGCTCAGTCGGTTAAGTGTCTGCCTTCGGCTCAGGTCATGATCCCAGGGTCCTGGGATCGAGCCCCGCATTGGGCTCCCTGCTCCGCGGGAAGCCTGCTTCTCCCTCTCCCACTCCCTCTGCTTGTGTTCCCTCTCTCACTGTCTCTCTCTGTCAAATAAATAAATAAAAATCTTTAAAAAAAAAAAAACCAAAGGGGTGCCTGGGTGGCTCAGTCATTAAGCGTCTGCCTTCGGCTCAGGTCATGATGCCAGGATCCTGGGATGGAGCCTCGCATCGGGCTCCCTGCTCAGCGGGAAGCCTGCTTCTCCCTCTCCCACTCCCCCTGCTTGTGTTCCCTCTCTCGCTGTGTCTCTCTCTGTCAAATAAATAAATAAACAATCTTTAAAATATATATATATTAAAAAACAAACAAACAAATAAATAAATAAATAAAAACAAACACTGGAGAGTTTAAAAAGAAAATGCATAAAATGCATTGTTGGAGAATATCTATTTTTGTCCACTCAGGGTCTGTTTTTTTGCTTACTTCCTAGTATTCAACTTTAATTTCTACTTCCCAGATTGCTGAGGTAGTTCTGAAATATTAAACATTATTTGTACTGTTCATTTAAAAATGTAGAAACAATATTTAGGCAACTAAATTTTAAAGACATGCTTGTAATCTACCAGAAATTTTAAAAAGTGTAAAGAGGGAGTGCCTGGATGGCTCAGTCAGTTAAGCGTCTACTTTCGGCTCAGGTCATGATCCAAGGGTCCTGGGATTGAGTCCTGCCTGCATGGGGTTCCCTGCTCAGCTGGGAGTCGGCTTCTCTCTCTCCCTCTGCCCCTTCCCCCTGCTCATATTTGCTCTCTCAAATAAAAAAACAAAATCTTTTTTTAAAAATGATGCTTTGGGGAACCTGGGTGGCTCAGTCGGTTAAGCGTCTGCCTTCAGCTCAGGTCATGATCTCAGGGTCCTGGGATAGAGCCCCACATCAGGCTCCCTGGGAGCCTGCTTCTCCCTCTCCCCCTGCTTGCACTCTCTTTCTCTCTCTCTCTCTCTCTCGAATAAATAATAAAATCTTAAAAAAGAAAACAAGTACTTTTTCACAATGTTCCCCAGGCAAAAGTACATTATCTGTGGGAGAAATGAAAAACAGGGAAAGGCTGAAACTATTCTTTTTCTTTTTTTTTTAAGATTTTATTCATTTATTCGAGAGAGAGAGCATGTGTGAGAGAAAGCACAAGTGCGGAGCGGGGAGAAGGAGAAGCAGGCTCCCCAATGAGCAGGGAGCCCAACGCGGGGCTCAATCCCAGGACCCTGGGATCATGACCTGAGCAGAAGGCAGACACTTAACCTACTGAGCCACCCAGGCGCCTCCCCCCTGAAACTATTCTTAACTAGTCCCAGAACAGCTCCTGTTTGAGGGCTGTCATCGTTATTTAAATAGAACAAATAATTATCACACTACTTGGATAAACTACACAGTAAGCTTACTTTGATTTGTTGTTACATTAAAAAAAAATCTATCTATCCCATTCTTACCTATTAGTATTTAAGTTCAGTCCAAAAGAATGGGGAGAATTTTTTATATCAGATTCTACAGAAGATGAAGTTTTTCGTAAGGGTTTCACCAAATCAGTATCTTCCATAGTGTACAGAAATTGTTATACTCTCTTATTTGAGAATGTAGGTTCTTTCAATGTTTGAAGAAACTGAATCCGAGTCATCTTCAGATGCTTCATCGTCTACAGGCATTTTCAGATGCTAACATTCAGAACTGTGAAATATCCTAAGCTCCCAAGAGAGTCTGAAAATGAATGGAGGAAAAAATACTATAAAAAGCCACTAAACCTAGCAACTGTCTTTTCACTACTTTGGAAACCTTGATCCTTTTAAACAAATTTACATTAAGAACAGCAACATTATTTACAATAGTCAAAATGCAGAAACAACCCAAGTGTCCATCAACTGATGAATAGATGTGAAATATACATATAATGGAATATTTCTCAGCCATAAAAAGGTACAAAATACTGATACATACTACAATGTGGATAAACACTGAATTATTATGTTTAAGTAAAAGCTCAGCAAAAGATCACCTAGTGCATGATTCCATTTATGTGAAAAATGTGGAAGAGCAAATCTCTTGAGACACAAAGTAGATTTATGGTTGCCAGAAGCTGGGGGAAGGAGACAATGGCAGTGACCAAAAAGGGGTATGGAGTATCTTTTTGGGGTTAATTGTTGAATTACAAAGTGGTGATGGCTGCACAACCCATATGTGAATATACTAAAAACCTATGAATTGTACACTTTAAAAGGATGCATTTTATGTTATGTGAATTTTATCTCAAAAAATCTACAATAAGGGGTGCCTAGGTGGCTCAGTTGGTTAAGCGACTGCCTTCGGCTCAGGTCATGATCCTGGAGTCCCGGGATCGAGTCCCGTGTCGGGCTCCCTGCTCGGCGGGGAGTCTGCTTCTCCCTCTGACCCTCCCCACTCTCATGTGCTCTCTCTCATTTTCTCTCTCTCTCAAATGAATAAATAAAAATCTTTAAAAAAAAAAAAATCTACAATAAGAGTGATTTGCAAAAGTAGCATCATCTTTTCCAGGTAGTATTTCAGAATTTTATGTGTTTAATTATTAGGATTCTAGACACAATTCTACTATGTAACAACTGGAATACTTAGATGCTCTGTTCATTTGTTTAATAAGTTCTACCAAGGATCCATACTTGTTGATTTATACTTCGAATGGATAAATTGGAACTACTTAGTATTTAATTTGGTATTAAACATAGCAAATTAAATGGTTGTTTTCTCCATTAGCTGGAACGTAGGGGTGGAAGAAATGCATTTTGCACTATCACAGCCTTTACTACTCTATGCATATATGACTTGTTTAAAAACAAACTATTTGCCGGGTCAAATAAAAACTAAAAACTAAAAATAACTGCTTAATTGAGGCAGGTTAACTGATGCTCGGTGTACAGAGACAAATTGGCTATAACGAATCAAACACCATGCTTCCTTCTTAGGGAATTCATGTATTTTTTTTTTTTAAGTGAAGGAGCAAGAGAAGAAGAAAAAAAAAATCTATGCTGCTTACAAGATACAAACTTTAGGGAGTGCGAAGAGATCTATTCTGATTCCACTAGGTTCCCACTTCCTAGGCCTGGTTTAGAAAGCACAACCTTAAAAAACAGCAGCTCTTAAAGGAACCATTTCCTTCAGGGGGAAAGGTTTTGTCAAAGCCCAGGGTAACAGGACCTACCTAAATGGATTTCTCCCCAGGGGCTCAGCCCATAGCCAACCACAAACGTGGTATTGAAAAAGTCTGGGGCTGCACCTTCCAAGTGGCAACGAAAACAGCTGGATTCAAATCACCCTGCTCGTCTACGGGGAAACACAAACTCTCCACGGACGTGGATCTGCAATCCCATCTATTATTTCCCCCCCGCCGAGGTAATCCGGATGCAGAACATGCAGATGGAAAAACCACTTGAGAGGCAAAGATGCTTCTCCAGTGGAGGGGTGGGGGGTGAGGGGAGGGAATGAAGGAAGGGGGCAGAAACCCCCGACCTAAATGCAAAATTAAAACACACACACACACACACACACACACAATATAAAACAAAACTCGATGGACAATGGATATAAGCACAGAGCCATTTTTATATTTCCCGGTAACGAAATGTCACGCTCTTTGTCCCCACGACACCTAGTAAAAAAGAAAAAGGGGGAGGAAAGGTCGCTGGAGGAAAAAAAAAAGACCAGATCGGGGTCTGCTGATACTATAAAAGTTAACCGGCGCTGCGCTTTGCCGGGAGCCCGAGGGCGTAAGGAAGAGAGGACTGCAGAGGTTTTGAGGCCAGATCCCGACATCCTCGCCCTCACAAACCATCAACTGCTGGTGGTGGCTCTCGGGTCAAAGGCGAGGGAGAACCACCGAATGCAGCCGCCTAAACTGGAGGCAGCAAAGAGGCGAAAGGAAAAGCCGCCGTTCCAACAACTACAATCGTGATTCCCAAAGTAAAGCAAGGAAGACCGTCAAAAAAAAAAAAAAAAAAAAAAAGAAGAGAAGAAGAAAAATCCCACAAGCCCCCCGCACCTGGGGAAGAGGCGCTCTGCGATTGGGCCGCGCGGGTGTCACTCAAGGGCACTGAGGCTAGAAAAGGCATACGGCCACGGGCGAAGCCCCCACACACCGGAGGGATGCGGTGGGGGGGTGCGTCGTCTGGTCGTCGTCCTCCCCGCCCTAAATCCATCAGCACCCTTGGGGTTCTGCTAAGGCCGTGTCTTCCAAGCCTCGTCCCCTTGCCCCCCGCAGCCGACGGCTCCCCGCAGGCCGGCGACCCCTTACCTGGCCGCTGCTCCCACAGTCGATGTCAGGGTCGGGCGAGCGGCCTCTCGCGACCGTTAAACTCGAGGGAGCGTGCGCGCGCCCGGCACCTTGCCTGCGATTGGCTGTTTGAAAGGGGGCGGAGACGGCCGAACCGCGACGCGCGTGTCGGCCGCCCCTTTCCCTTCCCGCCCCTCGCGCAAAAGAGGGAGGTCCGACGCCTGGGAAATGGAAGGAGGCGGGGCTTATGTCACGTTCTCTGGTCTGATTGGTTCTCTGGGAGTCGGCAGATGGCACGCGAAAAGAAGCCTCCGGTTACCGCATGCGCAGTTGGTAAGAATGAGCCTGGGGCAAGTGAGGGAAGCGGTGGCGGGATTACTGCGCGTGCGCAGTCTCAGGAATGCATCTGCGATCCACCTTCTGCAGTGGTTCGGGTTACCCCAGAACGTTGCGGGTGGGAGGCCAGCGTTGAGGCCAGGTAAGCGTCCGTGGAGAATCCGGTCACCCGCGGTTGCCCGCGGATGTCAGGGACTATGGAAAGAGGACTGGGAGCTGGGACGCCTGACTTTCCCAGCTTGCGACCCTGTGTCGCGCAGCCAATTGACCTGAAGCCCCGCAGGCCCAGACCCCGAGCTAAGTTTTCTCTGCACCTGGTTTACCCTAGGGGTAAACCTGCTGGGGGTCGGCCCAGGGGTTCTTCAAGGACTGGGATGGGGAAGGGAGCACAGCCCGGCGGCCTGGAGAAAACAGTTGCACCGAGGCCCAAGAAGAACTGGAACATCTTCATTTACTTTGTTCTACGGAGCTCTTAGCACGCAGCAGGTGCTGTTTTAGGCCGGCACATAGTAGGTGTCAGCATTGCTTTTGCCAGGCCTTTGGAAGGACCACAGAGAATACGTGTCCCTCCCTGTGGGCCCCATGCCATTTCATTCTCTCTGTTTAGTTCATTCTTTTTTTTTTTTTTTTTTTAAGATTTTATTTATTTATTTGACAGAGAGCGAGAGCAGGAACACAAGCAGGGTGAGTGGGAGAGGGAGAAGCAGGCTTCCCGCCGAGCAGGGAGCCCGATGTGGGACTCGATCCCAGGACCCTGGGATCATGACCTGAGCTGAAGGCAGACGGTTAACGACTGAGCCCCCCAGGCGCCCTCAGTTCACATTCTTAAGACTAGTTGACCTTTAAAGCCAGCTCTTAGATTGCCCTCCAAGGGTCCTGGGCCCAAAGTAAAGGAATTTCGCTGGCCCTGTCATGTAGATGTGGCTGAGAAGCCAGGACGCACGCGATATATTGGCAGGAATGACAGATCTGCGAGGCATTCCATTTCATCTGAGCCTAACAATCATGTCTCAAACAGTAAAAATTTAGTCTTTATCCAAAACCCCATTTGTGTATGGAAGATCTCAAGCTTAAATAAATTTAATCCACACCCCACCCCATTGTGTGAGTCCCATCAGGCAATAGTATGCTCATGTAATACCTAACCAAAATCAAACTAATTTTAAGCACATGGCTCTGATTTCACTGACCATGTTTCAAGCCCAACAACAACAAAAAAGTTGTATCACTAATTTCAGTTGGTCACAAAATCTATTATTTGAGACATCCTTTACACTCAGAAGAACTGAGAAGTGTGAATTACTGAGACATCTCCAGGCAGACAGGGTTGGGTTTCCTTACAAGAAAAATAAATAACCCCTAAATCGAGTACTAGTGATTATTTCGCAACCATGTAGAAAGCAGGAGATGTTCACTTTTGGCTGCAAAATCAGATGGGTTCTGTTCAGTTTGAGCATGTATATTTTTGGTTTTTTGTTTTTAGCTGTGCGGTTTTAGGTAACTTTTTATCTGTTAACGTCTTAATAAGCCAACGTATTCAGGAGTGCTATTCTGGTTAACCAAGTTATCTTGTTAATGAACTGATGTGGTGAAATATTTTGGTAAGGTTGCTCACACCATATTTCTTAGGTTAAGCTCTTTGGAAGGGTCATAATTGAAAAAAAAAATCAGTGGAAATTGCCTTTGACTCATTGGACTAAAGAGAAAAAAATAATTTTTTTTTTTAAGATTTTATTTACGTATTTATTTAATTGACAGACAGAGAGGGAACACAAGCAGGGGGAGTGGGAGAGGGAGAAGTAGGCCTCCCACCAAGCAGGGAGCCCGATGCGGGGCTCGATTCCAGGACCCTGGGATCATGACCTGAGCCGAAGGCGGACCCTTAACGACTGAGCCACCCAGGCGCCCCCATAGACATTATTTCTGAGTATAGCAAACAGAAGTAGGAGGCTTCAGAAGTTCCAGGAAATGTGTTAAGTACAATCGCTATTCATCTAATGGAAACCTACCTTCCATCCTGGAGATTTTGCACTACTTGTGTGCAAACTGACACCGCTATTTTATGGCCTTTATGATGTTATGATTACTGTGATTTTCTTTATTATAACATCAAATTGCTCAAGTATCTCTTTGACCTTGAAGGCTTCAAACTGACTTTTGAGTGGAGATCTCTCACATTGATGGGGATAAGACCATGCTGGGCGGTGATAATGGCTGATAATGGCTTGCGGCATTTCGTGTCTCAACCCCAGCATTGCTACTCTTTGATTGTTATGTCCAAACTGTTTATCATTTGGGGGGGGCCAGTTCTCCACAGCGGGGGGCAGGGGGGGAGATAAAGAGGAACTCTAAAATTTTAAATGTATAATCATTAAACGTGAAATCATCAGACGTATATTAAAATATAAATTTTGTCCTCTTTCTTGTCCTAAATGATTTTTCTTACTCTATCAGATAATCCCTAAAGATCGCCATGTTTAAACCAGGACTTGCTTGGATGAAGGGGGTGTTTATCTTTCACTGTGAGCCTGCTAGAAAGTCAAACTGTATTCTTGGCATCATAATTATCTCCTTGGCACCTGATTTCATAGAACACAATTATGACCTCACCAAATAGCATGTCTTTGGTAATTTCATGGTTTTCAAGTACTTCTTAAATTGGACCATACCAAATGAAATAATTTGCAGGTCACTCTTCTAGATGCCTTTTCACTCTGCGCTCTAAAACAAGTCTACGAAGGGCCACCTGGCTGGCTCAGTCGGAAGAACATGTGACTCTTTTTTTTTTTTTTTTTAAAGATTTTATTTATTTACTTGAGAGAGAGAATGAGAGACAGAGAGCATGAGAGGGAGGAGGGTCAGAGGGAGAAGCAGACTCCCTGCTGAGCAGGGAGCCCGTCCCGGGACTCCAGGATCATGACCTGAGCCGAAGGGAGTCGCTTAACCAACTGAGCCACCCAGGCGCCCAGAACATGTGACTCTTGATGTCCAGGTCATAAGTTTGTCATAATCTCTACATTGGGTGTGGAGATTACTTAAATAATTTATTTTTTTTATTTTTTATTTTTTTAAAGATTTTATTTACTGATTTGAGAGAGAGAGAGCGAGCAAGCACAAACAGGGGGAACAGCAGAGGGAGAGAGAAGCAGACTCCCCGCCGAGCAGGGAGCCCAATGTGGGGCCTGATCCCAGGACCCTGGGATTCTGACCTGAGCCGAAGGCAGATGCTTAACCAGCTGAGCCACCCAGGCGCCCTTTATAGGCTTTAAAAAACAAAACAAAACTGGGGCACCAGGATGGCTCAGTTGGTTAAGCGTCTGCCTTCGGTTCAGGTCATTATCTCAGGGTCCTGGGATCGAGCCCCACATCGTAAGTCTGCTTCTCCCTCTCTCTCCATGATTTCTCTCACTTTCACTCTCTCTCAAATAAATAAAATCTTTATAAATATATATCAGAAAAAATAAAAAGGCTATGAAATAATCAGTTTCAGATTAGGTTTATGGGATGAGACCACAGTTTATATGGTGTGTTAGTCAAAGGCTCTTCAGCTTTATAGTTTAGGGATCCCAAGTACCCCTCAGGGCTTTACGTTTGTGGAGACATGTACGTTTTTTTCTCACCCTAGGCGATATTACCTGCACTTTACAGATGAGGAGACGTGGCCAGAATTGCACAGTGAGTAAATCATGAAGCCAAGATAGTGACTACAGAGCAGTGTGGCCTTTCAGGGACAAAAAAAAAAAAAATGAGAAGAACATTCCAAAAGAGAAAGTTGAGGAAAATGAGCTAACACTTTTAAGAAGGTGGGGAAAGGACAGATCTAGAGCTATTATGAAAGGTAAAGGTAGAAAGTAAAAGTTTAGTATAAAAAATGGAATACCTAATGTTCTTCCAAGTCTTCCTGAGATAATCCCTTTTCTTTATTTGTGTCAAATACGATAATGTATTTGAAAGTACTTTGAAAGCATTTAGGTCCTAAACAAATACAAGGTATCATTCATGATAATAGAGGCATTGAGAACTTAAGGACATGTAGAGTGTTATTACTGCTGCTTTTTTTATGTGTTTCTGTCTTATTTTAACAGTGTAGTTGATAAATTCTAAAGTTCCTGTTAGAATGCCATAAATAGAAGAAAATCACAGTGATGCACACAAATAGGACAGGTGTAGTTCTCTGTGGATTCAGAGTTTTCTGTATATATATAAAAAAAAAGCAACACTGAATGGGGTGTTAGTGTTGTATGAATAGAAAGTTTTTCTGTTTATCTACTTCATTAGTTGTCTCTTGAACTCTACAGCAGGGAGCCTATTAAATTGAGACCAGACCCAGAGCAGTCTCCAGCGTGGCATTTCCTGCTCAATCTATGATGTTTGTCTGATTTGAGAAATAATTCTCTGCTAACACTTCCTGTGACTGAAAGGTGCTTTATCTTCAGAATGAACCGCCAAGCCCAGGAAAGGACTTGGTCTGTTTCAGACCTGAGCCGCAGCCCCTGGAGGTTCCGTTCTGGGAGGTGATCCAGCCCTTGAAAGGACTCCAGACCAACCAGAACAGGAGGATGAGCTAGACCAAGCAGGCGGGAAACGGCTGCTTTGTCTTAACTCCCATTTTGCAGGGAGCAAGCACCAAAACATACTATGAAATATGGACTATGGGGGCGCCTGGGTGGCTCATTCAGTGAAGCGTCTGCCTTCGGCTCAGGTCATGATCCGGGGTCCTGGGATGGAGCCCCGCATCAGGCTCCCTGCTCAGCGGGGAGCCTGCTTCTCCCTCTCTCTCTGCTGCTCCCCCTGTGTGTGCATTCTCTCTCTAATAAATAAATAAAATCTTAAAAAAAAATAAAACGTTCATTTTAAAAAAAAATTAAAAACATGGATTATACTTAAGCATTTCTCAGAAAATCATTCTCTCACTTAGCTTCTGGTGCCATCAGCTGGCCATTTTGTCTGTTTAAAGCAGCACCATTGCACATCAGCCTGAGTTCAGTGTTTGGTCCTTCACCACCAATTAGGTCATTGTTTTGAGACCTGTCCCTTTATCTCCTATTGTGGAAGGAGAAACAGGACCGTGACCAAGCAGGTAATCAGCACTCCAGAATTCTGGCCTCAACTTCTTAAATAGAAGAAACAACAGCTTTTAAAAGTGTCCCGGAAGCTGGAAGAATTAGCTAGGTCCTGCGTTCTAGGACAAGGCTTCTCAGACTTTGGAAGTGTGCCTCTGAGTCACTTACGGATTTTCATAAAAGGCAGGTTCTCATTTAGGAAGTCTGGGGTAGGGCCCGAGAGTCTTCATTCCTAACGAGCTCCCAAGTGGTTCTGTCGCTGCTACTCTGTGGACCATAATGAGGAGCAAGATTCTGGAGCTACATTGTCTGATACGGTAGTGCTGAAGACACCCCAGATTTTGAAGACTTCATATAAAAAATAAAATATCACAATAATTTTTATATTGATTGCACATTGAAATAATATTTTGGATATACTGGGTTATGTATTAAAGGATTTTTTAAAGATTTATTTATTTTTAAAGATTTTATTTATTCACTTAGCACAAGCAGGAGGAGAGGGAGAGGGAGAAGCAGGCTCCCCGCTGAGCAGGAAGCCTGTCGTGGGACTCGATCCCAGGACCCCAGGATCATGACCTGAGCCAAAGGCAGACGCTTAACTGACTGAGCCACCCAGCCGCCCCAAGATTTATTTATTTTAGAGAGAGAGTGCGTGTGCAAGCAGGGGGAGGGGCAGAGGAAGAGAGTATCTCAAGCAGACCCGCCGCTGAATGTGGAGCCCGAATGGGGGCTTGATCTCACAAGCCTGAGATCATGACCTGAACTGAGATCAAGAGTCAGACATTTAACCAACTGAGCCACCCATGTACCCCTAAAGATTTTATTTTTCAGTCATCCCTGCACCCCACTTGGGGGTTGAACTTAAAACCCCATGATCGAGAGTCACATGCTCCACCAACTAGCCAGGTGCCCCTCTTTTTAGAATTTCACACATGCCCTACATTATGTTCATATCGGACAACGCTGTTCTAGAACACTAATGTAATAGAAACATTATTGGTGTTCTTTTTTTTGGTTGACCCCATTTCTCAATCCCCTTGTTAACCATTTCACCTTCTGTTAGCTCAATTCATTATTTGTATCATTCTTTTCTCTGAATGTTTGCTGTTCCTGCCATTACTCTCCTTCCCACCTTCCTCATCTCCATCTTTGCCACCGTTGTTCTGGAGCTTCCATCCAGTCGTCCAACGGTCCTAAGAGTCACCATACAGGCAAGCAGCTTTGCTCCAAGCTTCTGGCCATGACACTCAAAGTGTGGTTCCTGGAGGCAAGAGCCTCACTGGGAGCTGGTTAGGAATGCAGAGTCTCCGGCCCCACCCAGACCTGCTGAAGTAGTCTTCTATTTAACAGAACCCCCAGGGGATTTGTCTGCTCCTGAAAATGTGCGTGGTGAGGGCTTTGCCAGTCATCTTTCCTAAAGCAACCCCATTTCAGTTCATCTCCACATCTGTTCCTTCGGTTGGATTTGATGAAGTCTCTACGAGGCTGAGATAACCCTGAAAGTTGTGGCTCAGAGAAACTAGCACTCTCTCTCTCAAAAAAAAAAACGTATATATATATATATATATATATATATATATATATAGTTAAGCAGTGAATTTGGGGCACATGGCATCCAGAAGGTGAGTCCAGAGATTGAAATCCTAGGACTTCCTGCAAATAGATTGAGATAACCTTCTCTCTCTCAGAGACACATGACCATGCCCTCCCCCCGTCTCCAGAGCGTTAGAGCTGCTGGGGAAATGGACCTCACCTTGCTGGGTCTAGTTTACATCTGACTGCTGCAGTCACTGGCCACGATCCGAGCTCAACATACACCATCCCTGCAGCCAGACGTCTTCCTAGGCGTGGGCTGACTGCAGGGGCCTGAGGAGGGAATGTGTGGTTGCTGGCTCCAGGTCGGGAAAGGGGGCACCTACCAGAATACAGGCCCGGAGTCCCGGTACCAAGCCCTCCAAGTGACTTAGGGGCCCAGCAAGTCAGAGAGGCACTGCTCTGTGGCCTGTTCTCCATCCCAGGCTGTTAGCATGGATCACATCTGGGGGCATCTTTAATTTCTCTTTTATGCCACAGGCTCATTGGGCTCCCTGAGGCCCATGCCTGGCACAGAGTAGATGTTGAAAATACTCACTGAACAAATTAGCATTCCCTTTTGTAAAGTCCTAACACCCAGCATCTCTGACTTGACCCAGTGGGCAGGGATGGGGACAATGAGAGGCCTTAAGCCAAACTGCAATCAGGCTGTTTAGCGCAGATGCGTCCTCAGAGGAAAAGCAGGGCTGAGGGAAAGTGAGGGTGGAGAGCCAGCCCCGAATCGAGGCACACGCTCACAGAAAGGAATTGGGGCACACTGTCATGACTCCCGGTTTCCCCTTACCAGCACTTCTTGTCACCATTTTCCTGTGGCTCTTTTTTAATGTCACGATGAGCTCTAATTTGAGCCGCTTTTATTGTCCCCCGGAGACTTTTGAGTTGCTCTGTGGGTATCACAAAACCTGAAACCCAATCCGTATATCCTGGGCTTTGGGGAAGTGGGACCATGGGTGCGCGGGTTATTTTTAGCAGTCGTTGGGAGTAGAGCCAAAGCTCCCAGAGATACAAAAAGTATTGAGAATCGCCCGATCAGCTGTTGGAATTAGCCGTTAAACAAAACAGTCAGTAACTGAACACTGGGGACTTTCTTGAACTCCATTTGGGTGGGAGGCCTTCCAGTGTGCGTGTCAGCCCCGAACTAGGACAGAAAGGTAGAGAGTTGAAACACAGCGGGCCAGGGACAAAGCAGCTGATAAAAGCACTCTCCTCTCCGCCCTTTGTCTGGGAGTTTCGCCTCGTCTCAGACTCACTTCCTTTCTTTGTCACCGCACTCTATTCCAATGCTGTCCTGCCTGGTCGGATTTACTAACTAGCAGAAGAGAAACCCCAAGGGAGGCCCCGGGCTTGCGTTCCGTAATGAATCTGATCCAGGTACTCAATGCTGTCTGGTACACAAAGGAATCTTGTTCTATGGATTGAAAGCAGAAATAAGGGAAGGGACATTTTGGACATTGACTCGGGTCTCATTCACTTAATCATTTACAGGGGAGCGGATTCTTTGTCGTAGCAATTTCAGAAAAGTGCTGGTGTTTATCATTTATCTTTTCCCGAGTGTACTTCCGAAAGACTTGACACACAATAAACAAAACCAGTTTCCTAAAGCGCCACTTTCCCTGGCGTGCTCTGTTTCAAAATCGAGCCCTTCACAGCCACGGAGCATCTCACCAACACCACGTTAATTGTCACCCCCCTGGGACTGACACGCATCCTGAATGCCATACTTTTCGGAAAGAAGTTACGAGTTTAGACCATCACGTCCATCACAGAATTGAGAACGAGCATTGGCATCAGGCTTGGAAAAGTACATTTCATTATATTTATTTTCCATAGAGAGAGAGGTTAAGAATATGGTATTGTCGTTCTAAAGATGACCAGGATCCTCTCAGGACCAGCTAAACCGATTACTCAGAGAGACCCGTAAGATAACAGAAATGTACATATTCACAAGGCAGCGGCGCCCACTAGCCCGCATCTGCAGTAAGCATCCTCAGAGCTTGTTAGAGACCAGCGTGGGCGCGTAGAAGTTAGCAGCCAGAACTGACGGGACGAAAGGTAAACGAGCTGAGAGCAAACCTGCTGAAATTATTTGGTGCCTGATTAAGCAGCTTCGGGCTGAGGGCACTGGCTGAGGTGTATACCAACCACTTCCTACCTGGGTTAGAGACCAGTGGCCCTCAGCTGGAATTTACAGGATTTCAGATGGTGAAAGCAGCTATTTAGAGCCTCAAAGGAAGCAGTTGTTAAAAAGGGCAGTACTTCTGTTTTTAGCACCTACATCATCCTGGATCAAGAAGCATGAAGTGAGGGGCACGTTCATCGTTCCCATAATCCTCCCGAGTGACAGGAATTTTGCTAAAAATCAGTCTCATGCCTTCAAAGGTATTCAACAAAAGCTCTTTCCAGAATTTTTTCTTTTTTTTCCCCTCTGACCTTTAAGCCTGTGCAGGGTGGGCGGAGAAGGGCTTGTTCACCCATTTTCCAGGTAAGAAAACAGGCCCACACTGTGACTTGTCCCGATTGGCACGGGGACGTCACCCATCTTTGAAAAGAGCTAACACCTGTCAGCTCGTTCTGCCTTCCTCCCCTGGAAGAAAGCAAAGGCCCGTGGGATTCACCACGTCCTGGTAGCTGTTGCTCTCTATACCATTCATTGTTGACTAGACATTTCAGCCTTCTGCCACGTCTGGAGTAGCTATTTAAATCTGACGGTTAAATACTGCTTTCTCTTTTAAGCATCTTCTCTCTGACTGGACTCTAAGCTCCATGAAGACGGAGGCGCCCTCTCTCCCGCCTCGCATCGCTCCCTACGCCTCGTGTGGTATTTTGAACCACGCCGGCACTTTCATAAAAAATCCGTCGATTCGAACGTTCCAGGGATGAGCACCACTTGGATCATGTTATTGGCAGTGCGTCTGAGGGAACAGATGTTCCTATTCAAATCCATGAAACTGGAAACATTAAAAAACAACAATCATGACATTGATTGATAGTGATATTTACTGTGTCAGACCGTGTAAGCTCGGCTATAAAATCGACTTGCATACTGTCGTCTTTACATTTGGATTTCCGAGATTCTCAAACGTTTAAATAATGTCGCTGGACTCAGATCCTAATCCTTATTTGATGCACTGTTTAGTGTTTCTTTATCGAATTACAGCCCTGTTCTTCGGAATGTCACCCTGCCTGAGAAAGCAGCACCTCTGGGTGCTTCGAAGATATTTTTGGTTACAACAAAATATTGATCAGCTGGGAGGGCGCACGCGGCGAAGACCAGGGGAGGTGCCCCGAGGCCGCAGAGGGCCGTGCTATCATAAATACCCCACAGGACGGCTGGGTGGCCCTCGTTGGAACCGGTTTATATAAGGTTGTCCCAGAACCTTTAGTGTAATCCTGAGCGCGAACGCACCTTCCTGAAAGGCTGTCTTTTTTTTTTCTCCGACTCAGGGCACGGACGGCAGTGCTCCCGCATGAGTCCCTCGGCCGGCTTCCGCTGGCCTGCAGCCCTGGCCAGAATCTGCGCCGCGCCGCGGGGCCTCCGGCCTCGGGAGAAGCGGGCGCTGCTCGCCCCGCCGGCGGCGGTCCCCGCGGTCCAGGCGGCGGGCAGGAAGGACCGCCCCGCTCCGCCTCCCCTGGATGAGACGGAACTCGAAGAGCAGTTTGTGAAAGGGCACGGCCCCGGGGGCCAGGCCACCAACAAAACCAGCAACTGTGTGGTGCTGAAGCACGTCCCCTCGGGCATCGTCGTCAAGGTAGACAGACGTCCCCTCTTTGGTAAACGTCAGTGACACCTGCCCCTTCGGGCACAGCCTTCCCAGCCCTCAGGATAAAAATGCGACGCGGGGCTGCCTGGAGGCGGCTTCCTTTACCTGGAAACCAGTCTCTGATCAGAGTATCCCCAGCTCTCAACACGAGCCCCTGGGAGGTACTGAAATGCTGTCTCCCGTTTCCTGGTTAGTAGGGGCCCCGCTGGCTCTCAGTGCAGTCCCTGCTGAGTCGCCAGAGGGCCCTGAGAAGGGACAGCAAGGCAGGCTTTCTATATACCAACGACAGGGCAGGCCCCGGTGGGCGCAGCGCCGCACGCGGTCAGTCGTCACCCTCGCAAGCCCTTACGCCTTGTCTTCCTCATGGTGCAGGTGTGGAATCAGGCACAGAGAGGTTAGGTAACTTGCCCGAGATCCTACAGCGGCAGGCGTCAACCCAGACCAAGCCCAAGTCTGTGCTCCCAACAACTGTTCTTCACTGCCAAGGTTTTGAGCCAAGAGCCTATCAGTTAAAGCCTCAATCACTTTTCTTTTCCTCTTTGAGAAAAAGCATCATTCATGAGCCACACATGAAATTCTGAAACCTGACAGGACTTTTGTTTAACTGTTTTATACACGTACTGCAGATTTGCTTTCAGTACTCTTCTCTCGCTCTAATTTCACAGAATTGTTTTTCAAATAGCTTTGCAAGGCACTCGCCCTTAATAACTCAGGGATGACATAATCAACGATATGGTTGACTAATAATAAAGATGGTATCTCCCTCCCTGAGACAGATTTTATGTTTATAAGTGGTGCAGACAGAGGGCTTGTTCCCTGGCCACAAGCTTAGACATATCAGTTGATATTTTCAAAATTATCTGGGGACTTTAAGTTCTCTGAAGGCCATCATTGCTTCCGAACAAAGCAACACTCTTAATTATAAAACCATCACCGAGAAAGCCACGTAATACAGCCGGGGGGTGGGACGAGCTGAAGGCTGAGAAGAGGCAGGAAGGAGGGCATGTGGGCTTGGCTCTGTCATGGACTCACTGGGATTCTTGACCAGTGGCCTTGCCTCTCGGGCCCGTCCCCATCTATAGAGCAAATGGGTTGAATTCCACAATTTGAGATCCTGTCCAGAACAAACTTTTTCACATTATAAAATACTATCTCTTGCAGTGCCATCAGACAAGATCGGTTGATCAGAACAGAAAGCTCGCTCGGAAAATCCTACAAGAGAAAGTGGATATTTTCTACAATGGTGAAAACAGTCTTGTTTACAAAGAAAAACAGGAGGCAGAGAGGAAAAAGCAAGAGAGGAAAAAAAGAGCAAAGGAAACCCTAGAAAAAAAGAAGCTCCTGAAAGAACTCTGGGAATCCAGTAAAAACGTCCACTGAGAAAGAATCGAAGATGCTTTTCTGTTGTTGTCTTGTTGTTTTTAAGATCTCTACATCCAACGTGGGGCTTTAACTCACAATCCTGATCCCGAGATAAGAGTCACACGCTCTTCTGACTGAGCCAGCCAGGCACCCCGGAAAGAATCGCAGATTCTAACTAAAGAACCTGCCAGATGCAGGGCGCCTGGGTGGCTCAGTCAGTTAAGCGTCCGACGGTTGATTTCAGCTCAGGTCATGATCTCAAGGTCATGGGATCGAGCCCCACGTCAGGCTGGGCATGGAGCCTGCTTGAGATTCTCTCTCCCTCTCCCTCTGCCTCCACACACCCCCCCCCGCCCCCCGTGCCACTCTTGCTTGCACACTCCCTCTCTCTGAAAAAGTAAAAATTTAAAAAAAAGAACCTGCCAGATGCTTCCAAGGAATAATGGTAGGGAGTTCCATTCCATCTCAAGCGTTACTCTAGCTAATTTCTGTATTTCTGACAGACTTAACGTTTTAAATCAATTTTTAAATGGCGGACTAAACTGTAATGAATAGAGACGCACGTTTTGAGAATAAAACTATAGAGACACACAGAAGACATTACCATAAAAGGACAGCGGCTAGCTACTTTTCATGGGGAGGAAAGGGGTTGTCGTGATAGGACACCCGGAGGGGCTGTGGATGGCTGACAAAGGTCTTTCTGGACCTGGGTGGGTAGTTAGAAGGATGTCACCATATTTTTTTTAAGCTACACATTTGTGTGATTGTCTTGTTTTATTATCAAAGGTTAAAAATAAGCACTAATAGTAATAAGGAAGGTCCATTTTTTTGGGAAAACTATGGAATGGAGTCAAACATTAGTGGCATTTTTGGGGCACCTGGCTGGCTCAGTCGGTGGAGCATGAGACTTTTGATCTCAGGTCATGAGTTTGAGCCCCACCTTGGGTGTAGAACTTATTTAAAAAAAAAAATACACATGACATTCCCTATGTGTTGTTTATAAGTAGATTTATGAGATGAGTTTCCAGAAACCTGATTTGTGAATTTGCTTACAATGCCATCACTCAAGCTGGATTTGACCCTACAGTTGTTTGGAGTTTTTAGGCAGAGGTAATAGCTTCCCTTGTCAGAATACATCTGGGGTTCACCCGTGAAACAAGCAGGGGAAAAACCACGAGGGGAGAAGGCCACTGTCAGACAGGATCTGCAGCCCAAACCAGCCCATTCGGCAGGCACAGACCGGGCGCCCAGTGCCTATGTCGGAATGCACATTTAAGGCAGCCGGGTAAGGCTCTTCTCACCTCGACGCGAGCTGGTCTGGAAGCTTAAGCATTGTGTGCAAGGCTCTGGAGACCGGTCGCAGCATCCAGGACCCATCCCCATGCGGACCTCCATTCAAAAGGTAGCCAAGCGCCTGGAAGGGTACACGACAAGCAGGTAACGGCGGGAAGAGAAATTTGGGAGCTGTAGACAGGAGGGACAGAGGCTTCAATCTCTCCTCTCTCGTGCCTTCTGGGGTTCGCTGTGCATGAAACAGATGCAGACACGCCCACTCTTACTGGCCTTTCAACCTGTCGTGGCTGGGCCCTTGCCTCATGCCTGCAAAACTGACCCCATCCCTCGTTTGTCTGTCTCCCCTCACCACTGAGGACCACCATCCGCGTCCTCGACACGTCCAGCGAAAAGGGCCTTCCCCAGCCCCGGGGCAGGGAATCCTCCCGGTGAGCACCTGGGGTAGCTACCTGGAGTTTAGAGGCTGCACTGTAGGAGGATTAGATTCCGGGAGCAGGACAAGCACCTGGAAGCCGAGAATGGCCTCACTGAGGGCAGGCCGTGGGCAAAGTCAGTAACACCGCGTCCGCTAACGTTCTTGCTTGCTTCCCCCGCGCACCCGGCTGTCCGCGGCAGTCACGGTGCACCGTGATGCGACTTCGTCTGACCCCCACCTTCCGACTTAGGCAGACGCCTTCCTCCCCCAGCCCGTGGTGGTTCTGGCATTGGCACGAAAAATGTTCCTGGGGCCAGGTAGGCAAACCCTCTGTGGCAGGGATCTCCCACTCTCGTCGGAGGAGCTGTTTTTTGGTTTGTTTTTAAAGATTTTCTTTTTAAGTCACCTCCACACCTGACGTGGGGCTCGAACTTAGAAGCCCCGGATCGAGAGTTGCACCTCTAGTGACTGAGCCAGCCAGGCGCCCCTGAGGAGCTGTTTTTTAAAAACACCACTTAAAAAACAACAACAAAAAACACTTAAGAATTCAAGGAACCCACACCTTAATACAAATTGTTAATGAAAATAAGCTTTATTACATCAAGTAATAAATACATACAAAGATGCAAACAGTTTTAGTCATTTTCTTCCAGATGTTTGGATCAACTTACAGGAAAAGCAGAACTGAAACCCACACACAGTCTTAGTAGGAAAATTTGGAGGGGGTGGGGGGGTTCTCATTAGGTTAGGTTTGGTAGGTTGCTCTTTCTTCTGTATTTATAACTTGTGCATTTTTTAAATTGACCTCAAAGCACTAATAGTCATGCAAGCAAATGCTTAAGCACAAAAGAAGTTACATTAAAGCGGAATCCACACGGTGTGGCAAATGTACGCACTCAAAAAAAAAAAAAAAAACCCTCAGAGTTGTATTAGCTTATGAAAAAGAACGGAGAACAATCTGGGTAACGTAACTGGGATCTTTGCTGTGAGACAGGTATCTTTTACGTGCATCTTTTAAATCAATGCTTAAAAAAAAAACAAAAAACCAAGAACAAAAAACCCTGGGTAATTCCTAACTCTTTAAAATGTAAATCCTAGTCAACTACAAAATATTTCTCAATCTCAGAGCCTCATGAACCATGGGAGGGACGTGGAAAGGAGAAACCAAACTGTTACCCTTTTGAAAACAAGAGTTTCATCTGAACATGGGAGATGAGCTGTAACTTCTGGTCTTGGACGAAGATGGAAAACCTTCCGCGAGGCCAGGCAGCTAGGATCGGGCATTCCGTTCCGTTTCGGCCAAGCACTCTCGAACCAGTCCTCTGGCGTGAATGATGCCTGGAGGAGGAGCAGAGGCTGAGGATCGTCCAGCAGAACCCACTCCAGGAGAGGAAGAGGGCCCTTCACAACCCAGCTGAAAAGCCCCCGCCCTGGGAGGGAAGTCGGGACCTGCATCCCAAGCACCCCGGGGTTCCAGCGGTGTGGAGACACGCGAGCGTCCCGTCCCTCCTCGAAGGCCTTCCCTCCTCGCCCAAACTCCTCTTCGTGGCTCCTAACAATCCCTTCCCGCCCACACGGGGACGGCCAGCAAGCTCTCCGGGCACGCCAGGCTCTCAGAGGACGGAAGGAGATGTGTCCCCGCCTGCTTTCGTCAAGCCTGCCCCACTGTGGAGAATCCAGGACTGCAAATCCTGATTTTTCTCTGGCTTCTTCATAGTCTACGTTCTAGAAAGGGCTTGTCCAGTGTCCAGCCTGCACAGTTAGGATGCAAGACTGCTCATTTATGTTCACCCTTGGTCCACCGTGACGTTGCCCGCCGGGTGCCAAGAGCACCTTCGGCCCTATCACCCCCCTGCCCATCTCTTCCCTCTGGTTTGGTGGTTATGGTTTGGTTGCGTTTGTGTGGTGGTGGTGGTGGTGGTGGTGGCCGTCAGAGAACGCCGTGAGACACTGATCTCGTTTTAACAGACACAAAGAATCTACTCCTTCTGAGTCCTTCTGAGAGAGGACCGCCGGAGGGCACTGTGAGTGACATCCCCAAGTCACGCAGGCGTCCGCATCTCACAAATCTTATCTCTGAGCTTCAGAAGACTTTTTTCTAGAAAGGGCCAGGCAGTAAATACCTCGGGCTTTGCAGGCCGCACGGGCTCTCTCACAACCACGCAAGCAGCCGTTACAGAAGCAGTGGGTGTGGCCACGTTCCAACAAACCTTCATCACGAACGCTGAAGTCTGAACTGCAGAGCATTTTCACCGGTCACAGAATCATTTTCCACCATTAGAAACTGAAAACCGTGCTTGGCCTATCAGGTACAGTTTGCTGACCTATCCACCACGCGCCTGACTCCCCCGTACCCTTTATGACCCTTCTTCACCCTGTTACGACATGACCTTGGCTAGCTTGGGCTTGGCTCCCGGTCAGTGTGACTGTGGGACCAGCTGCTCACGCAGCACGTGCCCTGGGGCCATCACGAGGCAGATCCATCGGTTGGCCTGAACCCACTGGCTTTTCTGGGGGACTGCAGATCGCCTGTTAGACTCTGGGGTCCAGCATCTTCCCAGGGATTTCCACTCGGGTAAGCAGGACTCCAGGGGTCGGGACCGTCTTGCTTCCCCTGCCTCCAAACAGCAGTCCGGACGCAGAGCAAAGCCCACCTGCCCCCCCCTGCCCCGGGCTGGATCGGGGTTAACCCCACCTCTCCCCAAGCCCCGTCCAGGTCCAGCCTCTCTGCCCACGAAGGCTTCATACACACCAGGGAAGCCCGCTGCCATGAGCCGGAGCCTGTCCTCGCCAGCCGCGCCCGCCACTGGGGAGTCGTGGCCTCCGCAGCAGGCCCCCTTTATGCCCCAGATTGAGTCCCCGCGTGCCTCTCCAACCTTCCCCAGAAACACCAGATCGCTTCTGAAATTAAATTCGCACCCAGGCCACAGCTGCTCTGCCCTGCCACCTTCTAAAACAGAAATCCTCTTCTCCCCTCTAGTAGCTTCATGAGGTGGCAGCCGATTTCACCTCCCCCTGGAATCAGCTGGTCAGTCACGTCTTCACGTGAGTCACTGGGTTTCTGTGACATCATGCTCCTGCCCTCCCACCCTCCCTCCTCAGTCATGAAGGAATTTCAGTGCTCTTGCTCTCCCTCCCCAGACTAGGACAGACCTATACGCCCCCTCGGGCTCCGCTCCAAAGAGCTGACAGCAGAGGGCAACCCAGGACCCGGGACCTCCCGACTCCTCGTCCCCGGCCCACCCAGAGAAGGAAGCCTGGCGCGTCTGGCCTCCCGCGGCTCCCTGGAACCAGCAGCCAACAGGAGCCGAGCAGGCAACAAACAAAGCGGCAGGATCTGGGCTATAAAGATTCCTCTTCTAAAGCATATGGACCCTCCTGGGAGGCACGCAAGGCCTTCCCGTCAGATCCCAAGAACAGTGTACATCCCACTGACCCGCCCACCCCCGCCCCTGCGGATGCCTCCACATCGGAGTAACAAAACGGGGGCCCCTGGGGCATAGGGAACTCCCCCCACCCCAAAGAAAATCTCTCACAAGAGTTAGCGCCCAGCACGGAGGCGGCACCCGTCAGGGGAGTCTGGGTCCTGCTACTTACCTCGTTTTAGTCTCTCCATGGCACTCTTGCTCCCCGCATAAGTGGGTCTAATCTCTTTCCCCAACTCCTCGATGATGGCCAGCAGCTCGGCGTATTTGCTCTGGGGTACCTGGCTGTTCCCTGTTCCCTAGAGTCAGAAGGAAGAGTTTACATGGATCGAACCCTTCCCTGACCCCACGGCCACGGTCAGGACCGCACCACATGCCGGCCACGGCGAGGACAGGGCAGGGAGAGGCCCGCCCAGAGGCAGCTGCTGCCTCCGCCGGGGCCAGGCTTGTCCACCCTGAGGGAGAACCACAGGCAGAGAGCTGGGCCTCTCTGCTGTCCTCCTACACTCAACGAAACCACCAGCAGCCTCCAGAAGGCTTTCATCCTCTCGAATGAGAAAAAGGAGGACTGGCTGGTCTCGGCAAGCACCGGGTATTTCCTAGGACCCCGGTGGAAGTGCAAGTACATCCCAGGGGAGGACAGTCCAGAGCAAGGGGACAAGATGGGGGCCACACCCTGGGTCAGCAGGACCACAAATAACTGCCAAAGACCATCTGGACAGAACACAGAATGTGTTTCAATTCACCCATTCTCCCTGTGCCGGCAGGGCCCACCCCACAAAACCCCTTCTTCTCTGGACTCCCCCCCCCATAGCCCAAGTAAGCACCCCGACGAGTGAGGCTGGGGTCCCCGCGGGCCCCCCCCAACAAGGCCCTCGCCTGCTCCTCCCTCCTCCGCCGCCGTCTCTGTCTCCTGGCCTCCAGGGCCTCCCTCCTGTCCTTGCTCAGCTCCTCAGCGCCCTCCGGGTGCCGCCTCCTGGCCCGGCAGTCCTCCTCGCCCTCCTCCCACGGCCGCTTCCTCCGGCGGTCCCGTTCCAGGTCCCGTATCTGCTCCTGGGACAGCACGGCCTGGCGGGGCATGGCCGGCCGCCACCCTCTCACAGGGCCAGCCTCCGTGGCGACCCCGGAACGCGTCCGCGTTCCGATGACGGCAGAGAGCCCGACGGCAGCCATGGCCGGCGGGCACCGAGGCAGGGGCCTGGCCAGGTCCCTCCACCAGCGGCAGCCAGGGAGGCCGGTGGCAGCGTCGACCCCGCTTGACAGCGAGGAACCGGGTCTCTGCGAGGCTGCCAAGCAGGGGTCAGGCCTGTAAGTGGCAGAACCACGTAGAAACCCCTGCGGCCTGGTCAAGGGCCCCCATTCCCGATGAGGCGCATCTGGGCTCCGGGAGGATATGGGCCCTGTCCTCCTCTTTGCTGGGGCAACGACCTTGTGGGGGTGAGTGGGAACGGGGTCCCCTCTGCTCTGTCCAGGCTCAGATCCAGAGCCCAGGCCAGGCTTACTTCCTCAGGAATCCGGCACAGAGACTCCCGCCGCAGGGACGCACGTGGGTGGTGGCCCCAGCAGGCCTGCAGCACTCAGGCCTTCCAGCCCCCCGTGGGCTCTCCACCCCCATCTCTGGGTACCCCCGTGGAACAGCCTGCCGCCCCTCTGCTCCGACGCCCCGAGGCTTGAGACTTGAGGCCGCCAGGGCCGGAGGTTGAAGCAGTTCAGACGACTGTTCCATTCCATCATTTCTACCCCGTCCCACCGGCTCTCCTCCCCGGATGGCGGGAAGCATGTCCCCTTGGTGCCCAGGCCAGCCCCAGAGCCCCTCTCGCCCCACACCCCCCACTACCGTACCTGGGTGTAGCCGAGAGACGGCGGCCCGTAGTCACTCAGCAGCTGGCGGTACTGGGAGGATGTGGCCATACTGGTGGAGGGCGGGTGGACGCTCCCAGCTATGGAGGAGAAGAGAAGAATCGGGAATCATGTGATTGTACCCAAAGCAAAGACTCTGGGTCCCGCGACAGTCCCCCGACCCAGGACGCATGCCAGACAGCGGTCTTTTGTCTTCACAGGACAGAGACCCTGCTCCTGTCCTCTAGTTTGGGGATGGCCGGCGCTCAGCCCAGGTGACAGGAAACGTAGCGAACAGGTCACCGCTCTTCCTACCCACCACCACAGCAGACATCGCTCCTCGGTCACAGAACTCCTTCCCATCCGCGCGGTCAGGACTGGTCACAAAGACGAAATCTGCGGCTACTCTTGGCCTAATCCTTGCTAGTCCCTTTTCCCTGGGTCCTGCTCCCCAGAGATGGGTGACCGAGAGCCGAATCACCGCCACAGGAGCCCACCTGCTACGGGGCCGGTCTACATCCCGTGTGCCCAACTCTTTGCTGGACATATGCTAAGGAGGACAGAGGGAGGGTTCAGAGGCCTACCCCTGGCCGGAGACTGGTTCACTGGACACCAAGTCAGAATCTAGAGTGTATCACAGTCTCTCTGTGTGTCCTCGGTAGCCTCTCAATCTCCCTGAGCCCCTGTGGTTCCCTCCCCAAAGAGGGGACAGGATTCTTGACAGTCTGATTCTACGCCTGCATGGCTCACATCCCAAGAGGGGAGGGACAAGGCCCCGTCTATGGACTGCAACACTCAGACACCCTGTCCCTCAGCTGTGAGGGACCACGTGGGGACAGGGCCCGGCTAAGAATGGAGCCTCCTGGATGCGGGGTGGGGAGTCATCAGCAGGGAATTTTCCGGCTCCGGCTCAGTAGCTGGAAGCATGCAGACCCATAATGGCGTCCAAGTGGCCATTAGCGGGTAGCGGATGTCCTGCAGAATTACAAACAGCGGTAACCATGGAGAATTTACCTAGCCCTCCTCAGCAGCCGCCCGCCTGCCTCCACGCCCAGTCGAGGAGCAGCTCCCCCTCTGCCTGCCGCCCCCAGAGCCAAACGGTCTCTCAAGCACACAGCGGACTCCGCAGACTTGGCCCCGGGGATGGACAGCTGGTGCCAGGCTGGCCAAACCGACCAGCTGCTCATCTGGTGTGAGCAGGGGAGGGGACAGGGAGGAAGAAAGCTCAGGAGCTCCGGCTGGTGGAGTGCAGGGGGCCCTCGGGGAGCCCTGGAGCCCCTGACCATAAAGAGACAGTCTGGAGAGGGTGGGCGTTCTCCTGAGCCACACATCACAGAAGAGGCTGGTACCCCGACACCATACTGCCCTCTGTCCAGGAGCTGGGGACAGCTCTGTACCCAAAATGTCTTCCCCACTCTCGGGCCTGCCCTGGATTTCACCTCCCCCACCCCAAGCCGGGGCCCAGGTTTAGGCTCAAATGTGGGATGCCCAGTCAGGAAACATGGATTCTGCCACCTCTAAGCCGGTAAGTGGGCACATCACCGGGCCACTCCTCGCCCCGGCCGCCACGCCTCTAAAGTGGGGACGGTAAGACACGGGTGCTTCGGGCACATACTGCTCAGGATGGGACGAACTACTACCGTGTCTGTGACCTCCATCCGAGGCAACCACAGATGTGCAGTGGCCAGAGCACAGGAGCGGGGCAGGGTGGGTGCCCCCCAAGCACCCCTCACCAGAGCAGCCAAACCCCAAGTTCCTGAACCTTCTGACGTGGGCAGTTGAGTGTGGTCTTTGCAGCCCCAGATCTGGGTTCCAGTCCTGACCACCGCAAGATAGCACACCTCTCTGGAAGGCCAGGATGCTAAACGCAAGACCGGGGGGTACGTACCCCTGCAAAGCAGCCCAGTGTCCAGGAGATTCCAGTTCCTGGGCAGGAGGTGAGCGGGACTCGGGTGTGCATTCCCTGCACCACCCTTCACCCTCACCTCTTGTTGCTCGGCACTGCTTCTCACCTCCCTGCCTCCCGTCCCATCCACTCTCCTACACACAAGGGCCTGGACCGGGAGTTGGTCTGGCTGTGTGACCTTGGAGGACACCCTTCCCTCTCTGGGCCTCAGTTTCTCCATCTGTTTGAGGCAATGATTCCCAACAGACCATCTAAAGGCTCTAGATCCCATTCTTCCATGGGGCTAGGGTTAGGTCTCGGGTGGGGGGCTAAGACAGGGAGGGAAGAGAAATCACCGGGTTTGGGTTGGGGGGAGGGTTGGGCAACAGCTGAAGGCTTGCCTTTCCCATCCCCAGGTGACGTGGTCGGTGACCCCAATTCTGTGTCAGTGCCAGGCTCTTACTCTGTTGAAAAGGGGGGTGTGTGTGTGCGGCCCTGGGGAGAGTTGGCAGAAGGGCCCTGAGTTCTACTCATGCCCACTCCTTCCGGCAGACATGGGGAGGGCCAGTGCATCCGGCTGCAGGAGGCCAGGGAGAAAACCAGACTGGGCGTGAGCACGGCCGCTCTGAGCATCACAGACAATGCACGCAGTGTGCGGGGGACCAGGGAGGGCCCGGAGCCAGGGGAGGGATTGGCAGAGGCCGGCAGCTCCTGGGGCCAGGCGCAGCTCCCCGCCCCCACGCCAGACAAAGAGCGGCCTGGGCCTGGGGAGCTGGCGGCCTTCCCGCCACTTGGGGCGCCTGGGGTGGGGGGGAAGTGCTCTCGGGCGGGGAGGCGGGGGCTTTGTCTAACTCCGCCACTGCCACCGCCGGCCAGGCCGCAGCTTGGCAACCCGTGAGCAGGAGGCAGGGCTGGAGGGCGTGAGGGATGATGACAAGGAAGCCGGAGGAGCGGCAGCGGAGAGTCCATCTTGGATGCAAATGGCAGGAGGAGAGTGGGGCTTTCTAAAGGGTCCATGGGGAGGGGCGCAGCCCCCCCATCAAAACACCAGATATCTGGGGACCTCAGCAGTCCTCCTGGAAATCACCGCAGAAGAAAACCTGTGCACAGGTGCCAGCCAGCCCAGCACAGGGCTTCAGGGGTCCTGAGTGGGTGCCCCTGTCACTTGACCCCAATCCCCGAGGGTCCCGGTTTAGGGCACCTGCCTCAAGTATACTAGGCCAGGCCTGAGATTTCCAGGGTGTCAGGGCTGGCAGCAAGACCTTCCGCCCTGCATACCCCAGAGACAGATGAAGCAGGCAAGGAGAAATCCTCTCTGGGCCACAAAGCCTATCTCTGGAAGGTCTGCAGACCCCAAAGGTGGTGAGAACATTTGAGAAAATCGTGGCTGTTTGCTCTTGGGACGCAGACCCCGAAGTGAACCAATTCAACTTTGCCCCCACCCGCAACCTGAATCTTAACCCTTTCCAACCCCCAAATCTGTGTCCTTTAAGTTAAAATACATATATGTATATATATATATACATATATGTATTGATTTTCTGGGTCTCTCTTCAAATTTTTGGAGTTACGGAGTCAACGCTGGGAGACAAGGCCCAAAACTTGCGGCCAACTGCCAACGTGGCATTTCTGACCAGCAAGGCCAATCCCCTCCCCCACAAGGCCTCTGCCCCCTCCCCCCTCGAACGCGCCTGCTTTTTTGGAAGTCCATTTCCAAGCAAGGGTCTAAGGGAAAAAGAGCCAGGCAAGGGGAAAAGCCCGTCACCCCCTAACCTCACCATCTTCCTTCCCCCCCCCAGCTCTCCCCTTGATCCCTGGGGCAAGCCCCTGGGCACAGCCTGAAGCCGCCTGACAACTTCTGGAGGAGTTTCCTGGGATCGCCCAGCTCCAGCCCCCGGGAAGGGAGAGGACGCCCCTCCACCCCCGGCTTCCGCAGAAGGGGCCTTCGAAGCCCAGACTTGGGGGCTCCGGGATGCCGGGTCTGGGCTGAAACGCCGCCCTCACCCGCCGCCCGCAGGCACTCAGAAGCCCCCAGTCTTCTCCAACTTCTGTCACTCCGCGCACGCCTGAGGGGACATCCGGCGTGCCGCGTCGTGGGCACCCCAGCTCCGGCGCGCCGGGCCGAACCCCCCCTGATGATCGAGTCCCCTGCACGACTGGTGACCCCGGCGGCCCCGCGCCCTCAGGGGCGCCTGCACCTGGCACGCTCGCCGCCCCCGCCCTGTCCACGCAGGGCCCGGCCTCGCTCGCCTGCACCCCTGCGGCCCGCCCCCCCACACCCAGCCCCGGGCCCGCGCCCCCCGCTCCCTGAGGGCGGCCCGGGCCCCGCGCCCCGCGCCCCGCTCCCGGCGTGGCCCGGCCGCTCCCGACTCCCGCCGGCAGGGGCCCTCGCCGAGCCGCCCAAAAGCCGGAGGAAAAAGGAGCAGAGA
>NW_022589749.1:10257885-10263709 GCF_004348235.1 Phoca vitulina
CCCTGACACCCGCTGCAGTATATCACCCATACATCGGGCGGGCGGGCGCAGGGGCGGCCGCAAACTTTGAGCGGAGCCAGCGGGGCCGGCCCGGGCCGGGAGGGGGCGGCCCGGCGCGCCGCGGCCCGGCGTCAGGGGGCGGCTCCGCCCGCGGCCGCGCCCCGCGCCTCCGGCCGCGCTCGGCGCCCGCAACTTGGCAAAGTTTGGGGGGCTGGGTCCCGGCGGCGCCCAAGGCCCGCGTGGGTCCCTTTCTTCTCCGAGGCTCTCGGCGCCCGGACATTCGCTATTTTACCGCTTCGTCTCTTTCCTTCCTTTTTTTTTTTTTCAATAGCTAGGTAGGATTTCAGAATTACTTTTTCCCCCCCTTGGATGTGGGGGCAGGGATGGAAAATTACCTGGAGAAAATGGTGGCGAGTGGTATTTTTAAGCACGTAGATCATTCCAGACGCCGAAGTCTGGCCATCCCCCAGAATAAGAACAACCAATTCTTGACATTGATTTCAAATAAATTTCGTGTCCCTGTCTGTATTAAGTGGTTTTTAACCCTTTGGGGGCCTATGAGACTCCTTGGAGACTGACAAAAGTCAGAGGCCTCTTCCTGGAATATTCACTCTTGCATCCACGTAACTCTACATCTTAACTCATTCAGACATTTAAGAAGCGCCTACTATGTGCCTGGCACTGGTCCAGGCGCCAAGGATACAAGAATGAACTTGACAAAGTTTGTACTCTCCTGGAGTGTGCATTACAATTTTCGGTCCTCCTTCCACGCCCACCCCTCCAGCCCATCCTCAGGTCTGACTGAAACATATCATCAAATATACATCTTGGATTAGATGACTAAGCTTTTGAAGGTACCGTTTCTTGGAGTTCCGCTTAAATAGTAAAGCTCGTCAAAATACACAAGATACCCACCCTTTTCTGCCGTTTTTAATCGCCATGCCTTGCAGATTTTTTAATTAGTCACAGACCTTCAGGCACATCTGGATCTAGTGAAAAAGGCATCAACCTCCCCGCCAAGAGGGAAGGGTTACCACACATGCCTTCCCTCCTCCCCTTTAGGATTCAAAGTGCAGGTGGTGCCCCCTCTCCAGCTTAACCAGCACCCCCTCTGATCAGCTTTAGGCTAGTTCAGCCAAGGATACTCAGTGAAATTTTATTTCGTGAATGAATTAATGCCAAGCTCTCCTACGCTGCCCCAGGGGCCCAAATACTCCAGAGAAGCATTGTCTGATAGAAATATAAATGCGAGCCACATACATAATTTTACATTTTTTAGTAGTCACAGTTTAGAAAGTGAAAAACTGGCGAAACTGATTTAACACGATATATCTTGAACAGTATGATTTCAAATGTAATGAACATAAAAAGATTAAGATACTTTATATTCTTTTCATCCTACAGAGTCTTCAAGACCTAGCGTGCATTGCACACTCACAGTACATCTTAATTCAGACTTAGTCACTTTTCAAGCACCAATAGCCCCAAGAGCTAGCGGTTTCCCTATTGGACAGCATAGGGCTAGAAGCAGACACACCTGGGTACTAATTCTGGCCCCACCCATGAACTGTGGCCTGGGCCTCGGTTTCCTTGATGCAAGAATCTGGATCTCAGCGACCTGCCCCATCCCTCCTACAAATGGTCTGGGCTATTCTCTCTTGATATTAATTTTTGATGCGATGCCTATCCCCCTTACTTCATCACTGAAAATGTTTTTTTCCTTTTGTTTTTAATTGACATACAATTCACTTAGCATAAAATTTACCCTTTAAAATATATAATTACCCCTAGGCTTTAGGCAACGGCTAATCTATATTCTGTCTACGAATTGACCTATTCTGGACATTTCATATAAATGGAATTATACAATATGTGACCTTTTGTGCCTAGCTTCTTAGCATGTTTTCAAGGTTCATCTGTGTTGTAATACATCAGTACTTTGTCCATTTTTTTATGGCTGAATAATATTCCGTTGTATGGATAGACTACATTTTGTTTATCCATCTACCCGTTGAGGGACATCTGGGTTATTTCCACTTTTTGGCTATTGTGAATTGTACTGCTATGAACATGGGTGTGCAAGTTTTTGTGTGAACATGTTTTCAACCCTTTGGCATCTATACCCAGGAATGGAATTGCTAGGCCATAGGGGCGCCTGGGTGGCTCAGTCGTTGGGCGTCTGCCTACGGCTCTGGTCGTGGTCCAGGGGTCCTGGGATGGAGCCCCATGTCAGGCTCTCTGCTCGGCGGGAAGCCTGCTTCTCCCTCTCCCACTCCCCCTGCTTGTGTTCCCTCTCTTGCTGTATCTCTCTGTGTCAAATAAATAAATAAAATCTTTAAAAAAAAAAAAAAAAAGGAATTGTTAGGCCATTTAGTAACTCTGTTTCACTCTTTGAGAAACTATCAAAATGCTTTCCATAGTGGCTGTACAATTTTACATTCCCACCAGCGATGTAAAAGTGTTCCAATTACTTCTCACCAGCATTTTTATTATCTGGCTTTTTTTTTTTTTTTTTTGGAATCCTAGTGGATGTGAACTGGTATCTCATGGTTTTGATTTGCATTTCCCTAATGAATAGTGACGTTGAGCATCTTTCCCTGTGTTTTCTAACCATTTGTGTATCTTCTTTGGAGATATAGGTCTATTCTGATCCTTTGCCCATTTTTTTGTGTTCTTTTTTTAATTTAGGAGGTGTAAATACTTCAACTTTGTTTTTCTTTTTCAAGATTGTTTTGGCTATTTGGGTCCCTTGCCTTTCTATACGAGTTTTAGGATCCGCTTGTTCATTTAAAAAAAAAAGAAAAAAGGCAACTGGAATTCCAATTCAGGGCTTGTATTAAATCTGTGTATCAGTTCAGGGAGTATTGCTATCTTAATTGCATTATTATGTCTTTCAACCCATGAATGCAGGCTGTCTTTACATTTATTAAGGTTTATTCCCTTTAATTTCAGCAATGTTTTATACTTTACAGTGTGCAAGTCTTGGGATCTCTCTCAAATAAATAAATAAAATCTTTAAAAAAAAAAAAAAAAGATTCTCTCCCTTTCCCTCTGCCCCTCCCCTGCTCATGCTCTTTCAAATACATAAAAATCTTTTTTAAAAAAATATCTTATTCATGTATTTGAGACAGAGAGAGAGGGAACACATGAGAGAGAGAGAGCATGAGCAGGGGGTTGGGGGGGGAGGTAGAGGCAGAAGGAGAGGGAGAGGGAGAAGTAGTTTCCCCCCACTGAGCAGAGAGCTTGACGTGGGGCTCGATCCCAGGACTCCGGAATCATGACCTGAGCTGAAGGCAGACACTTAACCGACTGAGCCACCCAGGAGCCCCTAAGATTTTATTTTTAAGTAATCTCTACACCCCAAATACAAGAAAGAGAGAGAGAGGGCGGGGGGTAGGGGCAGAAGGAGAGAGAGACCGAGAATCTCCAGTAGACTCCACGCCCAGCGCAGAGCCGAGGTGGGGCTCAATCTCACGACCCTGAGATCATGACCTGAGCCAAAACCAAGAGCCGGACGCTTAACTGACTGAGCCACCCAGACTCCCCAGTATTTCACTATTTTTTTTTTTAATGGAATGTCCTGTTCTTTTTTTTTTTTTAGATTTATTTGTCAGAGAGAGAGCGAGCACAAGCAGGGGGAGTGGCAGGCAGAGGGAGAAACAGGATCCCCACTGAGCAGGGAGCCCAACCTGGGACTCATCCCAGGACCCTGGGATCGTGACCTGAGCCGAAGGCAGACGCTTAAGCAACGGAGCCACCCAGGCATCCCAGTATTTCACTATTTTTGATGCTATTATAAATGGAATTGTTTTCTTGATTTTTGGATTGTTCATTGCTAGTATATACAAGTAATTTTTGTGTATTGTCTTGTATCCTGCAACTTCCCTCAACTTACTTATTAGCTCTACTGGTTTTTGTGTGTGTGTATGTGGTTTCCTTAGGATTTTCTGTATATAGGGGTCCCTGGCTGGCTCTGTCAGTAGAGTAAACCCTTGATCTCAGGGTCCTGAGTTCAAGCCCCACATTGGGTGTGGAGCCTACTGTAAAAAAAAAAAAAAAAAAAGGGGCATCTGGGTGGCCCAGTGAGTTAGTTAAGCGACATTTCGTTTCAGCTCAGGTCATGATCTCAAGGTTGTTAGATGGAGCCACTTGGGTTTCTCTCTCCTTCTACCCCTCCCTCCCCCACCCCCATGCTCAGGCGTGTGCACTCTCTTTCTCTCTCTCTAAAATAAATAAAATCTTTTTTTAAAAAAAGGCCTTTCTGGGGCGCCTGGGTGGCTCAGTTGGTTAAGCGACTGCCTTCGGCTCAGGTCATGATCCTGGAGTCCCTGGATCGAGTCCCGCATCAGGCTCCCTGCTCGGCAGGGAGTCTGCTTTGCCCTCTGGCCTTATCCCCTCTCATGTGTTCTCTCTCATTCTCTCTCTCTCAAATAAATAAATAAAATCTTTAAAAAAAAAAAATAAATAAAAAAAATAAAAAATAAAAAATAAAAAAAGGCCTTTCTGTATATAAGATCATGCCATCTGTAAAGAGTTTAACCTCTTCCTTTCCAAATGGGATGTCTTTTATTTCCGTTCCTTCCCTAATTGCCCTGACTAGAACCTCGAGAACAAGTTGGGTAGAGGTGGTGAGAGCAGACATCTTGTCTTGTTCCTGACTTCGGGGGAAAGATTTCAGCATTTCACCATTAAGTATGATATTCACTGTGGGCTTTTCATAGATGCCCTTTATCAAGTGGAGGAATTTCCCTTCTATTACTAGTTTTTTCTGGAGTGTTTTTATCGTGAGAGTTGGACTTTATTTTATTATTTTATTTTTTTAAAAAGATTTATTTATTTGAGATAGGGTGAGAGCGAGTGAGAGAGCGAGTGCACAAGTGGGTGGGGAAGCGGCAGGCAGAGGGAGAAGCAGGTTCCCCACTGAGCAGGGAGCCCGAAGCGGGGCTCAATCCCAGGACCCTGGGATCATGACCTGAGCCGAAGGCAGACACTTAATGACTGAGCCACCCAGGCGCCCTGAGAGTTGGATTTTATCAAATGTTTTTTCTGCATCTATTGAGAAGATTATGTGGAATTTTCCCCACTTTGTTAAAAAATTTTTTTTGTTTTTGTTCTTAATTTGTTTATTTGACAGAGAGCACAAGCAGGGGGAGTGGCAGAGGGAGAAGCAGGCTTCCCGCTGAGCAGGGAGCCCGATGCGATGCGGGGCTCGATCCCAGGACCCTGAGATCATGACCTGAGCCGAAGGCAGACGCCCAACCCACTGACCCACCCAGGCTCCCCTCAACAAATATTTGTTGAGAGTCTTCTAAGTGTCAGACACTCTTCTAAGGGTCAGCAAAGGAAGACCGTCCCCATGCTGTCGTGAAACTTACTGTTCTAGACACAGAAGCCACATTTAGCGATCCCCCATTACCCCACCACATCAGAGTCATTACCTTACCCCTCACCTCCCACTATTTATTCTTCTTCAGGCCAGACTGGATTTTGAGCCTGGTTCTGGTTCATCCCCACACCTAAAACTTCATTACGTTAAACTTGCCCTTGGGGCGCCTGGGTGGCTCAGTAGATTAAGCGTCTGCCTTTAGCTCAGGTCATGATCCCAGGGTCCTGAGATCGAGTCCCACGTCGGGCTCCCTGCTCACTCAGCGGGCAGCCTGCTTCTCCTTCTCCCTCTGCTGCTCCCCCTGCTTGTGTGCTCTCTCTCTGGGGGAGGGAGAGAAGAAAGGAGGGAGAGAGGGAGGGAGGGAGGGAGGAAGGGAGGGAGGGAGGGAGGAAGGGAGAGCGGGAGGGAGGGAGGAAGGGAGAGCGGGAGGGAGGGAGG
>NW_022589749.1:10263719-10346051 GCF_004348235.1 Phoca vitulina
GGAAGGAAGGAAGGAAGGAAGGAAGGAAGGAAGGAAGGAAGGAAGGAAGTTGCCCTTATATTCTGGTTGGCAAACTCCTGCTCATCCATCAAGTCCAGCTCAACTCTCCCCATCTCTGAGAAGTCTTCCCTGGCTGGCTGCCCTCTGTCAATGCCTGCTATTATTGCATTTAATCAGGTCTGTCTCCTTCATGAGTCTGAGCTTCCCGAAAAAAAGAACTGCATCCTTGAATGTTCTAGTCAGGCACACTGAGCATTTCATAAATGGCTTCAGTGTGGTCCTAGAAATGGGACAAAGCGAGATCAGTTCGTACCCTCCTTCCTGCTCCCAGCTCACTTCCCATAGCACATGTGTTAGTGTCCTCGGGCTGCCATAACAAATTGCCAGGAATTTGTCAGCTTGAAACAACAGAAATGCATTGTCTCACAGCTCTGGAGGCCAGAAACCCGAAATCAAGGTGCTTGCAGGGAGGGCCATGCTCCCTCCAAGGCTCTAGGGAAGAATCCTTCGCGCTCTCAGAGGCTGGCAGCTCCAGGTGTCTCTTGGCTTGTGGCCACATCACGCTAAGCCTGTCTTCATATGGCCTTCCCACTTATCTTCTCCCCTTCTAAGAACACTTGTCATTGCAGGATGATCTCATCTCGAGATTCTTAAACTAATTACATCTGCAAAGATTCTCCCCCCCACAAAAAAAGGTCACATTTAATGATTCCAGGTGGACATATCTTTTATGTCCATTCAACCCACTACAACAGGCTTCTAAAAGGATCTGGATTTCCCCCCTCTCCTCTTCCCTCTGTGCCTGAGTTAAAACCCCGAAAAGGGGAACAAACATTCCTAGTGGTTCCACTAAAAACATGCCTGTGATGCAACTCAAACAAGCACCTTTTTTTTTTTCCTTTAAGATTTATTTACTTATTTGAGAGACAGAGAGAGCGCAAGAGGAGGGGCAGAGGGAAAGGGAGAGAGAGAGAGAATCCCCAAGCAGACTCCCCGTTGAGTGTGGAGCCCAACGGGAGGCTGGATGCCAGGACCCTGAGATTGCGACGTGAGCCTAAATCAAGAGTTGGGACTCTCAACCGACTGACCCACGCAGGCACCTCAAATAAGCACCTTTTAATGAGTGGTTTTAGAATGATCTAGAATGGTTCCTTATTAGTTTAACGGGCATTTCACAGATGGGCATGCCAGGGAGCACAGCAGATGAACCAAGGAGACCAGGGAGCCCAGTGAAAGAGCTTAGCATAGATCAGGAGACAAAGTTTTAGCTCCGCATCCACCTTCTACTTCTCCTTAAGTCTCAGGTAGCTTGTTTAACCCCCCTGGGCCTTAGTCTCATCTGTAAGATTAGGGAGGTTTGATGCGACAGAGCTCTAAGAATCCTGGAAATGCTAACATCCTAAAAAGGCAGAGACAAAGCACGGGCCATTTTCTATAATTTTCATCAGCCCAGAAAGGCCTTTGCATCCTGTTGGAGACATTTCCATCACTGGACAACATTCTGGGGCAATCTGCTCAAAGTGGGGTGTACCTGCTCCAGGTGCCACAGGGGGACTCACTGGACTAGGGAAATATTAGAAATTCTATTTACGTGGGATTTACTGTGTACACATTGAAACAGAAGCACACACAGAACTTACAAATAACCTAATAAACAGCAGTAGAGGTTTGAGAGGGAGAGAGGAGGGCAGGGAGACGGGGAGAGAGAATCTTAAGCATGTACACACCCAGCGTGGAGCCTGACATGGGACTGCACCTAACAACTCTGATATCATGACCTGAGTCGAAATCAAGAGTTGGGACGCTTAACAACTAAGCCACCCAGGCACTCCAGAAAAAAAAAATTTAAATATGTGACCAAAAAAAAGTCTGGAGATCATTGACCTAAGAAACTAGTTAAGTAGGTGGTCAAACCCAACAGTCTGACCAGCAAAGCTGTGGGTTGCAGTGTCATGATTAGCTTATCACAGTTAGCGACTCTAATGTGGTTTATGTCCTCTCAGGACAACAAAATCATACTTGATTTTATATCAAGTTGGGTTTTGATCAGAGGTCTATTCTTAAATTTATTAATTTTCAGTTATGTTTCTGCCATTACTCCTGTTTGTAGGCCAGGAGCCAGCGAGCTTTTCCTATAAAGGGTCAGATAACAAACTTTTTGGGCTTTGCCATAGTTTGGCCACATAGTCTCTTAACGATGCATCTCTGCCATTTAGTGCTAAAGCAGCCTCACACAATACATAAAAGGAATGGCATGACCGAGTGCCAATAAAACTTTATTTATGAGCACTGAAATTTGAATTTCACGTAATGTTCGCATGTTACAAAATAATCTTTTTTTCCCAACCATTTAAGAATGTAAAAAAAATTTTCTTAGCTTGCAGGGGCACTCAAAAGCAGGTGATGCACTGGTTTTGACCTGTGGACCAGAGTTTGCCAATCCCTGTTTTAGACCACAGAAGTTTGTTTCTTAAGCTTGACTCCCTATGGGTAGAACACCAAAAAATGGGACATGCATTCAAGGATATAATGAACTTATTTTCGTATCAATACCTCTGAACAAGAAACACATGCAAAAAATAAGCTGTGGAAACACAAAGCTAAACAAAAACCCAGTATTAATGCAGGAATTGAGAGAAATGTATAATTTATCTTGATCTTGGACTCGAGGGGAAAATGGGGGGAATTCCAGGAGAGTCTTACTGCTCTAACCAGTGGGCATCTTCACAAAACACTCCACTTTCTACTAAGGGTTCATGCTGCTAAATTTCTTAATTTCCTACAATTAGAATTTATTCTAGTTTGGATTTCTCTAGTAATAAAGGGCTTGCACATCAATCTTTGTTGAAAGCTAATCTTGCCTGGAACCAAAGGTAAACAACAGAAGCTAGAGCATTTTGTTGTTGTTGTTGTTGTTACTAAAAAAAAAAAAAAATTACCCTCTAGAGTTCCCTAAGAAGGAATACTGAAGAAACTGGCAAGGCTGACCACCTTGAAATGGTGGAACAGGAACGGGGGACCAAGTGGTAGGAATGGAAACAGTGTTTGCTCTATGTTCTCATCTACTTATTGACTTCAGTCAGGTGGTGTTATTCAAGCAAAGAGCTAATCACAAACATAAGAAGTGTTCCAGACTAATTTAGCACCCACCCTGTCATCCCACCTTTGCATGATACTTTGTGGTGATTCTTAAATGATAATGATTTGGTGATTTGGAGCCAACAGCAAGGCACTTGCCTCTCCTAACCCAATAATGCACTTGATGCCCAGAGTGGGCAGCTTTCAGAGGATGAAGCCAACATGCCGAGAATTGGACTCTAAAAATAATCATTTTGCACATTTCTTTTAGCCTCCTTTCTCTCCATAAAGGCCTCCACAGATGGCTTCTTTACATCATGCTCTCAAATGACTAGCTGTTAAATATTCATACTTATGGAAATTGTACTGTACATACTCCAAACCCCCAGCCAGTTAAGCATTTGTATTTTCCATATCTCAAGGCCCTTGTTCACGGACCTCGTCCTCTGTAAAACACAAACTCGCGCACGGGCACACACACACACACCCATTGTAGACACCAACTTTTCACTTCCTTATGACTAATTTGCCAAGGAGAGTAGTTCTTAACCAAGGGACCAGTGATTTTGCCACTCAGAGGACATTTGGCAATGTCTGGAGACATTTTGGGTTGTCACACCCCGAGGCGGGGGTATGGTGCGGTTGGGTGTGAGGAGCAGTGTGTACTGCTGGCATCTAGTGGGTAGAGACCAGGGATGCCACTAAACATCCTACAACGAACAGGACAGCACCCTGCAAGGAAGGGTCTGGCCCAAATGTCAATAGTGTAGAGGCCCAAGGGGCACACGGTGAGGCGAAAAGCAGACTTGAGTGCAGATAAAACAGGAAGGGGAACACGGTCAAAGCAAACTGGAACCAAACACTTGGGGATGGTGGAGGTGCTCAATGAAGGTCAGGTCTCTTAATCTCTTACTCAGATGAATACCCTAACTTAATAAGGTTATACATTTAAAATCCTGTTTCCTTGCAGTCTTCAAGCTCAACTTACACATATTTTTTTTAAGGATTTTTATTTTTTAAGTAACCTTTCCACCCAACATGGGGCTCGAACCTACAACCCTGAGATCAAGAGTCACACACTCTACCAAAGCCAGCCAGGTGCCCCTCAACTTACAAATATATTTTTTTTTAATTTTGGTTAAGGCGGGCACCTGGGTGGCTCAGTCGTTAGGCGTCTGCCTTCGGCTCAGGTCATGATCCCAGGGTCCTGGGATCAAGCCCCACATCGGGCTCTCTGCTCGGCGGGAAGCCTGCTTCTCCCTCTCCCACTCCCCCTGCTTGTGTTCCCTCTCTCGCTGTCAAATAAATAAAATCTTTAAAAAAATTTTTTTTTTTGGTTAAGGGATGCCTGGGTGGCTCAGTGAAGTGTCTGCCTTCGGCTCAGGTCATGATCTCACGGTTCTGGGATTGAATCCTACATCAGGTTCCTTGCTCAATGGGGAGCCTGCTTCTCTCTCTGCCTGCTGCTCCCCCCCACCCCGCTTGTGCTCTCTGACAAATAAAATCTGGAAAAAAAAAAAAAAACCCAAAAAACAAAAAACGATGCTATCCCTTTAAAAAAATTAAAATAAAAACTTTGGTTAAAATGTAAAACACTCCCTTTCACTTGTTCAATTAATACTCAATTATCTCATGTATTTGACAGATTAAATTCCCTTAAACATTAATACCATTTACAAATTTGATTAAATTCCCTTAAGAATTCCAAGCTACAAATTATGATTCTCTTAAGCATTTCAAACCACACAAAGACTAACAAACAAGCCATATTCCAAACATTAAAAACAAAAACAAAATGCAGGACACCTGGGTGGCTCAGTCAGTTAAGCGGCTACCTTTGGCTCAGGTCATGATCCCAGGGTCCTGGGATCGAGTCCTGCATCGGGCTTCCTGCTCAGCCGGGAGCCTGCTTCTTCCTCTGCACCCCCTTCCTCTGCTTGTGCTCTGTCAAATAAATAAAATCTTTAAAAAAAAAAAAAAACCATCCATGCATCCCCATCCCTCCCTCCCCACACCCCTTCCCTCTGCCTTTCTCCAGGACAGCAGTGCTAACTCCTGGCCCAGGACACCTAGGCTGGACAGAACCCCACCCCGTGCTGGTTCCCAGAACTGTGCTCGTCTCCTCATCTGTAAAGTTAAGAGTGAGGGTACGCAAACCTTACAGGGGAGGTAACTGATCTTCTTTCTGTGGTGTCTTCTCTTCCCCTCTTTCCCTGTTCTCTGCTTCCCAAGGCCAGGGCAAGGAGCTAACTGGACTTCCTGGCCAACCTTATTTCTCTGTCAAGGAGCCCCAGAGCTCAATAGTAGCCTAAGACTGCTCCACTCCCTCCTCCATCCACTCCAGCTTCCTCAACGCCATGTGCAGTCACCTCCTAGGCTCAGGCACTAGCATTCCTGATGTTTTCTTAACTCCCATAACCACAAGAATCCCATCTGCTTGGCTCATTTACGGTCTTGACATGAGTAAGTACCCAGCATGTGACCCAACGCTAGACGCACAACAGTTACTTATAAAACCCTTAATACAGGCACAAATCCCACAAAGATGAGAAACACCTTTCATGGCTTCTGAGCAAAGTGACTTCCTCTGAAACCTACAGGAGGACTGAAAGCCACAGAAAGGAATACGGCAAGTGCTCCACAGGGGCCGGCACAGAGTAGGCGCACAATATGCCGACAGTTCTCTACACTAGTTTGTTTTTTCCTAAGCAGAGCTCAAATTTTGGGACTCACAGACTGGGCGGTTGCTCAACACCAGGAATGACTTTAAAGAAGGAGCCTTGTGCCCCCAAGCCTTCTAATACTTGTGGCCACCCTTCTGTTCTGTGGCATCTTTCGGGAAAGACTCCGTGAGGTAAGTCTCAGAAGCCGTGGCAGGACCTCTGCCCAGACCTACTGAGCTGTGCCCACGTGTGGCAGGGTGTACCTTTTCTGCTCTGAAGAGTGCTGGGTTCCATCCTAGCCACACCGAGAAGTCTTCTCTAATTCATTCTAAATAAAATGCCAACATTAAGAAAGTCCAAGCCCCCAAAATGAAAGCTCTCTAGGCGAAGATGGTGACATAGATACAGCTCAGACGGGAGCTCAGGACCCAGAGAAAGAAAACACAAACAGAGAAAAGCCATATTAGCCAGTTTAATTTATTTAAGAATCTTACAAAAAAAAAGAAAAAAGAAAAAAACAAAAAACACGACAACAAAAAACTAAATACAGAGTTTGTTATGCTTCATGGTTGATCGTTTTTTACTTGCAAGGGTAAACCTCGCTAAATGCAGCCAACACATGTTTATTGCATGAGACCCAATTTTTAAAGTTACATATCAAAATGGTTGGAACAATCGCTTCTGGACACTTGGTACTGGATTAACCGTGGAAGGCTGAATGAAGCAGTGCAGTATCATCGAACAGTGCGTACCCTTCATACACTAACGGACATTCAAGACAGAGGAGCAATATAAAAAGGGAGATATAAAAAAAGAGAACCAAATAAAAACAACCAAGAGTTTACATCCACCTTAGTTTCAAATTGTCTTTGGATTCCATCACACGTTGTCTCGAGATGCACCAAGTCAGATCAGTAAAGGAGGAAGATCTATGCCTACTTAGTATAAAAGTATCCTTTGCTCAGCAGAGGTAGAACCTGGCAGAAGTTTTATTGCAGAGATACAGCATACCTCTTCCCACCTCTCATGGTTGATGGTAGATACAAGTGGTTATTGAAAAATAATGATCAGTAGTTTGCAAATTCCGTATAAACCACGAACAGGATGGTTTTTCTCCCTAATGGCGGTGAGACTACAATGTGCTACGTGGAAACAAGCTCTCTGCCCCTGATGTGGGGTCGGAAAGAAGGCTCAGAGCTTCTTTATCCTCTTCAGTGCTACATATGCTGTCATAGCAAGGAAGGCCCTAGGGGTGGGGAGGTGGAAGAACGGGGCGTTCTCACCGGCCTGCGGATTGACCGTCAGACCCGGGGGAGGCCTGAACTTCGAGAAGCAGAAGACCCGACTTGGCCAGGCTGCGTCCCTTGCTGGGCTCACGCTGGCAGGCGCTCTGAGCTGTCCCGCCACTGCAGTGCCCGGGACAGCGGCTGCACACCGCCCCGCTCACCACTCCTCGGGCACCAGAGGCAGGGAGTGGGCACGCTGGGTCTGAGCCGGGACTCCCACTGGAGCGCATCTCCGACAGGCCCTAATTTAAGATCTGCTAGGTTCCGAAGGCTTATCTACATGCAGACAACTTGTAAATTTTCAACAAGTCTAGCAAGTTCGATAGGTAAATGAAACATGTACATGAGTGAAAGGCCCAAGAAATGCTCACGGCAAGCCCTCCTAAAAGTCATGGAGGAACATTTTCTTCAAAGTGCAAAATTTTTAAGTAGAAAAACCCAATGTCTGCCTCCCAGCAGATAATTACCACCGTTTTCATGAGCCACCCCTGGGTCTTCCCTACTGGCAACACTCATTATCAAGAATGCCTTAATCCAGCTCAGCAATGAGGTTTCTGGCTGCTCCATCCAGTCAAGGGCAACTCCCAGGAGTATACTAGTGGTGAGAGAGGCGCAGGGGAGCCTGCTGGCCAGTCCACCCAGAGTTAACTGCCTCTTCTATCCTCAGCACAGAATCAACCCATGAACTGAAGGCTCGTGGAAGCCTCCAGAGCAGTTGTGTTGCTCTCTCTGGGAGGACAACTGTTCCTTAAAGTACATTCTTTATGGAGACCCACATGTACCGGGCCAGTCTCCCCATCCGCTATTAAAATCCTTAACAGGTGAGAGCAGAAGCAGATTACCTGTGCTCACTGCAAAGAAAATTTCTGATTTCTTATTTGCAGGTTAAAAGTATAGGCCTGACTTCTTTAAAAAACACAGAAACGTTGCAGTCAGCAGCAGGCCATCAATTACTGTTCAGATCTGCAAGATTTTCTTCTCAGCTGGAGAGCCACACAGATGAAAACTTTGGTACAGGCCTGAAAAACTGTAAGGGTAGGAGCAAGTCGGGTTACTGAAGAGGTACATTGGATCCCAAATGCACTGAAGAAGTTAGAGGAGCTTAAAGGAAGTCTCGGGAGGACATTTTTTTTATGTGAAAACATCAGGCTCACTATAGCTTCCAAAGAGCAACATAAATGAGCATAACTAGTCATATAATGACAGTATCAGAAATTGCACTCAAGTACATTCCCCCCAATACAATGCATTGCACACAGTAAAAATTTGTAATAAAAATGCAAACACAATCAGGCATGTTGAAAAATATTAACACAAAATAGACATAGGAATTCTATAGTAAAGATGCAAAACTGAATTCTAAAATATATGAACAAATTCAACTAAGAAGTTTTCCATACTTTTGTATAAAAAAAATTGTAAGATGCCCCATATGGGAAGTCAAGAAAAGAATAAATAGGATTGAAGGGAAGAGGGAAAGGGAAAAACAAGTGGGTGGGGTCCCAATTTACAAGAAATATTTACATTCAGAATTCAAAAGAACTCAGCATTTCTATATATACACATTTATGTACATATATATAAGTACAGCCTAAAATAAGAAGGTGGGTCTTGGATTTCACCTCAAGTACTCAGAAAAAAACTACTAGCTAGCTTGAGTTGCGGGTATCTAGATGTGTTTCCTTCACTTACATGCCCTTAAAAGACACTGCATCTGTATTCGATAATTGGCATGCCACGAAGAACTTTCAGAAACCGTTTCTGCTCGCAGCTGCAGCCACGACATGAACTGCCTGCCGTACTCCAGCAACGAAGTGTGCACAGCCCTGTGTGTGGGTATGTGCTTAGCCAGGGCGAGCCCAGACACAGGGGTGCGATGTGATGCCCATCATCACAGTGGCTGCCTTTGCCATTGGGATGCCTGACCTAACCCAACGTCCGGCTAACTGGATCCCAGCCTAACAGCGACTCTCACGTAGCACTATTCTCAGAAACTACCAAGTATCACTCAGGTACGTTTTTAAAGTAAGAGATCGTAGACATGGACCTTCCTCTTAATATCTTATCAAGAAAAGGACCAAAAGGGAAAATCCTTTTTCTCTGCTCCTACTTTCATAAACTGAGATGCACCAATCATTTGTAATCTACTGCTTTTTGCCTTCGTGCTAAATTGGGAAGTAGAGGGGGTGGGGGAAAAGGCTCGCATTATACAACTGTAAATGCTGTCCTGGTGCCCTTTCTGGTCGTGCCTATTAGGAGTTCTAATAGCATCACATGGAGGCTAGCAAATGAATGCCCCAGGGGCTGCAGACACAAAACCTCTAAGATGTTACAGTCCCCCGGAGCTTGGTAATCTAGAACTTTTACCTTTACAGATGAAGCACACTAAAATGAAAAGGGTTCCTGTTGCAGCCAAAAAAATTTTCTGAAGTGCTAATTAATTGGACTGGAATAAATATATGTACACAAACACACACTAGTACATTGCTTTGGATGCAAGTTCTTGCTAACTTATATACAGATGTAAAGAAAAGATATTGAAGAGTCTATCTGCAATATAGCAGCAAAAAGGGAAAATTGCTTAAGATATTTACTTTTTGATCAAGTTGTGTTTAAAGAAATACTCCGTTAATACTTTGAGGAATACACCATCACTGATGCCTATATATCTGGATAATCCCACTGAACTGCAGATAGAGACCTTGTGGTGTGGAGATTGCTAAACTCGGGGAACATGAATTACCCCCAAGATACCATCTGAGCAGCTCTGGACTCAGAAAGTGGTTTTCAGCACAACTGACACTGTAAACTCTGAAAACACGAACATGATTTACAATCAAATCTTCTGTGCTCAGAGCCATATTGCTAAAAAGGGAGGAAAGGCATTGCAGGGGCCAAATGGACTCACATCGGGTTCAACAAGGCCCTGGGGTCAGACGTGGCATTCAGATCCTGAAATACATGGACCTGTTTTACAGAAGTTAGCTGTTGTTAAGACTTGAGTTTTTGACAGAGGAGGACCTTGAATCGGGGGTTTTCCCCTGCCGGCCAACCTGAACGTGCTGACTTAGACAAGGGCACAGTGTAAAGGTCCTATGTTCAACCTCCAGAGAGGGGGATGAGCAGCAGACTCTTGGTGCTCAACACACTCCACGCCATGACGGGCATGAGGGGCAGGGGCATGTGGCACCTCAAATCCCCCTCCATTTACATTGGTCGCCTTTTTGAGGTCTCCTCGGAGACTTTTCAGAGGCCTTATTTCTGGACCTTATTTTTAAAAGCAAAACAAAGCTATTCCTCAAAGAACAGTACATACACATGCCCTTTGCATCAAGATAGCTGTTCAAAAGAGCAAACATTACATCAAGAATTACGGGCGTCAACCAACTGCATGCTACAGAATTCTCGTACTGATGCTGCTTGGAAGTAAGCATACCCTGCAAAAAAAGATACCCCCCACACAAAAGAGGAAGTTGGGCCAAGAGCCTATGAGAATCTGTCTTCCCTAACCCTGCCATTTTGTTTCACTGAGGGGAACAGGTCTGTTAGGGTTCCCTTCCCCAATTCTATTTCACTTTAGCGTGTTGATGGACACTGAGCAGACTACCGGTTTAAAAAGACAGGAATTAACTGAGAAGTTTTGCTGCAGGTGGGACAATCTGCTCTTGGCTGCCAGCTGGGTCTAGTGGCCCTAACAAGGAACACTGGTTGATATTCAGATGGATCACTGCCTGAGATAGAAAGCCTAGACTGAGGATAAAAGTTGCATCCACTTGGCAAAACATGCCAAAGAACAGAAATTACTGTCAATGTGTTCTCCTAGGTATTAAGAATAAATAAATCTAAAGGAAACTTATGGTAAACTTGACATAAGCAAACTCAGGCTTAAAGAAACACAGGAAGATGAAAGCCCTAGCTTTCCATCACTGAACATCCATCCCACCTGGTTCTGCTAGAAGTTTAAAAAGTAACAAAAGAGAACAATTCAACTTGAGCAACATTCAAAAGTACTATCATTTCACCCCTTCCTCAATACCATCTCAATTTTGAGGGCGAGCCCAATAGAAGCCCAAACAGAAGGCTACCTGGAATGCTGAGCAACACACAAGTTCTGCAGAATCCCCGTCACAGACTGCTTCTGAAAGTGGTGAGGACCTAAACACGAGTCCACTTCTGGTTAGTATAATAACTTTTTATTAGACATCTACAAGACTGTGGTATCTTGTAGCTTTTGACCAGGTTTATACAATCTCAATTTTTCAATAGTGCAACCTGTGCAAGCAAAAAAAGGGGGGGGGGGGGAGGAAAACAAAAGGAAACAAAAAAACCAATTGTCCCCTCACTTGTTTTTATAAACATCTATTATAGGCGAAACAAAACTTACCCATATTATAGATAAGTGTCTATTCACATTTGTACATTACCATTTTTAACAGCTTGAGATAAACTCTACAATGTCTTACAACACATTAAACAATATTCAAGTTACTGGGTAACAACAATAACAACAAGAAATAAACATACAGCAGAAGCCTCAAGTGTCTCCTCATTGTCTAGTTTACAGCTCAAGTACGGTTTCCTTTTTTATGAGTGACAAATTAAGATAATGAAGTAAAAAAAAAGATTGTTTGCAAGATGGAAGCCAATTTGTACTTCTAAAACTATCTTTAAGTTAAGGAAAATGTAATTTTAAGAAAAGCAGGCTTGTAGCCATTTCTGCAGCACACATTAGGAATACTACTAATACATTAAAATTAACTTTTTAAGAGTTTTACCACAAAAAAAATGTTATGTACTCATTACCTTGACAAGAAACTTGGGGCAGGGAGAATGGGCCTGGGGGTGGGATTTGCAGGGTGAGAAGCAATACCCAGGTATAAACACTATAAAAATGCAATAACCAATGCTGTACATCTACAAAGTTTCTCTCCGTTACTTGACTCGTTTTAATCTTGTTTACACATGCTTTCAAAGACATGCACTGTCAGAACAAAAACTAGAAAAAAACCTGAATGCATGATATGCAACCTTTCATTTCATGCTTTAATAAACCTATTGTTTAATAAGTTGGAAAAAGAAACCAATATATATTTTCTATATTTATAGACTCAAAACACATGCATCTGGGGATAACTCCCACAGCAATTGCATGGATGTACTGCGTTAACCCTGAGCACTGTATAACATAAAAGTAAAGCCAGTTTGGGAAGTTCCAAGCATTTTTAAACCAATTGTGGTTTGTAGCCTTTAACAAACTCACAAACAAACAGACACACACGCACGCGCACATATCCCTCTGCTCACCCAAAGTAAAAGCATATGGGAAGTACCATGGGAAAAGCGAAGGAAAGACATATGTACCACCATCGGCACTGCTGATTTTCAGTTTTGCTATCTATTCCAGGTTTGTCCTTATTCCCAAAAAAATTAACTAGAGAGAGCACAACTGAAAAAAAATTATAATTCTTTGGAAACTGTCCCTGATTTTTATGCAAATGATATGCTTCAACAGCATTTCAGATACATCCATGTCGAAACCTGTCTGTTCTTATGCGTTGCTCAAGTTGGCGATGCTCTGTGGGTGACGCAGCTGCCAGAGCTGTTTCTGTTGGACCGCAAGCTGTTGAGACTGGTCTGAAGTTGACAGGAGATTTACAAGAGGAGACACACAATTTGCAGGAATGATCAAACCTGCAATTAGAAACAAGAATTTAGGAAGGCTGCATCCAGGAGAGCTGTATTTTACAGCTTCACAGCACATTCCAAATGAAGCATAGTATTAAGTGTAACGAAGAAAACGCCACACAAAAACTAAATGAATACCCAGTAACTGAACTGGCCCCTTCAGAAGTAATCCAATTCCTCGGCAGCGTTACCCACAAATACCTAAGCATATGCACGTCTACGGCAACACCACCTTCCTGGTGGTGGACTAGAAGGTCAAGTATAGTCTCTCTCTATCTACTATCTTTGTAGCTCCACAAATGCACGTAAACACAACCTTCTTTGGCAAGTACTAATGTAGCAAAAGACTACAGGATAGTGGCTGCAAATTCAAATACTGACTGAAGCAGCCAACTTCCAAGTGGGCACAGTACAGATGTTAGTAAACTGTGGAAAGTACATGTCCTGGGTAAAGGAACTTTAACTCCTCTCATCTGGGAACAGGGGCTCAATATTTCACATAAGCTGGTGCGTGTATGTGGTGTGTGCGTGTGCGCACCTTTTGAGAAAATGAAAAACCAGGCTTTTGACTTTTAAATGGTGGAAACTAATTCAAATCCAAACTTGCAATAACTGAAAATATTTGAGGGTCAAAAAAATGTTCACAGACTCTGGCCCACAGACTGCCCATCTGCAACCCATGATAAAAATGGAAGGTTGTGGCAAATGAAACAAACATGAAGCAGCAGGGATCCCTGTGAAGCCTGTCAGTGAGTGAATGGCGGGCACAGCTGGCCCGCTCTGCCCATGCTCTCTGCACAACTCCAAGCCGGCCTCTCTGCACAGTAACTTTAGTTTCAGTCTCGATTTGGCTCAGTGAATGTAAAACAGTAGACGTCAGGGACTCCTCGGCAAGAGGCTGGGCTTAGTCTTTACACCAGTGAGGAAGGGGAGCAGGAACAACTGAGAGCAGCATAAAATAAATGACCACATCATAACTTAAGCCAGAATCAACAATGCCCATTCAAAGGCTTAACTTCCATTCAACCTTTTAAGAACATATAAATCAAGCTCTATTCCACTACTGCAATAGATACTGAGATTTTAAAATGTAAGAATCAAAATTAAAAAAAGGATCTGATTTTTTCCAACAGCTCAACCCCCCAAAATTAGACTCACCTACAATCCGTTGTCCATCCTCTGTTCTTAGCCGAACTATCTGCATCTTCACATTTGTGCCACTGACAGATGCCAGAACACCTTCAACTTTTGTCCAGACACTCAGAACAGAGCCACATAATACGTAATATGTGCGGCAACGAAGACCTATTTCACAAACTAATCCCAAGCTGGCTTTTTTGCAGTTGCCACGCCTAGGACAGATAGGGGGGAAAATATATATGTATATACATACACACATGCATGTGCACACAAACACACACAAAAGGCTTACAAAGTCTACCTATGTTTCAAGTGGAAAATGTCCTGGCACGATCTGCCTTTCTTTACTGACAGTTTCATAAATAACATCTTTTGGCATATTGGATTATCCTTTCCAATTTAAGGTATCACTGCTGATTTTTTAGGTTTCTAAGGTTTATTTTAGAAAATAAAATTTCTGAGTCCTGACTCCTTGTAAAAGGGTTGACTTACTGGTTTTGATATCCATTTAAAAGGTCTGTCATTTTAACATCCATTCATTTACTATATTGATGCTAGTTTATCAAATAATTTTGTCAGTTACCTCTAAAAATTATTAAACAACCAATATATTCTAAATCATGTAACTAGGAAAGGCTTCAGCAAACCAAAATAATGAAACCAGTAAATTTTTTAAAAACTGTAAAACAGGAAGACATGGTTTATGGTTAAATTTACATAATTCATCAATAAAGTTATCTTTCAAATAATAATTCAAGAGAATACATAGTACTGGGCACCTTTCTTGCTAATACTCAAAGCAAATGTTTTAGAGAGGACTTTTGTAACTTTAAAAATATTTTATCTTGAAAGCTTTTCCTAATTTCCAAAAGCACTAATATGCTCTCAAAATGAAAACAAAACACTGCTCATATCAAATTTATCTACCTACATGTGTCTAAAAACCACCTAGCTAAATTCATGTATATCCTATATTCCTTTTCATAAAGTAGGCTGGATATCCTATTGACTATTTAATGGGTAAGAAAACAGTGAGACCTATGATCTGCAGTGTATTAAAATATCCCATACAAGGCCCTGAAATGAACATTGTAAGAAGTATTTATTACACAGTGACTTGAAAGAACACCCCTCCAGCCAACCTAGTAGCACACCAGGATCACTTTCCAGGCTCAACAACACATTTTCTGGTGCTGTCAGCAACTCTTAGTTTCCTACAAGTTCCCTAGCCTTAAAAATGAAACTGATTTGGGACACCAGTAAAGTTTTTAAAAAAGAAAGGAAAAAGAAAATAAAGGAAGGGAAGGAAAAAGAGAAGGAGGGAGAAAAAGGAAGTCTTAACAAGAAAAATGACAGTCAAGTCCATACTGCCGGACAACAGTTGGTCAGAAGTAACAAAGCATTAGTGAAGAACAGAGGGGACACCTAGAGAGTGTGTGGTCCACAGACATACAACAAGTATTTCTGATAGAAGGAATGACACCTAACAGTAATCTGTTTGTAGACTTAGACAGCTAAAGAGCGAAGGTGCTTTTAAATTAAATCTTGATTACATTTTGGAAAATATGGTGAGAAACATGAAAATACTAACCAATAAGCATGAGTACAAGTATCTGCAGATGAATTATACTGATCTAACCAGTGGATCAGGGCATCATCTGAGACTACCTGTGAAAATAAGACAAAAAATTCCATTGAAACAGTACTGTTTTAAACAAACTGGTTGCCTTCTTATGGTCTCTAAAGCCAACTTATAGTCATCTCGATACGGACAATCTGGCCCTTGCTACTGCCTGCATTTGCATGCCATTCATAAAGTCCTGCCATTAGCTACTTCCTACATAATAAATGTTTCAAATAGCTAGTTTAATTATAATTGTTTACAAGTGAAACTGGCTAGGAAGAACAGTAATATAAGGTAATACTAAAAATCAACAGTAATGTTAGAAAAAAACTTAGTCATTCACTGTTTTACTACGAATCATTGCAAAGTATAAATATGGCGGTTCTAATTTCTGTAGTTAGCACTGGAAGTTTCCTTTTTTGACAACACAAGCTGTTTCAAATAATCGTCGTACAATTTTCTTAATGGTTGATAACATTAAGACTGGGATTTTAATATAACAACACTTGACAACATGTTTTCTGAAAACAGTTTTCCAGTAATCAAATAGGAAAAATTGACAAAATAACTTTAAATATAGATACATAGCTCTCCTAAACAGTTTCAATATATTATTATTAAAAAAGTATTCATAAATAGTATAATGTACAAATGAAAAAAATACCTTCTTATATTTCTTTTTTAGATCAGCATAAATTTCTAATTTGAGCTGTTTCCCAGTATTTGGTCTATAAACTAAGAAAAGCTTCTTTTTAGGGTTCACTTCTTTAACTAAGATGGCAGTTTTCTTGTTGTTCCTTATCTATTTAAAAAAAAAAAAGCGAGAAAGTATAAAGATTTGTGCTGTACACTTTAAGATAAACTTGTTGTTTGTACCATATTAGCAAATGCAATCCTTTGAAAGACTGTAATGCCGAGTAAGCACATGAATCTCTAACTGTGGGGGAGGACGGCAGTTGCTCATCTCCCTGAGTTTCACAAGGCCCCACCCAAATGAAAGTTCTGGGATCCTAATTGTGAGGTATGCTGAACACATATGCTGAGGGTCAAGATACTCCTTAGAAGATTGTTTTGAATAAAGCTTTAAAGCACAAATGTCCAGTGGAGACAATTTTGAACACGGACTTGTTCTAGTCCATGTTCTTGCCTCAGACATCCATGAGGGAGGAGTCTAGGTAGTAGGGCAGGCTCTTTAGAGGAAAATCCTTTTACCTCTACTCTATGTTTAAAATTTTTCATAATAAAACGTTGTTAAAAAATGTTCCTCTCGGGATGCCTGGGTGGCTCAGTCGGTTAAGCATCTGCCTTCGGCTCAGGTTATGATCCCAGGGTCTTGGGATTGAGTCCCGAATCGGGCTCCCTGCTCAGTTGGGAGCTGCTTCTCTCTCTGCCTGCTACTCCCCCTGCTTGTGCTTTCTCTGACAAATAAATAAAATCTTAAAAAAAAAAAAAAAAAAAAAAAAGGAATTAAAAAAAAAAAACTTCCTCTACTTGAAGTTACAATGAAACATAACCTCCAAGACAACAATTTTCATCACCCATGGTTCCCTGCATTCATCTACTAATCCATCAGGGTTGTCTCTCCCTAGGGTTGCCATTAAGAGTGAAGTGAGAGGTCACATGATTTGTAAACAGTAAAGCTGTGACAGGAAAAAGCCAAAATGTTGAGCAAACAATACATAAATATGTACGCAGAAGTGGAAGAAATGGATGCATCAGACAAACGATGTAACTTACATATATTTTTAATTTTTTAAAAAAGTTGGACTTATGGGGCGCCTGGGTGGCTCAGTTGGTTAAGCGACTGCCTTCGGCTCAGGTCATGATCCTGGAGTCCCTGGATCGAGTCCCACATCGGGCTCCCTGCTCAGCAAGGAGCCTGCTTCTCCCTCTGACCCTCCCCCCTCTCATGTGCTCTCTCTCTCTCATTCTCTCTGTCTCAAATAAATAAATAAAATCTTTAAAAAAAAAAAAAAAAAAAAAAAAAAAGTTGGACTTATGGCAGAAATGTTAAGAGGAAGGAGTTATTAAAAGGCCCATTAAACTAAAGGAAAATTAAGATTAGAAAAATTAGTATCTCCTCTAAGAATGGTGAATAATTTCTAAGCAGTATCTCTGGAGGAAAATTGAAGGAAAAAGAAAAGTTTCAAAGTAAAGAAACTGCCAGCTCCTCTACAAAACAAATTGCTCACTGAGCTACTTTTGATATTAAGATAGTTCTTACACTGATAAAAGAAAAAAACTTAATATTTTACTTTTCTCTTCATGGATATTAAAAACCCTTTATCGTTTACTTGTTCAAATGATCTAAACATTATTTATATAATTACCACAAAGTCTATAAAACAATGGTTAAGGTAAAAATTACATTTTACATGTTTTATCAGTTGATGTGAAACATTCAATAGAAGTATTAGAGTACTTAGAGGACAGTGTTTAAAGCATGTAACAGTGCAAACTGTCTTTACAGTGTCAAGTTAGTTCAGTGTAATTACAAAATAAATCATCACACCACAGTGGAAATAAAAGTAATTCTGACATGGTTTTCCTAATGTTAACACATGGTAAACATTGTAAAGCATGTCTGACAAACAGCTGCACCTTCCTGGAATGATGCCCCTTCTAAGGCTGCCTCTCCTCACATCCAATCACCTGCTGCCATGCAGGAAATAACAAAGGACCAGTATTACCACATCCTTTCACTCGAAGATGAGGATCAGCAAAATCTACCAGTGTGTAAATTCTGGCAATAATTTGGAATGAAAAACCAATAACCAAGATCCTAATCTGCACCAATCAAAATCCCATCTAAGGGAGAAATCTGAATAAAATCTGGTGAATTATGTAATAGTGATATAATGCTGGTTTTGATATTATGTTACAGTTTTGTAAAATGTTACCATTGGTGAAACTGGTGTACAAGGAACTTCTCCATCACTTCTCATAACCTCATGTGAATCTACAAATGTCTCAGTAAGATTTTCTTTTATTTGAAAGATTTTAATTTACTTATTTTAGAGAGAGAGCGAGCGCGCGCGCAACTGGGCACTCGTGAGCCGGGGGAGGGGCAAAGGGAGTGAGGAAGAGAATCTCAAGTGGACTCTGCACTAAGCGCGAAGCCCTGCAATCATGATCTGAGCTGAAATCAAGAGTGAGACACTCAATCTAATGAGCCACCCAGGCTCCCCTCAATAAGATTTTCAAAAAAAACAAAATAACTTAATCAGGAGCCAGGTTCAGTTTGAGAGCTTTGCTCTTGGATCAAGGACCAGTAAAATCAGGAGTGCGACCAAACTGGGCCCTGAGGCTCCTAAGTTTAAAAACAGTGGAAGGAAGAGAGGGAGGGAGGGGAAAAGGAAGAAAAAAACAATAAGAAAGAATAGCAGAAACTATACATAGCCTACAAAACCTGAAGTATTTACTATCTGACCCTTTATAGAAGAAGTTTGGGGACACCTGCTCTAAATAGCTTATTTATGGTCTCACACTGTCTCTGGCATCACCATATATGGTCTCTTTTATGCAGTTACATCTTGAACCTGGTCTTCGTTTACAGTTGGGTCTCTCCACAAATTTGGCAAATAAAAAAATGTGGTATATACATACAATGGAACATTGTTCAGCCATAAAAATGAAGCACTGGTGCAGCACCTGGGTGGCTTAGTCAGTTAGGCGTCTGACTTCGGCTCACTCAAGTCATGATCTCAGGGTCCTGGGATCGAGCCCCATGTCAGGCTCCCTGCTCAGCATGGAGTCTGCTTGAGATTCTCTCTCTCCCTCTCCCCCTACAAGCAGGCATGCACACGCGCTCTCTCAGATAAATCTAAAAACAAACTAACTCAGGGAGTAATGCTTCCAAGAACTTGAGGATTCTACTGCAGAATAGTCTTGAAACAAAACGACTAGAGATAGTAACTAGTGAGAAGTGAGCATTAAATTTAAATTAATTACCTTTAGAGCTAAGATTAAGTATTAAAAGAAAAGCATACTTTCGAAGTGCCATATTCTGACAATGCAGAAATAGCACAACTATGTTTTAATGAAATGAGAGAATGCGGGAAAGCAAAAAAATAAAAAGCTTACGCTTTTTTCACAAAATTATTTTCAGGGAATATTGGGGTATAGTATCAGTAATCTTTTATCATCCTGTGTGCCATGGAGAATAAAGATTATTACTGTAGAAGAAAAGGCACACAGATAAATATCAGAAAAGAGGTGACATAAAAATCCCATAGTCTTTTAACAGGAAAATTCAAGATACTGTACCATGACTATGGATGATTACATATATGCATGCATGCATTTGTGGACGTGCGTATGCCTGTATGTAAATGTATGGGTATATACACACATACATATTTACACTTCCCTCTTTAGCTCTACCCACAAATACTAAGGAATTATTTACACTAACTAAAAAAATGAATCTTTCAGATAGAAAACTTACTAAAGGCCTACAGAACTAAATATGAATGCCATCCTTTATGTAGGCCTAGAGAAGATCACTGCACCATGAAACAAAGGGGTCCAATTAACTAAGAATGTGTAATAATTCAAAACTCACACCCAATAACACCCCTCAAAATACATTACATGAAAGTGTCTATAAAAGGACAAACCCAGTTACAATGACAAGTTATCAAAACAGAGAAAACCTAAACAATTGGAAAACCGGCACAAAGTAGATAGATAATTGCACTGCTGACAACAACAATGCATTATATATCTGAACAGTTAACATGGCAAGGAGACGAGTCTTACTTGCAACGACAAGTAAAAGCCATCATCTGGTCCTGTCAGCTCAGCCCAAATCTTGGTAGCTTCCTCCCAAGACATTCCCCTCTCCACACTAATCTGTAAAAGAAATAATACAACTTAAATTACACTCATTTCTGTGAGTGCCAATGACAGGTGGTTACGCCTACACGTGCACGTTTCCCAAACTTACAGTGTATAACTCTACGTGACCAGAAGTGGAATATCCTGGAGTCAAAAACTTCTTAACATCACTTTTCCTCACTTTTTCATCTCCAGAACCAAGATCTTGAACAAGAAAAAGCAACATATAAATGGAAAAAGAACACATTATTAGGAATACACAGGACATTTTCAAAATTTCTCCACTTACCTAAAATTCCCATATCATATCTTCCATTTTTTTTGGCATTTTGAACAACTGCTGTAAGTGTGTCTGCAAAATACTGAAATAATGCGTTCTGCTGATGTACTTCCATGCCCAAAATTCTATTTAAGAATTTTCCTATGTTGTTATAATCTGTAAGAACAAGATTATATGAAAGATTTAATGCATTCAAATAGCAATTAAAATCCACTTGCCCCTGGAACTAAAATAAAAAACAAAAAACATTTATTCATCTAAGCCTAGACCAAGTCTCACTTCCTCCACCACGGTCTTCCCTCACACCCACAACCTTGTACTGCTCCCAGAACAGAGCTATAATTTGACCATTTCTACCTCTGGCAATTAGCACGACCAATACATGCTCCAAAGATGGTTGCCTTATTCAATTTGTGCACTGTCAAACTTCACTTACTGAAAGTACAAACACAATTTAGCACATGAGAATGTTTGTTCTCCAACATGAAATCTTGACTTGTAAAAAGGTCTAAGTGCTGTAAGTCTGTGAAGCTCAACTTTGGATACAAAATTAGAAGCTTCGGAAACATGGGAAATTACCAAAGTCTAAGCCTCAGCACTGGCTTCGGTATTTTTTAAAAGCAAAGCTGATCATATATGCAACTTGGGTTGAGAATTGCTGCTTTGCAGACAGAATAAAGGTTTAATCTCTTTTGAATAACCACGGTAGCAAAAACCACCGAGAGTGCTTTATGAGCCCTCAAGAAGGAGGGATTGAGAACTACAAACTTGAAGCTTCCCCTTCAAGTTGACAAAAGCATAAAGAAAATGGTCTGTAATGATACAGCAATGGTTATGTCTTACGTCTATATACAAAACTCATACTCTTACCTTTATCTAGAGTAAGAATTCCTGAACGATCTTCTACATTTATCAGGCCAACTCCTATCAGTCCTTGTCGAACATCTGTCAGAAAATTAAAAAACCTTATAACCCAAATAATTCAATGAGCTATTATCCGACTAATCAAACTAGATCAAGTTCTTTTTTCAGATGCTTAACCGACTGAGTCACCCAGGAACCCCAAACTAGAACACAAGTTCTAGCATTAAAACACAGCATAAGGTATTTTTCAGTTTCTATTAGCTGAATTAAATGGAACACACAGTCCAAAGGTGTTTTAGGCACTCCGAAATCCTACAGTACTCAAACTTCATACTGTATTCTCTCTATACAGTTGTCACCTACAGAATATAAACAATTTTGAACATATAGACTAGCTGATTAAATAACTGTGTAAATAAGCTATTAATCTTGTTTCCCTCCCACACATTATCAGTATAGACAAGGTGCTGCAAAAGATAAGCAACATGTGTAACAGTTAACATGTTCTGAATTGTTACTGAGAAGGCAGTTTATGGGGCTCTTTAATACGTTCCAACCCAGACTTACAGAATAAGGGCGTTAAGAGAAAAGGGCAACAGAAAAGGAAGCATTATCATATCCTATTTACAAATTTAATAAATCAGCTAATACTCTGCTACATGCACAAAACTGTTTAGATTCTGCAGGTGACAACTGTGTAACCAAAAATTCTCCTTTTGGAAACCAATCTTATGGGGGAAAATCTATATAGGATAGCCGTATAATTTCAGCACTGTTTGTGATGGTGCAAAAAATTGAAAACCACCTGAATACCAATAAGGGAATGATTAAAAAAAGAAACTATTGTATAAGCCAGCTGCAGAATATTATGCAACTGTTAAAAAAAATGTTAGTGTTATAGGTACTGGGTTGTAAGAGGTGTCTGTCTAGGAGGTATGAAATGAGAAAAGTACACTGTAAGTAATATTAAAGTAATATTAGCAACATTTAAAAGAAAAGCTGTGTTTAAACAAACATGGAGAAAAGATGTGGCAGGCTGCCCCTGGTTCAGATTGTCAACATTGTGACCTCAGCAGGTGAGAATGGAAGGTGGGGATTAAGGGGAGAACACAGACTCTTTATTACTTTTTTTTTCATTACTTACAGTAAGTGACTCATAATTTATTTTTCTTAAAGATTTTATTTCTAAGTAATCTCTACAAAACCCAACATGGGGCTTGAACTCACACCTCTGAGATCGAGAGTCACATGCTCTGCCAACTGAGCCAGTCAGGTGCTTCAATTAACATGTAATTTTAAAATTACAAGTAAACGGAGTCATTTTAAAAACAACAAAAACAACAACAACAAAAGAAAAGCAGAGAGGAAAGGAAAGGGAAGAAAAAGAAAAAAAAGTCTTTATTGGTTTTTTTTGCTTTGTTAATGCCATCAGTATGTCAATGTGGCTTGTACCAATACTAAATACTGGTTTCCAATTGGAAAGGACTTTCTAGTGAAAGTCCTAACTCTACAATGATAATATTTCAAGTATCTTACATCTACGTATTTTCCAAAATATTTTCATAGCTTCCTGAATTATAAAATAAATGATCAAAACTCAAAACCATCTAGACTACTTACATTTATGGGCAAAATATATTCTACCAATTTGAGAGATAGGTCAAAGAGTTTCTATAGCATATGCTGGACTTTTCTTTAATATGGAAATTTCCAAAAACATACAAATGTAAAGAGAACATTCTATGAACCATATACACGTATCCATCACACAGTTTTAACTGTGAATACACAGCCAATTTTGTTTTATCTACACCCTATGCCAACCTCCACAGACTACTTACGTCGGTACTTTAAAATTAAATTTTAAGAACTGGCATAGTGATTTTAAATTAATCTAACAAAACCACTTTCTTCTACTAATCTAGTACTAACATGCAATAAACTGTCAAGAGCACAAAATACTTCACATGAATGAAATTTAATAATCTACTGATTATAAGAGGCCAACTTAGGTATCTATTAAACTTTAATTTCTAAATTTTTATACAGTTTATGTCCAAAGAAAATGAAAAACAAAAGCACATGTCAGAAGACATTTTATCCAGAATCTATAAAGAACCTATCAAACTCAACACCCAAAGAACAAATAATCTAATCAAGAAATGGGCAGAAGACATGAACAGACATTTCTGCAAAGACGCCATCCAAATGGCCAACAGACACATGAAAAAGTGCTCAACATCACTCGGCATCAGGGAAATACAAAACAAAACCTCAATGAGATACCACCTCACACCAGTCAGAATGGCTAAAATTAACAAGTCAGGAAACGACAGATGTTGGCAGGGATGCGGAGAAAGGGGAACCCTCCTACACTGTTGGTGGGAATGCAAGCTGGTGCAGCCACTCTGGAAAACAGTATGGAGGTTCCTCAAAATGTTGAAAATAGAGCTACCCTACGACCCAGCAATTGCACTACTGGGTATTTACCCCAAAGATACAAATGTAGTGATCCGAAGGGGCACATGCACCCCAATGTTTATAGCAGCAATGTCCACAATAGTCAAACTATGGAAAAGGCCTAGATGTCCATCAACAGATGAATGGATGAATAAGATGTGGTACATATATACAATGAAATATTATGCAGCCATCAAAAAATGAAATCTTGCTATTTCCAATGATCTGGGTGAACTAGAGGGTATTATGCTAAGCAAAATAAGTCAATCAGAGAAAGACAATTATCACATGATCTCACTGATAGGTGGAATTTGAGAAACAAGACAAGACGATCACAGGGGAAGGGAGGGAAAAATGAAACAAGACAAAACCAGAGAGGGAGACAAACCATAACTGAGGGTTGCTGGAGTGGTGGGGGGTGGGAGGGATGGGGTGGCTGGCTGATGGACATTGGGGAGGGTATGTGCTATGGTGAGAGCGCTGTGAATTGTGTAAGACTGATGAATCACAGACCTGTACCCCTGAAACAAGTAATACATTATATGTTAATTAAAAAAAAAAAAAGGTTTTAGTGCCTACTTTGTACTCATTTTCCTCTTCTGTGATTATTTTTAAAAGTTACCTTTAAAGAATTCTCCAGGGTAGTCTGGAGGTGGTGATACCATAGGAGAATCTAGGTTGACAATGGATTTCATGACAATTTCTAAAGCATTTCTTCCATACTGCAATAAAAAAAAACAAAAAAATTTAACTAGTCAGCATTTGGATACATTTCAATCACATGACCAACTGAACACTATAAATACTATTATGGTACCAAAGATTCAAAAGTAGCAGGACTCAATTATCTTTTTATATATATATTATATACTATACGGCCTAGTGCCTAGTTCACACCTACGCACACAACAGATATCCAGTAAATAATTTCATTTCTGGAAATTCACACTTGATTCATTCACAAGTATTTATTATATTCCTATTTTCTAACAGGAATGAAAATAGGATTATACTGCAGAGTTGACCACCAAAGATCGGATATGTGAAAATCTTACAGGACGCTATCATTTTACAGTGAAACCATAAGAAGAGGCAGTTTTAAGTTTTAAGCAATAACCACTTTCTCTTTTTGTTCACCACAGACACCACACACTTACCAAAAAATACCAGAGATACTGAAAGCTGAACGTACCTTATTATCAAAATTGAACCTGCTCAGATCTCTAGATTCTGTTGCTCTTCTGTCACCATGTGTAAGCGCTCCCTATCAAGACATAAAATTTCCAATCAAAGCAAAGAAGACAGGTTGTATTCACCATCTTTTACATACAACTACACAACCCAAGAACTTACCAAGCTCTCAAGTCTTTTAGCAACAATAGAAGCAAATCTTTGTTCCCCTGCCAATTCAGAAATCAGAAACACATACTCGGGAGCAGTAACTTGGTTTGATCTATGAGTTCGTCCTGTAAAGACATTAAAAATACTGTGTTCACCAGATACAGAGTATTCTGAGATCTATTCCTAGCATCTTAACACTAAGATGGTATTCAGAAACCCGTAAGAGGAAAAATTAAAGAATGTAACAATTACTGGATGCCTGGGTGGCTCAGTCGGTTACCCGGCTGCCTTTGGCTCAGGTCATGATCCCAGGGTCCTAGGATCGAGTCCCACATCAGGCTCCCTGCTCAGTGGGGAGGCCTGCCCCTCCCTATCCCCCCTCCTCCCCACTCATGCTCGCTCTGTGTCAAATAAATAGGTAAAATCTTAAAAAAATAACAATTACTGTAACTCCCCCAAAGGTACAAAATAAAAAAAACTGACTTGAACAACATCCATATTCAGAACAATTCTCCTCCTTACAAAAGAACAGAAACTGCCACAGAACTGTTCAATGATAAACATATTATTACTTCTGCCCCACTTGGGTTAACCACAATGGTGCTGAAGCACAGCTGCTCTGGATTCTTCAAAAAAAAAAAAAAAAAAATTTTTTTTTTTTTTTTTTTTTTTTAATTTTATTTTAGAGAGAGAATGCACACACGGTCTGGGGAGGGGGAAGACAGGCAGAGGAAAAGAATCTCAACTGGACTCCCTGATGAGCACAGAGGCCGACACAGGGCTCAATCCCATGACCCAGAGATCATGACCTGAGCCAAAATCAAGAGTCGGATGCTAAACTGACTGAGCTGCCCAGGAGCCCCAAAAATTGTTCTTTTAAATTATCAGGTCACAGGGACATGAACATGTAAGGCAAGGGAAGAGCAATATGCCCTCAGTAAAGCCACCGAGGACATGAGGTGGCAGGTGCTCTGACAAAGACCACATACATCCTGAAGATCGATAACAAAGATACTCCCGAGGAACCCTGTTCTGAGATATAATGCCAGAAACCCCAAGAAATCCAACAAAGATCTTTTACATTTCTTAAAACAGGTAAGAAATGTATTCATGTATTCTATAGTTTTATATGTAATACACAAACAGCTCCAAAATCTACGTCATGTTTTAAGATATCTGACATTAAATATAGGTTTTGATGTGTACACATTTCCCCAATGACTCCTAGCTATCTATTAAGTGAAATTCAATGTAGGAACTTACCAAATTGCTGAATTGCTCTATCAGCACTCCAGGGTAATTCCAAAGTCATATGAACTCTTCGCCTTTGATTTTTAGCTCTCCGATCTGCTTGTAATGAAATACCCGAGCTGGCAGCTTCTGAGATAATAGCAATATTCTGTATCAAATATAAGGGGGAAAATGATCACCTCCGCACAAAGACAAGTAGGCAAGTACCCTAAATAAAGTTCTTAAGAGTACTAGTGGCCCACCAATACCTATTCTCCCCTTCTTCCTAAATTATAGCCCCCCCCCCCCAAGTTTAGGCAGGTACATGGCTGCTAAGAATCAAGACTACATTTCTCACTTTCCCCTGCAGCTAATTGTGGGCATACTCCAGTAGGGTGTAGATGGTATGAACATTTAAGAAATGTCCTTAAAAGTCAAGGACGTGTCCTTCTCTTCTTTCCTCTTCTCTGCTACATGAAATATAGAGGTATAATGACTGAATCTGAAATAGGTAACTTGAAAATGGAGCCTCACACGTTAAAGGAATAAGACAGAAGTAGCATTATCTTCAAAGAGCCATAACAGCACTGGTTTACCTACTCAAACTTGTACATGGAAGAAATTATCTTCTACCTCCTTTAAGTCAATACGATTTTTAATTTCCTGTCACTTAACAGCTAAAACTAATTCCAACTAATACAATTGTAATGCACCCGGGCATAAATTCATGAAACAAAGTATGTAACACAACTGATAATACCTCTACTTACAATCTTTAAAATATATAACATGAGGGGCACCTGGGTGGCTCAGTCAGTTAAGCATCCAAACTCTTGATTTTGACTCAGGTCATGATCTCTGGGTCATGAGAGCAAGCCCAGTGTTGGGCTCCATGCTCAGTGGGAAGTCTGCTGGAGATTCTCTCTCCCCCTCCCTCCTCCCCAGTTCTCACGCACGCACTCTCATTCTCTAAAGTAAATAAATAAATCTTAAAAAAAATATGTAACACAAGCTACTAAATATATTTATAAAAGACAACTTTGGGGGCTCCTGGGTGGCTCAGTTGGTTAAGGGTCTGACTACGGCTCAGGTCATGATCTCAGGGTCCCGGGATTGAGCACCAAGCCTGTGCGGAGTCTGTCCTTCTCCCTCTGCCCCTGCCCCCCTGCTCATGCTCGGTCTCTCAAACACAAAAAAATATTTATTTCTTTTTAAAAATATTTTATTTATTTATTTGACAGAGAGAGAGGGAACACAAGCAGGGGGAATGTGAGAGGGAGAAGCATGCTTCCCACTAAGCAGGGAGTCCAATGTGGGCTTGATCCCAGGACCCTGGGATCATGACCTGAGCTGAAGGCAGACACTTAATGACTGAGCCACCCAGGCGCCCCAATAAAAATCTTAAAAAAGAATAAAGACAACTTTGATAGTGGTAACTATCCTTTTTTTAGTTGCAGAAAAACTCACTGAAATATAAAGAAATATGTGGTTAAGTAGAGATTTTATTTTACCGTTTAAACTAAGGAATTAAGTTTAAGTGGTACTCCTATTTTTTAGAAATCTCATCAGCAAACGCTTATGGCAATTCCAAGTAGATGGGGAAGAACTAGCCTGAGAATCTCAAAATTGATGGACATTTACTGAACAGTATACAAAAAGCCTCTGGCAGCAACCAAGGTCTCTACAGTGGTAAGGTATGCAAGCCAATCTACACTTCAGAATGATCATCCTGATGTGACATGTCATAGCAGTAAGAGAAACAGCAAAACCAAAGGACACTAGTAATCTGGGTATGCTTAAATATATTTCTAGAGTCAAAATTAGACTGACACTGGAGAGTAGCATTAGATATGAATCTACTAAGATGTCCTAAGAGAACACAATATTTTAATACTCTGATTAAAAATTTAAAAAGCCTCCAAAGTTATTAAGAGCCACATCTAATTCTGTGCACAATACTTTATTACAATTTGTGAAAAAATGAAAATGTGTAAAATGTTCAGTTATTATAAGCAATTATTACTAAATATTCATTTAAATATACGGATATTGTATTTTCATTGAAAAGCATTCCACAGGGCGCCTGGGTGGCTCAGTCGGTTGAGCGACTGCCTTTGCCTCAGGTCATGATCCTGGAGTCGCAGGATCAAGTCCCACATGGGGATCCCTGCTCAGTGGGGAGTCTGCTTCTCCCTCTGACCCTCCCCCCATCTCGTGTTCTATTTTACTCTCTCAAATAATTAAAATCTTAAAAAAAAAAAAAAAAGGAAAGAAAGAAAAGCATTCCAGAAAAACATACCTTATCTCCATCCATAAATCTTTGTTTTTCCGTGATATTTAGTATTTCCACAGGGACATCAAGTTCAGATCTTGACTCATAAGATATGCTTCCATCATCATTGCTTACAACTCTCCCTTTGCGACCAGTCATCTGCAAAGCCAAACAGAGTCACTTACAGTTAAGGTACCTGATTAAGATGCAAGAAGCACAGGACCCCTGCATTAGAGAAACTTGGTGGGACAGAAGGGGATGGTGAAACCGACATGCACGGTGCAGCTTGCCATGTCAGGGAGAGAACAATGCAACACAGTCTCTGGTTTTTGACAAGTTCCAATTCCAGCAGAGAAAGCAGGTGTGTGGCAATGATCACAGAGGCTGTGTGACATGTACAATAACAGATCAGTGTGTTGAGTAAACACACAGATACTAAGGACAAGAATTCACTGACTCTAGGATGACAGAGAACGAAGGTTCTAAAATCTAAGAGAAAATTAAGACAATTACGTGATGATATCCAAAATATCACTAATTCTAACCAAAAAAAGGGACCAAGACACAGCCCTGATTAAGTCATATTTACCTCAGCAACATTCTCAGGGCCACCAAGTTCATCAATAAGTTCATCCAAGGTATTAGGAGGGAGGTCTTCAGCTAATTTCTCTAGTTTATCAAGTAGGTCTTTCTTCATCTGCTGGGCCCTTTCCACAGCATCCTGACTTGTTATAAGGCTATTGTTACTGTTGGTGTTACTGTTAGCTAGATAAAGTACATTTATTAAAAATCAGTACAAAGTTTAAGTACATTTTAAAAGTACATTTCAACAGACAAAGCAAGCTTCCCCATAGATACCTGGTGCACTGTTAGGAGCAGGCAAAATTACTGGTGTAGATGAAAAACTAGGTCGTTTTGATCCAAGACCTGATGCTAATAAGGCACTTTGAATAGAATCTGGATCTATACTTTTCTTTTTTTTTTTATCTTTGCTTTTTTTGTGATCTTTTCTGATTAACCAGGGATCTGAAAGTTAAGGAAAGATATGTGTCAAATCATTTGTAAAAGCAGCAGAATCTTCAAAGGAAACAACCCTTGAATTTTTTGTATTAACTGGTAACTTATAAATCATCACCAACTTTAGTGGTCCAGTATATCCAATACACTATAAGGTACAATTCCATAGTATGAGGTTAAAAATCACTGCACAAGTGACTGGGTGGCTGGGTGACTGAGTCGGCTGAGTGTCTGACTCTTGGTTTCGGCTCAGGTCATGATATCAGGGTGGTGAGATCGAGCCCCATGTCGGGCTCCACACCCAGCGCAGAGTCTGCTTGTCTCTCTCCCTCTGCTCCTCCCCCTACTCTCTCTCTCTCTCACTCTCTGGATAAATAAAAATCTAATAATAATAATAATAAATCACTGCACAAAATTGAGGCCACTATCTCACACAAATGAGCTAAACTACCAAAAGACAGACAAGCTCGGGGAGAAGTTCTCCACTAAGCAAAGATTAGATTCTGTGCAATGATTTGTACTGCACTGGGGAAAAAACAGGTTTTATTTATTTATTTTTAAAGATTTTATTTATTTGACACAAAGAGAGAGAGCACAAGCAGGAGGAGTGGCAAGTGGAGAGGGAGGGAGAAGCAGGCCCCCCCCCATGGAGCAGGGAGCCCGATGTGGAGCTTGATCCCAGGACCCTGAGATCATGACCTGAGCCAAAGGCAGACGCTTAACTGACTTGAGCCACCCAGGTGCCCGAAGAAACAGGTTTTAATACAATATCCCATTTCAAACACACAGAAATAACTATCCTTTCATTATCATTTAATATACTGACAAACTTACCATCTTCATCATCCTCACTAGACTCATCTCTGAATGGGTTGAAATCGTCGTCATCTCCGGAACTCATGTTTTTAGAGCTCTCATAGTCACTTTCTTCATGATCAGACGCGTCAGATTCACTTCCACTGTCATCGGAACTGCTACCAGTAAGGCCACCTACTTTTCGTGCTTTTTTGGCTTCTCGAGTTATTTCTTCACCTACCCTCAGACCCAAAACAAGACAGTCAGTCCAAACACACTCTTCTAAAGATCTAGAAAACTACATTTAGTTCAAGAGTTCTTTAAGTGAGAAATATACAGGAAAAACATTTTAAGTGTATAAATTTCACAAGTGTTAACCTTTTAGATTTCCATAAGAAATCAGGTTATGTTCAATTATTAAGAAGAAATTAGACACTTAAATACAAATTCAAGACTGCCTTTAAGTGCACATTTTAAAATAAATTCAGGACACAGAATCTCCAGCATTTTCACAGTTCAGTTGTGAACAGGTTGAGAGCAGAGGCCTAATAATTACAGGTTTATAGAATATTTAAAAAATAAAATACTTTAAAAAGTAATATATGGAATATTTATACAAATCTATAAAACTGTATTTGTAAAAAGTCAAACAAGGTGCTGATTTGAATTATTTTATTGAGTATTCAGGGAAGACATCTGGAAGGTGCCTGAGTGGCTCAGTCGGTAAAGTGTTCAACTCTTGGTTTTGGCTCAGGTCATGATCTCAGGGTGGTGATATTGAGCCCTGAGTTGGGCTCCTCGCTGGGTATGGAGCCAGCTTAAGATTCTCTCTCTCCCTCTGCCTCTGCCCCTCCCTACCACTCATGGGTACATGCTCTCTCCCCCTCTCTAAAAAAAGAGGAAAAAAAAAAAAAGGAAAGCAAGAAGACAAAGACATCTGGAACAAACCACTGAAAGTTTACCTATTAACGAGACAAATGGTAAAAAGAACATAATTTAGGAAAGAGAAACATGACGACGTAACCATTTTTTAAGATGTCACTGATTCTAAAACACAGCATTACTTTTTTTGCCACAATAAAAAAATACTGTCAATTATAATAACCAATCCACTTTCAAGCATATTAAAAATGTAAAAAACTATCCTTCTTAAAACAGATGGAATAAGGTTAAAGTGTCAGCCACTGTGTTTAGAACACACCTAGCATCACAGTTGTTCCCATAGAAGTTATTGCCATCTTGAAGAAAGCCTGTGAAGTTAACTTCTGAAAGCTGCACAGCTTACTAAGCATCTAAACACAAATCCAAGTTGGCTATGATAAAACATCTAATAAGCACTGGGTGTATCCCGAAGAATTAAATAATAACGAATGCCTCTTTAAAAAAGACTATAAAAACACCGTACGTATATATGCATATGCAGCTTGGGCAACAGCAAGGCCCAGATTTTCCTTTCCATATACTGCCCACTAGTTGTGTAAACCTGGGGAGATTCCTTAAGCTTTTAATCTTTCTGTGCCTTTGTGTCCTCTGTCTAGAAAACAAAAAATAAGACCTATTTTCATATGGATCTCTTATGGGTTAAACGAGATAATAGAAGGCCAGTGCTTAACATAGTGCCTAGCACCAACCTGTCACTTGTGCATTTAAAACTACGCAAGCGACAGTGAGAATATGCAACCACATGCCAATTTAAAAGGCAGGCAAGCTCAATCCCAAAATATAGCTGCTTCAAAATGCTCAAATTTTTACTATTTTCAACATCATTTAAAGAAAAGAACCCACCTTTCCGCTTCTTTACTTTATTTTCTTTACAAGGACTATCTCTTGGTGAACTATTGTTACTTGGAGCTGTCAAATCAATTCCTAGCAAACTATAAAGTTTTTTCCGGTCTGGAGCAGGGAAGTGTTTTTCAATAAGTGACTGCAACACTCCTCTATTTATACAAGAGAAAAAGTGACAATTAGTGGTTCAGTCTGCAAAACAATTATATATAAAATCTTACTAAATATATTCTTATGTGGTGCCTGGGTAGTGCAGTCGGTTGAGCATCTAACTCCCGGTTTTGGCTCAAGTCATGATCTCATGGGTTGTGGGATCGAGCCCCCTGCCAGGCTCCATGCTCAGCAGGGAGTCTGCTTGAGGTTCTCTCCCTCTGCCCCTCTCCCCGTGTGTGCTCGCACACTCTCTCTCTCAAATAAATAAAATTTAAAAATATATTCTTTAAAACATATTTCTTAAAAATAAATATACCGTTTAATACTACAAAATACTGATAATCCAGCTGAAATAAATTTAATATTCTATAAGCAAAGGCTGTTGAATTGAAATATAGTTCAAGCCCAGCCAAATATGTGACGTTTACATTTTCTAGCAGTTACATTAAAAAGTGAAAGAAAACTGGAGAAACTTTTTTTTAAAAAAAACATTTTATTTGGGGCGGCTGGGTGGCTCAATCGTTAAGCGTCTGCCTTCGGCTCAGGTCATGATCCCAGGACCCTGGGATCGAGCCCCACATCAGGTTCCCTGCTCAGCAGGAAGCCTGCTTCTCCCTCTCTTACTCCCCCTGCTTGTGTTCCCTCTCTCACTGTGTCTCTCTCTGTCAAATAAATAAATCTTAAAAAAAAAAAAAAAATTTTATTTATTTGACAGAGAGCCCGACACAGGGCTTGATCTCAGGACCCTGGGATCACAACCTGAGCTGAAGGCAGACGCTTCACCGACTGAGCCACCCACGTGCCCCGAACGTTTTTTTAATGATGTATTTCAGGATATAGACTAGTATCATATATCAGTGTATCACTTCAATATGCAATCAGTGAGATGTAAAACATTACTTTTTTTAAGTCTTGTATTTTATATTCACAGCACATCTCAATGTTGGACTAGCCACTGATAGGCGCATGTGACTAGTTCCTATCATTTTAAACAATGCAGTAATAGGCACACAAGTATAGAAAAAGACAGATTAGTAGATGCATGTTTTGCTTTTAGAAGCAGTTCTGAATTATATCCATCTTAAAAGGAGCCACCTGAATATATCTCTGAACACAAGAGATACTATAGTGGGGCAAAGATTATTTTGCTAATTTTACTATTAGAGTTAAAATTGGCAGGGTAGGCAAATAAACTGAAAACAATGCCTATATCTTCTTTTTAAAATTCTCATGATTGTCTACAATTTTTATACTACAGATAACTAAACTCAGGGGCAAACTATACGTATTGCTCCTCTGGATAATGGTAATTTCAAACACACAAGGCTCAAACTGAAACTGAAACTAATGCAAGCTCTCACAGATTTCCAAGATCTACAAGACAAAAATCACACCTTTCCATTAGTCCAAATACTGGGCACAATATGGTCAAAATGCTTAACAATCGAGTACTTCTATGTTACTGTTTTCCAATGGATATATTGTGATGAACATGCACAGAATGCAAAAACTAAGATCAGAAATGAATCAAAACTTTTGCCTCCAGGAAATACCAACACTTAAACTAATCTAAATAAAAACTCAAAACCAAAAACATTACTTGGCAGTTGAAACGAAATCATTTAATTCTCCTCCACCCTCTTCCAAGGCTTCTAACGTTCTAGCTTCTCCTGTTGATTGCAGACCAATTACAACACACTGGAGAGAAAAATAAAATTATAAATAAAACTATGCATGTGGTTTCTTAGGACCTATTTTAAATATTTAGCTTAAAAAAAAAAAGATTTCAAACAAGAATGACCCATTTTTTTTTTTTTTTAAGATTTTATTTATTTGACAGAGAGAGACACAGCAAGAGAGGCAACACAAGCAGGGGGAGTGGGAAAGGGAGAAGCAGGCTTCCTGCCGAGCAGGGAGCCCGATGCGGGGCTCGATCCCAGGGCCCCATGATCATGACCTGAGCCGAAGGCAGACGCTTAATGACAGAGCCACCCAGGCACCCCAAGAATGACTCATTATTGCACATGTGTGCTCATTTATTTATTCTACATATATCTGAGGCATGTTATGTGTAAAAAAACCTAGCTAGGAAATAGGATTACAGCAGTGGACATCAATTGAAGTCCCTGCCTCATTTCTTTGTACTTTAAATAGATATATATATATATTGCTAGAAAGAAAAAAACCGTATGGCAATCTATACCCACACATCAGCACTAGTTGCATCTATGGATGGCCAAATTACAGCGATTTACTTCTTTATATATTTTTTGAGCTACCTAAATTCTACATAAATAGGCACTGCTTTTATTTAAAAAAAAAAAAAAACAGATTTTAGGGGCGCCTGAGTGGCTCAGCTGTTAAGCGTCTGCCTTCAGCTCAGGTCATGGTCCCAGGGTCCTGGGGTCAAGCCCCACATTGGGCTCCCTGCTCAGCAGGGGGCCTGCTTCTTCCTCCCCCACTCCCCCGGCTTCTGTTCCCTCTCTCGCTGTATCTCTGTCAAATAAATAAATAAATAAAAATCTTAAGGGGCGCCTGGGTGGCTCAGTCGTTAAGCGTCTGCCTTCGGCTCAGGTCATGATCCCGGGGTCCTGGGATCGAGCCCCGCGTCGGGCTCCCTGCTCCTCGGGGAGCCTGCTTCTCCCTCTCCCACTCCCCCTGCTTGTGTTCCCTCTCTGGCTGTCTTTCTGTCAAATAAATAAAAAAATCTTTAAAAAAAAAAAAAAAAAAAATCTTAAAAACAAAACAAAACAAAAAAACCCCATAGATTTTAAAGTCTTACTATGTTAATACTTTAACTCTCTCTCAGAAAGAACAGGCTTTACAAGTAGAAAGCCTGAACACCCAAAAGACTAGGAAATATAACCAAAGAATAAATCTCTCAATGTGTCCAACTTACTTTTCCATTCTTGATTTCTTCTCGAGCTAGTTGCACAACCCTTTTAACTTTGGACGCTATGCACAAGTATTTGAAAAATCTCTGATGCGCAGACCAGAACTGACCCCACATGGATTTCTTCATGCGTTGCTCAGCATCAATCAGATCTGCGGCTTGCTGAAATCTCTCTCTGGCAATGACCCACTGAAGATGCATAATCAACATTTTAGACATTTCACCTATGAGTGTGAATTACTTAAAAATGACTGATTCAAGCAAAATAATGGTAGGTGCAAGACTACTTAACATTAATTTAACTACTTAACATTAATTTAATGAACCATATTCAGTAACTTTGGAATCTCTAAACAAATGTTTTTCAGGACACTCATACAGAGTTGCCTCTAAATTCTTATTAGCTACTAGAGTCATTTCAGGGAATAGTTACATTGTAGTTTTTAAAATTATGCAACTTAAATAAATGGCTTTTTTTAAAAAGTTTAAGTGATTTTTACACCCAACATGGGGCTCGAAATCACAACTCCAAGGATCAAGAGTCACATGCCCTCCTGACTCAGCCAGCCACGCACCCCATTACAAATGGCTTTTTTTTTTAAAGGGTTTTACTTACTTATTTTACAGAGAGAGACACAGCGACAGAGGGAACACAAGCAGGAGGAGTGGGAGAGGGAGAAGAAGGCTTCCTGCCGAGCAGGGAGCTCAATGTGGGGTTCGATCCCAGGACCCTGGGATCATGACCTGAGCCGAAGGCAGACGCTTAATGACTGAGCCACCCAGGTGCCCCACAAATGGTTTTTTAAAATAAATTACTTTGGGGAGCCTGGGTGGCTCAGTCATTAAGCCAGTTTGCCTTCGGCTCAGGTCATGATCCCAGAGTCCTGGAATCAAGCCCCACATCGTGCTTCTCCCTCTCCCTCTGCCCCTCCCCCACTGCTTGTGTTCCCTCTCTTGCTGTCAAATAAATAAAAAAATCTTTGAAAAAATAAAATAAATTACTTTAACAAAGAGAAAGCTTAGAAAATTAGGAAAATAAGAATCTAGTGCCTTATCTGTTGTGTTACAGCAAAATATACTCTTGTGGGCTGAGACATTAAAAATACTAGGAATTAAGAAAAAACTTCTCACCAGCTTGACTGCTTTGTTATACATTTTCACATAGCTCTGAGAAAGAAGAACTTCCTCAATTTTGAAGGTCACTCCAGTAAAGCTCAGCTGTCGAGCAATGTACATTCCTCTAAGCTTCATATCCATAGCAACTATTTCCATGGCACCAACACCTCTGAATAAAATTAAAACACACAGTAACTATCATTAAATATAGTAGGGCTTTAATATAAGCGGGAAAGGTTTTAGTGGTAACACCTCTTTTAGACTGCAACCGAGAACAAATAGTGTATACTGTAAATTGCTTTACCTCCGTTCTACTGCTTGGATAAAATCACTGAATTCTCTAAATGGAGTTCCCTCACCCCATATTCCAAGACGGTTCATATAGGCCATGTTTCGTGGTTCAGAAGCACCTGAAAAATCCCAAAACAAAAAATTTTATAGTTGAAAAAATAACCTACACATACCTTTCAAATAAAATAACAACTCACCAGTGGCACTAGCATAAACAACTCTGGCCTTTGGCAATTTGTTCTGAAGCTCTAGAACTGCTAAGCCTGTCTTGGTTGGCTTTGAAGAACCAACAGGACATAAGTTTTTTGCTTTATGACATTCATCAAACACTATCTGTAGAGAATGAATTAAGGAACATAACATAGTAGCAAATATCTCTAATCTTTAAGGAAAATTTAATGTTTATTTCAAGGCCTTGGGAAACATCCCAAATTTCTGGGGTGGTAGAGTGGGCTAAATTCAAGACAATCAGGAGGGGAGAGATGCCGCTGATAATAAGCCCCTGAGCATTAACTTTTTAAAATAACACCAACACGCCCATCATCTGGCTTTGTCAAACCTTAACATTTTACCATATTTGCCTCCAACTGTTTTCTTTTTAAGATTACAAACATAAATGAAGCCCTCTATGTGCCTCTCCTTGACATCACCCCTCCCTCTCAAGTCTGAGAGGCAACCACTAATTTTGGTATTTATATTGACTGGATATTTAATTCTTAATTAGAATGGAAGAATGAATCCACTGTGGCAAGAAATGTCCACCACACAGATAATTTTGGCAAATTCTCTAAGTAGAAGTACAACTGGTGACTAACTTAATCACCATTTGAAAAACATTCCTCATGCATGACAGTAAAAGGTCTGCCATGAGCAAATAGGTTTGGAAATCACTAAGTCCAAAGTTTTTTTCCCCTTAGTCTTCTCAGGTGCTTTACTATGTAACATGCAGTATGAATCCCCAAAAGTGGAATACAGTATGCATCACTTCCCACACCTATTAACATTTTCCTAAACCAGGAGCTTAAATATTGGCCTCTTATTATGACAGCTAGAAAACAGACTCCCCCTTGGACACTAGGAAGTCATTAAAGCTCTTATCCCAGCAATTTCAGTTAATCTCAGGATGTAGTTTTAAATGTTTATTCTTACATTCACTTTTGTGTCATTAAAAAATACAAAAACAAAATAAAGAAATAAAGAAAAATTAAAAACATTTGTTGTAAAGGATACCACTCCATCGAAGTCATCACCGCACCAATGCAGAAGTTGTTTTAATCTAGTTTTATATTTACCGCCAGACTGACTTTCACCAATAAGGGAAGAATAGGTAGCAAAAATAACACCCTTTTTCACGCTCCCATTATGTTTGGAAGAAATTTTTCCATATTTAAACTAAAAAAGAAAAAAGAAGAATTTAACATACACGCTTTTCTCTCTGAAAAATCTATCCCACCCAAACTTCTATAGCAGGAAATTGGTGGGTCCATCATGGGTTTTTAGGGAAGTCAAAAGAGCCCCTAAGACCACACACAGAACTTCTACATATGTATACACACACACACACACGCATGCACGCACCTATGTTTATATATATGCACACAACTTCATGATACAATGATCTAGTTTTCATCAAAGTCTCAAAAAACTTTTTTTAAAAAGATTTTGTTCATTTTATTTGAGAAAGAGAGAGTGTGTGCGTGCTTGAGCAGGGGGAAGGGCAGAGGGAGAGGCAGAAGCAGACTCCCCCCTGAGCAGGGAGCTCGATGACAGGCTTGAACCCAGAATCCTGGGATCATGACCTGAGCCGAAGGCAGATGCTCAACCGATTGAGCCACCCATGTGCCCCTCAAAAAATTTCTATCAACAAAAAAAAGATTATAAACCAAACCCCCCTCCAAGAAAAAAAAGTCACAATATTCACACTACAAAAATATTTATTGTGCACTTCCTGTATGTCAAGTCACTATAATTAAGTTCTAAGGCATATATAAAGAATTATGATTAATAGTTAATATACCCTTCTTCAATTAAACGGACAAAGAAATCAAAAATATTTCTAGATGCCAGTTACATGTTTTTAGTTTTGAGCTGTGAGGAATCATTCAAGACATAGTACTTTACCTACCAAACCACAGTCATACCCACCCAAAAAAGCCAATGATGAGCAGGGCAACACTGAACCAACCTAGGGCTCACACAGAAAGTAGATTTATATTTACTTATTTTCAAAAGGCTAAGAGAGAAGTACCTGCAGGAAGTAAGTCTGCCTATTGTACTACTCCAGCTCTTGGTACATAAGAGGTCAGTAAAAATTTGCCAAATGAACATTAAGATTCCTATCAAACTATGCTTTAGATATTGAGACACATTTTCTTCCACGTGACAGAACTGTTTTAACATGAACAAAGGTACAGATGTAAAACTCCAGTGGATATACAAATATCCAAATCAGTCTCCAAGCCTCAACAACTCCCTATGTGCTGTGACTACCTATCCACACAGCTTTACTACACACTACATCCTTATACTCAGTTATGAGTTTCAGCCATATAAGATTACCTCAGAAACAAAGACAAAAAGAACACCAAAACTGAGAACTCCGTAACAACAGAGACAAGGTCTATTTTGTTTGCCACTATACAACTGTACCTGGCATAGTACTGGACGCACAGTAACCCACAAACCAACAAGAATGGCTAGCACTCACTAATGCTTTCTGTAAAATAATTCACTTAATCCTCACAACAACTCTACAAAGTAGAAACTATTATTCCCATCTCACTGATGAGTCAATATTTACTGAATGACTAACCAAATAGAAAACTTTCATACCTTGTTTAATGAATGAACCAAAATGTTTTTTGCTCCAATATCCCTCAAATCTCTTTCAGCATCATACTTTAAATCATTTGAAACACTGAACCTGCCACATAAAAAAGAAAAAAAAAACACAAATTAAATGCAAATTCCGTCAATCTAGCAGTATTGAGGATAAATAAAAACAGGACTTGACACTTAAAAAAAAAATACACCTACTCATTAAAACCCATCTCACATGCTGGAATAACTATTCACAAAATAAAGCTTCCACAGTCTTTGGCACTTACCATAATGCTCTTTTTCTACTCAGCAAGTAATTTTCATAGATAATTCCCGCTATCGTCCTTCCTTTTCCCACACCAGCACCATCACCTATTAAGAAGCCAGCACGATCTCCATTAGGTAGGAATGTTTCATGTTGCTGAAAAAGAGAAAGCTGATAATCAATCTACTCCTTTAGATACTGTGGTGATCAGTCTTTACAACACTGTTGTAGGAATATATTAATGTGATCTATATGTATACAAATGGCACACAGTTTGGCTCAATATGGATACTTTCTTTATATTTACTATGTATTCTTTCTGGCTACACTCACATGCACCAGGTAACTGATGTTACTGAAGTTAACAAATTGGTGAGCATTCTTCTGTGTCTCTTTCAATGCCTGCATAGACAAATACAAACTTTTCATCACACATAAATATGGAGGATGGTTACCTGTTCGGCCATTACTTATTTTACAGAACTGGAGTACAAAAGAAGTCCTCTCAAGAAACTGGCATAACTAATTCATGGTTTTGAAAGCCAGTACAACACCCATACAATAATACCACAGTTCATTCAAACAGCCACTAGGGTATGGGATTTTAGATCCTTTCTAGCATTCAGCAAGCAGGGTTAAAAGAGCTAAAACAAATAGTCATCCATCCATCCATCTCCTTAATATATATATTCTTAATCTAATAGTTCTAGCGGATAGACTCCCAATAATGGAATTGTTAGGTCAAAGGATATATATATCTTTTATTTCAAGTAAGCTCTACGATCAATGTGGGGCTAGAACTCATGACCCCAGGATCAAAAGTCATGCTCTATTGACTGAGCCAGCCAGGCACAATAGGCTATATGTATTTTCAACAAATTTATTTATGTATTTATATATGTATGTATGTATGTATGTATGTATTTAGATTATTAAAAAGTACACCACTGAGGAAGCACATGCATGAGAGAGCTGGGTGCGGGGATAGGAGAGAGAGAATCTTAAGTAGGCCCCACACCCAGCACGGAGTCCGATGCAAGGATTGATCTCACGACCCTGAGATCATGACCCGAGTGGATCAAAGAGTCTGACACTTAACCAACTGAGCCACCCAGGCACCCCACATTTTTAATACATATCCCCAGTGAATTCCAAAGAGGTTATAACATTTTTCATTTCCAGTAGAAATGAACCCCCTGCATCCATGCTACCCCTTTAATTTTTTAACACACGAGGGGCACCTGGGTGGCTCAGTAGGTTGGGCGTCCAACTCTTGATTTCAGCTCAGGTCATGATCTCGGGGTCATGGGATCAGGCCCTGCATTGGGCTCCACGCTCAGCACAGAGTCTGCTTATCCCTCTCCCTCTGCTCCTCCCCCTGGCTCACGCACGCTCTCTCTCTAAAAAAAAAAATAAATAATTTTCTAACACATGAAACTTTTATAAAAATCACAAGCACAAGTTTTTCATTCAAGAAAAATTCCTTTGTGTTAAAGCAACTATACTATATACACTAGGATTAAAAGATAAATACATTGTATGTAGTTACAAAATATTGCTTACCTGGGCTGCATAAGTAATTGCCTCAAGTTGTAATGCTGATAACCAGCCATTATCAATGGTTTCTTCAGAAATGGATGTTTTGTACCAAACATCAGGAGGAGTAACACTGGATAAAGAACTAGTTTCCACTACAGCATCTGGATGACGTAGGCCAATTTTTACTAAATGAAATTTTAAAATACTTCATTTTAGTTTTCTAGGTAATAATGCTCCCAGTTTTATTATATAATATTGCCATATTTTTGCTATCACAGAGCAAATAAAAATAAATAAGTAACTATACACTCCAGGATACTAAAAAGGCACTGACAGGTGGTAAATTATTATTTAAATTTGATAAAAGGACCTATTTATCAAATACTTATGGTTTAAATAGAGACCTGCTGATTAAAAAAAATCTAGAAAAATACCAACTTAGTTCATATCACCAGGTTCTCCAGTAGCAACAAAACATAATCCTAAATTTGGCAATCTATTTGAGGGACGCCTGGGTGCTCAGTTGGTTAAGCAGCTGCCCTCGGCTCAGGTCATGATCCCAGGGTCCTGAAATTGAGTCCCGCATCGGGCTCCTTGCTCAGGGGGGAGCCTGCTTCTCCCTCTGCCTGCCGCTCACCCTGCTTGTGCGCTCTCTCTCTGACAAATAAATAAAATAGAATCTTAAAAAAAAATCTATTTAAATGCATAAATTAATTAATATTTACAGCTTTGCTGAGCATCTGGTCTATTACTAAACAATGCCATTGTAGCAATGTAAAAGCAGCCATAGCCAATAAATAAATAAACTCATGGGCATGGTTATTTTCCAGTAAAACTTAAAAAGGCAATGGTCCAAATTTAGTTTGCTGACCTTAGTTTAAAGGGCCACAGATAAACTTTCAATTCTTTTATGAAAACTATTATGGGAGTGAGGGAAACCACCCATTTCAGATAACCACAACCTAAGATTCATCTTTCAAATGTTTATCGTATGTATATATTATTTTTAAGTAGGCTCCATGTCCAACGTGGGGCTTGAACTCATGACCCTGAGATCAAGAGTCGCATACTCAACCAACTGAGCCAGCCAGGCACCCCCAAAGTTAATTTTAAATGACCAGAAATTATGGGATCCTGAAGTCGATACATAGTTGGTAAACAGAAATTTTGAGTTTAAGTAGTATTAGTGGCTTTTTATAGAAACTCGGAGTACATAAAGGATTCTAGCCATGTATTTTTTTCACCTTATCACCCTCATATAATGAAAAAGTGAACATTTTTACATGAAAGCTAAAAACTATTAATTTTCAATTTGACATAGTGGCCACTAAAAAAATAAATCATGGTTGTTATGGAAAAAGGCAGAAGTGTTAATGTACACCTAAATAGCACATTTTATTTTTAAGATTCCCATGTTTTTATGCTTTGTATAAAGTATAGAAAGCTAAGATAGATTTATATCTCTGCAATTTACTATGATTTTATAATCACTGCTAATATGAGCAAAATTAACTTGAAACAAAATAAAACCCAAGCTTTTTTATTCTTAAAGGACTTCAACCCAAAACAGTTCTAAGTCTGCATAGGGAAAATAACCCACAGTCAAATTTTCATGTAGATATTTTAAAACATATTATAGTTCAAAACCTATTACAAAGCTCTTCTCAAATTCTGAGGTACCCAATACCGACAGATCCTAATAGATAATAACGTGTATGGGAAAGTTACTTAAATTCGAGAAGAACCCGGAAGTCTTTCATTATTTTGACAGATCCCAATGACATACATTTTATCGGCATATACTCTGCATAGGTTTCTGCATGACCCATTTCTTCTTCATCTTCTTCCTCTGGTTCATCTTCCTCTTTCACAACAGGGACCTTCTGTAACACAGAGGGAACATAATCAGAGACTGGAGGCCTAAGTAACACACAGAAAAACTCTTCTGTAGGAATACTAAACAGTCTTCAATCTTGGAAACATGACATACCACTTCTATATTCCCTAAAATCTGGGTCACACTTTGCATCTTCCGTGTTTCTCCAATGAGTACAGATAATCCATGACCTAACTCTCATCCCTAACATACCACTGGGTCACTACAGGGCTCCACCATCCTTCTAACCACCATTATCTCAAACTACTTTCCCCTTCAATATTGCCTACCACCTTCCCTGATGCCCAGAACTCTTTTTAACCTCAGTCTTCAATCTTCATTTCAGTTCCAGGAACAGAAAGACCAAAACATTTGGGGACAAAAGGTAGATGAGCCCCAGCAGCTCATCCTACAACCTCAATGGCAGAAACTCTGTTGAAGTTACACATCCCACCCTCATTTCAGTGCACCTTCAATTCAGCTGTCTTCTTTCCATCGGACACTGAAACCAAAACCCCAGAAAACTCTGGATTTAAAGGTTCTTCTGAAGGACAGATAATCTATTTCAGACATCTATGTCTCCAAACAACAACAATCATATGTAAGATAGCCAAGCACTTACTCTCCAAACCCTGGCACACCCAAAAATGCAATGGGAAGCTCTTAGTAACTACACCAGGAAAACAGGAATGAAGCCAGACTGTCTCAGGCAACTTGAGTGAATGGTCACCAGTCACATGTTCCTTTGTTTCTTCACAGAATCTTAAAGGGGTAGGGTAGGGAGGAATAGGGGAATAGAAAGACCCTGAACTAGCCTCCTCTCACTACAAGTAAAACCATCAGCAAAGCTCTTTATTAATGTGCTTGTTCAAGAAAAATACAGAGAAAAAGCTGTGAAACCCAGTATATGTAGAAAAGACGACGAAAAAGAAAGAGAAACCAGTCAGGACCTATAAGCAATGCCAAGGACAACAAAGCCTTAAAAGGTAATGGCAGACTTTTTGATTTTTTTTCTTTAGAGTATGATAGCTCACTAAAAGTGGGAGATATAGATAAACATCCAATCAACATCAATCCATGGAATCCTCAGGAAAAAATCCAAAACAGATCTGAATGCTCTTAGAAAGTTTGCCAAAATGAAACTCTATTTCAGAAACTAGACAAAGTGGGGATGGCCAAAGAAACAGATGTAAATCCCCATTCTGCTGTTATTTGTGTGGCCTTAAACAAATCACTTAAATTCTGAGTCCTCCCCATCCCCACCTTCACCCCTTTCCCCACCTATCAAATAATGCATACTAAATGACCAGCCTTCCTTCTCTAGCTTATCTTCCCATATCTGAATTAAAAAAAAAAAAAATTACCAAGAGTATAACTGAAAGATAAGTTGGTGATACTGTCTGGTCACAGGGACCAGACAGGTAAACTCATAAGCCAGTAAAATGGCAACTGAGGGTCACCAAGCTTAGGGTCAAGGAGATATAATCATGAGGGAGAGTGGGGAAAGACTGTGGTACCTGGAGAAGGCCTGCCCAACACACAAAACAGGTGTTCACTACTCCACTTCAGGAGTATTTTACTAGGTGGGGAATGTGGACCCAGGGTTGTCAGGTACTCCTATTTTTCAGGATAACCTGGAGATCAGGATCTTTATGTGGTATCAACAAAGTGAAAAATTTTCAAAATATTGTGGAGACCAAACATAACACATCTGTCAACTGGCTTTGGTGCATAGTCTACCAGTTTGTAATCTCTGCTAGATGTTTCTTTTCTTTTTTTCTTTTTCTTTAAAGTAAGGTCTATTCCCAACATGGGGCCCGAACTTAAGACTTCAAGATCAAGAGTCACATGCTCCACCGACATGCTCTCCGCCAGCCAGATGCCCCTGTTAAATGTTTCTTAACTCTAAGGACAACATAGAACTTTTGGCGTATTATGGGCAAAAGTGGGCTGGACTGGGAATCTGAGCACTATGTACATTTCTTAAAGAAAAATGCAATCTTACTTTCTAAAAATCAACTTCCACGTAAGTTGCTGGCACACAACCATTAAATAAACTGGGTCCTGCCAGCATTCATTCTCCTGGTCCCTGTTCAAAACCTCAGGCACAGATTGCTGTCTTTCCAATTCCATATTCCATCCCCAAGTCCTAAAAATCCTTTGGTATTGTTATATGCAGTCATCTCCTATTATCCTTTTTTTACTTTCCCCTAACCCTTTTCCAATCCTCTTTACAATCCCTCAAGTTTAGTCTCTTAACACCTCCCTTCTGGAGTACTTAACCAACCTTCCAACTTGCCTCTCTTCCCCACCACACTCACCCTGAATCACTAACAGGATCCTCCACTTCCAGGGGCCCCCATTGGTGCTGCACCAAGTCCAAAGTCACTGTTTTTTTTAAGATCTATTTATTCATTTGAGAGAGAGTGCACGTACGTATGCAAGCGGGAAGGGTGGGGGAGCAGAGGGAAAGAATCTCAAGCAGACTCCCCACCGAGCACAGAGCCCAGATCTCACAACCCTGAGATCATGACCTAAGCAGAAACCAAGAGTCGGACACCTAACCAACTGAGCCACCCAGGTGCCCAAAGTCTTTGGAACTCAACTCAGGACCCTCCACAGTGCCAAAATCAACCATTCCAACTTCCAACTTCCTCCTGGCTTACCACCATCTAAACATATAGCCACCACCTCCTCTGTGCCTATCAATGCTTTAGCTCCCTTCCTAAAATGCCCTCCTACAGTCTCTCCAAACTCAACACCTAATCTGCATTATACTTGCTCCACAAAATGAAGTCTTCCCAGGCCATCTGAGTCCAGGGAGATTTCCTCTTCCTCCAATTTCACAATCCTAACTGTGAGTATCTCAATGTACTTTTTGCTGTACTTTATACTACTTAAACCACGTGCTTGTCAAATTGTGTGATTATGGAAAGGGGAGCCATGTAGTCTACCTCTTGTACAAACCCACCACACACATGCAGTATTATACACAGCACAGTTATGAAATAAATGTAGAGTTCATTAACCCAAGGCATTTCCAAAATTTAAGGAAAAAAAATTACTTATAACTAGAACATTATATGATCTGACAGCTCATAACTAGCTATATATTTAGGTTCAATCCCCAAAGGGACAGTTATCAAATACTGTAGTTAACTCCACATTATCTTTGTCTCTGATCAGAAAAGATTCACAATAAAAGGATGTCAGTACTGCGTGTAATACTAAACCCTATCAAATATGCAAGCTATAATAACCTTGTTTAGTATGTCCGTTTATGTTAGATATTTAATGCTTATTCATTAGTTCATATAGTTGAGTAGCCCCCCTTCACCCAAAAATAAGTTTTCTGTGGGTCGTTTTAGAGCACTTTTAGCCAAGTATATTTCTACACCACGTAATACAGATGCAGCTTTTGAAACTCACCATGGTTGGAGAAAAACTCCTCATTTTCATGTCGTTTATCCATATTCTTGCTACTTCTTTATTAGAAGATTCTTTCTTTACTGTACCATTGCTTACATCAGCTGAGGGGAAGAGTTATTAGATTTTAGAACAAAATCTCAATTTCTTTTCAGTAAAAGTTTTACTAAAAAATTTTTTACATTCAGGTTTAAAAAAAATGTTAAATCTAAGGAGTCAGTAAGTTTACTGAATTCACAAACCAAAGAATACCAACCTATTTGTCACTAACTTAAAGCAAGCATAAGAATGAAAACATTCAAAGCTATGTGTTATCACGGAGCTAAGATTTAACCTTAGAAAACAAGTAACTTAAACAGAAATGTGTGTACAGGAAACCTGAGACCTAGTTATGAAAAGGACATCTTAACCAGAAGTGTTTGATAGCTTATTTTAATACACATACCAACAGCCAGCATTACTTTGGGACACTTCACTTGGTTCATCAAAAACAAACAAACCAGAATGGTGTTATTACCAAGACAGAATCAATCTCATCTGAGTTGGTGATACTTATTTTCGAGGCAAATAATTATTTCTTGGAAGGAAAAAAATTTGGGGAACTCTATTTTCCTCCTCTCCTTAGAATAAAGATCCAAACAATAAATCTTTTCTTCTTCTATACCAGTGGTTTACAAACTCTATTCAGATACAGCAAGAGAATCCCTCAATCCAAGTATCAGGCCAAGTAGAACTGCTTGACTGAGTAGCCTAGAGCCCCTGTAATCAGCCCGCATCCCTGAAGCACTCTTCAGGTACTTGGGATTTCTGAGATCAGTGTGAAAATCACACCAGAATAACTGATTAACATCTTATCTATTCTACCAAAAGACAGGAAGTGTATGGGAGACTGTCACTTGGGAATCCAAAATGACAACTGAAGTGTTAACAAAACAAAGAGAATGGAACAGAGATAACAAATTTATATGTTTAATGTAACTGTGGGACAGCAAGTGAACAGTTTGCAGAGTACAGAACTGGACCTTACGTGAGAGCTCAGAACCCAAACGGAGAGCCAAAGGGCTCAAGGCTCCAGAAGGGGCAACACCCACAGATAAGTGAGAAGGGAATGTGCAAAACCTTGCTCTTTGCAGTTTCAAACTTTTTTTTTTTTTTTTTTAAAGATTTTACTTATTTATTTGAGAGAGAGAGAATGAGAGAGAGAGAACACATGAGAGGGGATAGGGTCAGAGGGCGAAGCAGACTCCCTGCCGAGCAGGGAGCCCAATGCGGGACTCGATCCAGGGACTCCAGGATCATGACCTGAGCCGAAGGCAGTCGCTTAACCAACTGAGCCACCCAGGCGCCCTGCAGTTTCATACTTTTAATGTTCTTCCCTTCCAGTAAAAAGATGACCCTCTGCTACAACACAAAAGTATGCTTATCTTTGGCATTCACTTACATGTTTCATTTTCAGCCCTGGTCTAGTCTGATAGTTTCTCAGGCTTCCACACAAGGATGGCCTTGACTTGTAGTCTTTTGTCTTTTTAAAATTACTCCACTGGATGTGGGAGATGTTACTGTACTAAGCATTACTCGATTAGCTCGAAACCTATCCTGTTTTGTTTTACTTTCTAAACCTCCCTCATAATAGCACAGTCTTCTTTAAATTATGAGAACATGTGCTGATTTGAGGAGTGGAATACTCAGGAAGCCACTCACATAAAAGCAGCAGGATTTCTCCTCAAACTCAAAGACTTTAATGACAGCTGCTTCCACTAACTGCTGATCATCCATGTCTCCCAGGAGTCATTCCAGATGCTGCCCTGCACCCCAGCTAGGTCAGGGCCATGCCTGCTCTCCATGGTGGAGCAGAGTAAAAATGAGCCCTAAGACAGTTAAAATGACTTCTTAATGGGCACGTAGTTACCAGGTTGCAATTAGTTCAGGACAATGACCTTGAGAGTAAACTATAGCCATAAGGACACAATGGTATGGACTCAAACAAAAGATTAGATTATCTGATATTTTTAATTACATCTGTCATTAAAGACAAAGTTAGTTCTATATCACCCTACAAACTCTTCTTGGCCACTGTTTTAGAATGTTCCAGCCCTCTACTTCACAAACACAAGCACAATTTCCAAGCAGTCCATTCTGCCACAAAATTATATACTAGTCTATATCAGGTACTAAAACTTCTCTCCCAATATTAGAAAAATAAGGCAGCTTTTGGAAAAGGAACTGTTTAATACTTATCAGTTCATTCCAAACCCTAATAAAATGCTATTTATGTACTAGTATAAATCCTCAGGAACCTCCAAGCCCAAAGAAATTTACAAAAAAAAAAAAAAGCACCCATTCCTACACTAAAACTATAAAATAGTGGTCAGCTCAGAATATAACTGAGGTCAGTTATCACTTCCAACTGTGCCACCCTGGTACTGTTACATAACAGGTACTCAAATACACTTCAGCTGAATGTAGAAGGGAAAGGAAGAATATCCCTCTTAAGAGTTCACGTTTTTCAGTTTTTAAAACTGTACTACTAAAATTTGATGTAGTCAAGATTTTAAAATACATCTAATAATTCTATTTTTTTTTTAAGATTTTATTTATTTGACAGAGAGAGACACAGCGAGAGAGGCAACACAAGCAGGGGGAGTGGGAGAGGGAGAAGCAGGCCTCCCGCGGAGCAAGGAGCCCGATGCGGGGCTCAATCCCAGGACCCTGGGATCATGACCTGTAACGACTGAGCCACCCAGGCGCCCCTAATAATTCTATTTTATCCTTAAAAATTACCTTACTAATCATGAAGCTTCCTCTGAACACTGCACTTAAAACTATAACCTCTTTCTGCCCCACACCTCATTTTGTTTCTCTCCACAGTGCTTATTCCTTTCAGACACACTATATAACTTCTTTATTTTGTTTATTGTCTCTCTCCACTAGAATGCAAGCTCCATGACAGCAGAAATCTCAATTTTCTTCCCAGCCACAGCCTCAAAATCCCAGAACAGTGCATAGTAGGCACATAGCAGGCACTCAATAAATATTTGTTGAATAAATGAACAATAACATTCTAAAGAAAAACTAACAATAAAATCTATATTCATTATCCATAAATAAACTCTTTAAAAAATGTAATCAAACCACTGTTGAACTTTTCCCCTTTAAACCCTATCCTTAAAAAAATAAATAAATAAAAATAAATAAATAAACCCTATCCTTAGGGGTGCCTGGGTGGCTCAGTCGTTAAGCGTCTGCCTTCGGCTCAGGTCATGGTTCCAGGGTCCTGGGATCGAGCCCTACATCAGGCTCCCCGCTTGGCGGGAAGCCTGCTTCTCCCTCTCCCACTCCCCCTGCTTGTGTTCCCTCTCTCGCTCTCTGTCAAATACATAAATAAAATCTTAAAAAAATTAAATAAATAAACCCTATCCTTAAAGGATTAGCTCGTGGTGATGGTTGAACAACTCTTGTGAATATACTAAAATCCACTGAACTGTGTACTTTAAAAGGATGAATTTCATGGTATATACAATGTATCTCAATAAAGCTGTTTTTTAAAAAAGGATTATATGGGTGCTCATTCTTTAAAAAAAAAATATATATAGTATGGGGCGCCTGGATGGCTCAGTTGGTTAAGTGTCTGACTTTGGCTTAGGTAGTGATCTCGGGGTCCTGGGAGCAAGCCCCCCCCCAATGCTCTCTAATAGATAGATAAAACCTTTTTTCAAAAAATGAATTATTTTACAATAAAAACGTATGTATCTTACTTTGTTTTAAAAAAATTTTTATTTATTTGAGAGAGTGCGTGTGAGCAGGGGGAGGGGCAAAGAGAGAGGGAGAGGGACAAGCCGACTCTGCACTGAGGCAGATGCCAGGCTCAATCCCAGGACCCTGAGATCATGACCTAAGCCAAAATCAAGAGTCAGATGCTCAACCAAGGCACCCCAAAAATGTATGTATTTTTTTTTTTTTTTAAAGATTTTATTTATTTATTTGAGAGAGAGAGTGAGAGAGAGAAAGAGCACAAGAGGGGGGAGTGGGAGAGGGAGAAGCAGACTCCCTGCTGAGCAGGGAGCCCGATGCGGGACTCGATCCCGGGACTCCAGGATCATGACCTGAGCCGAAGGCAGTTGCTTAACCAACTGAGCCACCCAGGCGCCCAAATGTATGTATTTTAAAAGAGAATTTACTAAATACACAACTACTCACAAGCAATAAAGCCAATGACAGGCAAAATAATAAAACTGTAAAAGTCAGAGTTAAAGCGTAAAGTATCAGTTTAAAGCTAGTTACCTCACGCATGGTCCACGGACCACCAGCAATAGCACCTCTGAAAAGCTTGTTAGAAATGCAGGATCTTGGGCCCTACCCCAGACCTACCAAATCTGATTCTGTTTTTTAACAAGATCTCCAGGTGATTCAGAGGCACTTCTCAAGTTTGAGAAGTACTGATTTAAAGGACTGAGAAAATGTTAACCAGTTATTCCCAATATATAAAACTGAGATCTCATGGTGTTAACTAATGTAGCCACCTGGTAATTCCACACTTCATTTCAAGGTAAATGCTACAAGGGCTTCTAAATTTCTCCTTCCTTTGAATTGTATAAATACAAAGTCATAAAATATGTCCTTCACACCCAGTTCGTTTAAGACCCAAGGAAACCCTTAAAAACACACTGACACATCTTACCAACAGGAGCCAGCTGACACTACTGAAAACAGACAGACTTACTAGCTGCTGTTGCAACTGGCTGAGCAATATTAGCTGGTGGCTTCAGTTTCATGAGTTCATTCAGACTATTGTTTTTCAGCAGATCCTTCAGCTGAACCTGGTCTTTTGAGGGTGCAGAGGTCATGGCATTTCGTACTGCTGGTGCTGAGACTGAAGGGCGTGTGTTTGCAGTAGTCTGGATAAACTTTGTTAAAGTGATGGTCTGCCTATTTGTTGTTACAGGCGGTGTTTTAGTCATTACAATTGTAGATCCCAGGGTTGGAAGCTGATTTATTTGATTCAGCACAAATGTTGTAGTAGATGGAGGCTGCTGCTATAAAAGAAAACCGTTATACATCAGACCACTGAGAAGTACTGAACTCTCTAACGTGGCTTAGATTCACCAGCATGGGAGGCCATTTAAACATCTAAAACTGACTTTAATTCTTACCTAAACACTGGCATTGTTATTTTTAACTGAATATACCTAACTATAAACTACCAAGTTAAAACACACCACTTTGAGGGGAAAAAAGGTACAGTAAGAGTGTGACATATTCTACAATTGTAGGGGGAAGCAAACATAAAATGGGACTATCCTAACTAAGCTGTGATGTGTAATAATGCTATATAATACAAGGACTAGGAACAGAAAGAATTTCTAATCCCAGCACTGCCCCAACTAGGTCGATAACTTTAGGCAGATCACTTCACCCCCAGAGGCCCAGGCTCTCTGGGATCCATTTTCCATTGCTAGCATTCTACGATTCTTGTCCAATGCTTTGTTTGCTATCATACAGACTATACCAATGTTTAGAATTTAAAAGATAAAACCACCAAGCAGAGTTTTAAATATCTATGCTGCATGAATGATCCAGTCAATCCACCAATATCACATACTGGTGATAATATGGGTACTACCCTTGAGCCTAAGACAAAGCTACATAGCATTTTATTTTTTATAGTTGGGGGTAGAGGGGGACATTAGGAGTTGGACAAAAATGCAGTAAAAAAAGGTCAAAGATTGGGAGGATGACAATGTGTCTGTGACTACAATGGACTCAAGTACAATCAAGATATTTTTAAATTTCAGTCTATTTCTATTTCCTTTCCTCCTCAAACTATTTGTTATTTTTCCATGACTCCTATAACAAGAATCTTAGAGATTACCACTCATCACTTTTTTATTTTTTAAAGCAGGCAGCTTTGGGGTGCCTGGCTGGCTCAATCGTAGAGCATGCAACTTCTTAATCTAGGGGTCGTGAGTTTGAGCCCCACACTGGGCATGGAGTCTACTTTAAATAAATAAGTAAAGCAGGCCGCTTTTATATATATATATATATATATATATATATATATATATATATATATATTTATTTATTTATTTAAATAATTTAAATAATCTCAACACTCAACGTGGGGCTCAAACTCACAAACCCGAGATCAGGAGTCACATGCTCCACCAACTGAGCCAGCTAGGCATCCCACCACTTATCACTTTTAAATAAAACTCTTGACAATAATTTATCATAAGTTATCAAATTTTTAACCAGTTTCTAATAATTTTATATGCTAGCCTTAAGTTAATAATTGCTACGTTTAAGGTAAAATCAGATGAACTCTATATTTAAAGCACAATTACCATTACATAAAAATCACATATACCAATGGACAAAAGCTGAAATCAACAAGGAAAAATGAAATGTGTAGTGGAATAATGTGTAACTCATCTTTACTTCATGAATTTTGTATCATTTACAATAAGTAAATTCAAAAAACTCTGTTTTGTCCTAATTATCTTTTGATCAACATAACTACAAGAAGAATGAAAGAAATGTTTTATCAAATAGGAGCTGAGAGTAGCATATTGGAAAGTAGCAAAAAACAGAACTGGTAAGATAAAACTACTTCATATTACAGGTTATTTTCTTACTATAATTCAAAGCCATTTTAGCAGTCATGCCAAATGTAAATCATTCTTACCCTAACATTTAGTAGCGCTGGAGTAGGTACCGTCTCTGGCTCTGGTTTCACAGGAACTGCTGCTTCAGTCTCCAAACCTAGTTCTAATGCACTAAGTGGCATGGACTAGAGAGAAAACAACATCAGAGAAAGAAATAAAAAATGATGGCAGTGAATTCTGTTTCAAGAATAAAAGATTATTTATTAAAACAAAAAAAATGTCAAGTTTTAGACTCAAACACATTGTAAAATCTCTGATACCAGGTAGGAACTAATAATCTTTGGAAGTACATCTTCACAAAACTATACTGACAACAGAATCTTATTTTTACTTTCAGAGAATGTACATAGTGAAACCTCAGAAGAGGGTCCCTATAAAGTACAAAGACAACTAGTAAGGAGATTAACCAACCTCCCACAAGAGCTCTAAGCAATTCATCTCTTACTTTTATATATATATCAAAGCAGGAAATGTCTTCTCACTGCAAATATTTTCCATCTCATGAGTGAAGACTAATATAAAAATAACACACACGTGCTTATTTAAAATTATGTCTTAATAATGCCTGCCTCTATAAGTAGAAATTAAAATTAAGAAACAATCTACTTTTTACAGAGGCTTCGGGAAACTCTTACCTGCTGAACTGAAGGAGTAGGTGTTGGAGTTGCAAGCCCCGCATCTCCCCCATCAATATCAAAGAGGTCATTCGGACTAATTCCACTCTCACTCAAAGCAGCAAGCAGTAAATCTTGCCCTGGCTCCACCATCTTTAGAACAAAATATTTAATATTAACATAAAAAACTTAAAATGCCAATTAACTCTCTTCTAAATACAAACCAACATCTTCTACCAGATCCATCCATTTGATATTTATGAAGAATCTGCTACATATCAGGCAAGAAGGATGAAAGAGAAATAGTCTCTGATTCCAAGAAATTCATAGTAAGATGAAAAGGACAGAGAAATATGTAAATCACAGCAAGAGTATATGTGTACAAAATGCTGTGGGAACAGAGAAGGAATGCTGAACTTTGCCTGGGAAGAGAGGTTACAAAGATGACTGTGGAACTGAGTCTCAAGGAAGAAATCACCAGGTGGATAAGGATCTTCTGAACAGCGCATTCACACTTACGGAGATATGAAAGACATTGGCGCTCTTTAAGAACAATGGTTAGAGTAATTCATCATTGGTATGGAAGTTCAGAACAGAAATCCAAGCCTCACGCAGGTGATGACAAGAGATGAGGAAGGTATCACCCACGACCTTGTATACCATGCTAGAGTGTTCAGTTAATCCCATGGGTAGTGGGGGTCAGAAAAGAGTTTTAGATAGAGAACTGCACGACATAGTCAGATTTGTGACTTAGATTATTCCGAGGAAGTATGGAAGCAAACTGAGAATGGGTAGAATAAGACCAGAAGGAGGGAGCCATTTTAGGTAACTGCTACAGCAGACCGAGAGAGAGATGATGTGGGGCGCCTGGGTGGCTCAGTCAGTTAAGGGTCTGCCTTTGGCTCAGGTCATGATCCCAGGGTCCTGGGATAGAGCCCAGCATCAGGTTCCCTGCTCAGCGGGAGGCCTGCTTCTCCCTCTGCCCCACCCTCTTCCCCTGCTCCTGCACGTTCTCTAATAAATAAAACCTTAAAAAAACAACAAAAAAAGAGAGATGATGTGCTATAATAGCAGGGTGTAGAAAAAAGGGGGGATGAATTTCATTAGGAAGGACAATCCATAATACTAAGTTTATATAAAAGCTAAAATGGAAGAGAATAAGAAAGACACAAAAAGCAGGAGTTGATGGATGATCAGATTTAAGCCAAGAGAAAGTGAAAAAATAAACACTGAGCCTGGAGACCCCAAAATGAGTTATATAGAGTTTAGCGAGAGAAAATACCTATTTAGGAACAAGCAAATATTTTATTTAAAGATTTTGTTTATTTATTTATGGGGGCGGGCAGAAGGGGAGGCAGAAGGAGAGAATCTCAAGCAGACTGTGCTGAGTGTGAAGCCTGAAGTGGGGCTCAATCCCACAACCCCGAGATCATGACCTGAGCTGAAACCAAGAGTTAGACGCTCAACTGAATGAGCCACCCAGGCGGCCCCGCAAATACATTTTAGATTTGGGTTTTCTTGATACAATATATCAAAGTAATTTACCACCAAAATGGATTTTTATCCATTTTGTAAGGGGAAAAAAAGCTTAACAGAACTTTCTTGATTTTTTTTTTTTTTTTTTAAGATTTTATTTATTTATTTGACAGAGACAGAGATAGCGAGAGCAGGAACACAAGCAGGGGGAGTGGGAGAGGCAGAAACAGGCTTCCTGCCAGGCAGGGCGCCTGATGTGGGACTCAATCCCAGGACCCTGGGATCATGACCTGAGCCGAAGGCAGACGCTTAACGACTGAGCCACCCAGGCGCCCAGAACTTTCTTGATTTTTAACGTTTGTCATTAACTTATCTGAAATAACCAATTTATATACATAAACATGAAAAGTGACTGTACTTGTTTTTCCCAAAAAACTAATTTCATGTTACATAAATAATACACTAATCTTTAGCTAGTTCATTTGTTCTCAGGCTGTGTGAAAGAATTAAGTGTCACTGTTCTCATTCTGTCCTACAAAAAGAAAGGCGTTAGTCTCTTTGACCATGACTTCCAACATATAAGAACTACTATTTCAAATGAAAGTATGATATTTAACAGAGAAATCCTCTACTAGGTAGGTCTTTGTCACATAAGCCTATACATCATTTAGAAAGAAGTTCTAGCAGAAACATGAATGAGTTTAAGGTAGAAACCACAGATATCCAGAAATGAAACTCAGGGCAGACCTACTGTTTAAAGGAGGGTCTTAAACAGATAGCCCCAAGGAAGAAGAAATAGCCCAAAGAAGATTTCCCCAAAATTTTTCAGAGAAAGGAAAAGTCTATGGAAAAATACATTTTGAGCAGGAAAGAGGAAAGAAGGTAAGGAAACTGACAGTGACTAAGTATCTTTTACAAGCCTGACACAGTGTTAGGCTCTTTGTGTACACTATGAGACCACAAAAACCCCGAAAAAGATAGACATTATAATTTTTTAGAGATGAAACAGAGGCTCAGAAACCTTAAAGTACCTATACCTACCCAGACCTAGATTGTTCAAATTCCCAAACCCCACGCATTCTCTTTCCAAAGAATAGATCCAGAAGTCAATGTTGCAAACCTAAGTTTCAATACTTAACTTTGGAATAAATGCCAGTCTGAGATTAAAATCGGAACGGAGATAGATTATTGGATAGCAAGATGGAAACAATATGAAGGGACTGAACAGGGGACAAACAGGAGAAATGTCCCAATATAGATTTAAAATAAAGTTGATCATTTTTCTAATATAGACACACCTGACCATACTTTACACGTTATCTTAGTACATAGTACAAACATGTACCAAGACAGCTAAACCAATGCTTTAAAAACATTTCAACCTGGGCGCCTGGGTGGCTCAGTCAGTTAAGTGTCCAATTCTTGATTTCGGCTCAGGTCATGATCCCAGGGTCGTGAGATTGAGCCCTGTGTCGGGCTCCCTGCTCACTGGGGAGTCTGCGTGAGATTCTCTCTCCTTCTGCCCCTCCCCGCCAACATGTGTGCGCACTCTCGCTCTCTCAAAAATAAATAAATAAATAAATAATAAATCCTAAAACAGCAACAACAAAACATTTCAACCTACATTAAGACCACTGATCTGTGAGAAAAGGGGGTGGTTGTGGCCTGCTTGCTATGGTTAATCCTGACCTAGATTAATAGAACTCCAGACACTATCAAAATGTCATCTTTTTTAAGTAAATACTGAAAATAATGATTTATTTACATTTGAAACAAAAATACATTGTTTTAAACCAATGACTCCTAAACAACAGACCAAAGAACACTTGGAAGCCAAAGGATCCATTAATCCATTAGATGCACACCAAGCTCTGTCTAATTATACTAAAAAAGTACAGAAACATCATTGATGAAAGCAAACAAAAATCAGAGAAGCATTACTAAATTCATGAGAGGTTTTTGAAATATATTTTCTGAACAATGAGCATTGAAAGTATAAAAATATCATGGAAGGGAAAAATTTGGGGGGAAACTTGGTATTTTTACAAGAAATTAACAGTACAGTTTATAACACTATCACTGACCTACTGAAAACTCATTCACAGGAATCACAATTTGAGACCTCGGAGTAGTGACTTAATAATGACAATGTCTTTTATAAGCTATTTTTTAAAAATATTTTATTTATTTCAGAGAGAGAGAGCACGCGTAAGCGCATGAGTGAGGGGTAGAGAGAGAGGGATAAGCAGACTCTCCGCTGAGCAGGGAGCCTGATGCGGAACCCGATCCCAGGACCCTGAGATCATGACCTGAGCCAAAGGCAGATGTGTAACCAACTGAACCAGCCAGGCGCCCTTTTCCAAGCTATTAATGAAAAATATCTTAGGTTTATATACATAATATACACAAACAAAATCTAGGGATGCTTTCTTAGCCAATTGGGTACAAATTCTCTACTTGAACTTTTCTGCAGTGAGAAAGGGAGCAGGGAATACAGAGGAACATCTCTAATTTTCTCTAACTCCATTAGGCAAAACCCTTAATATTAAAAAAAAAAAAAACCCTTAATATTTAATCATTCTCCTATTCTGAAACTATTACAGACTCACAGAATTTCAGTCTTCAGGCAGAGAGCCCTTAAAAGGTTATATTATTCAATCTTCTCCTCACCTTATAAGTAAGATTTATTCTTGAGAAGGAAAACATTTTCACTTTAAACCTACTAAATAGAATATAAATGCAAATACTGTTAAATGTAAGAGAACTGTGTTACAGTGTCTACAAAGGATTTCATAGACTTTAGGTGACATTTAACATGTAGCAATCCAACAAACCCAAAAGTTACCAACCCCAGAGTGATTCTATCTAAAAAAATGGACAACAAAAAGGTTCCATTTCTATCATAAATACTTAGGAAAATACCACCTATTTCAAAATAGTACACCTATGAAAGCGTCTAGTAAGATAAATAAGAAACAAGGACAAGGTAGTAGAGAGAAACTAAGCCATCCTTGGCAGGAAGAGAATCCTGAGAAACAATAGCCAATCAGAAGAATGAAAGGATACAGTTCCCACTGAGAATACCAACACTGAAACCTATCAACCAGGACAAGGTTCCTCTTGTTGAGACCTAAAGCAGATCTTTACAGCTCTGGGCAGATACAAGGGATCTATCTGCAGCAGTGAAAGCACACCACAGAGGCCGGGGTAGACTATGAAGTCAAACAGAATATCTGGGTTCAAACACTGGCTACCTCATGCACCAGTAATAGAATATGGTCAAGTAATAACTTATGTGACTCAGTTTCCTCATCTTCAAATGGGAATAATAATAGAACCTATCTTATAGGATTGCTGTTGAATAAATGTTATGCTACTGGCTATTAACTACTATTTTGATATTAGTATCATGTCAAAAAATAGGTTTTCTCCTATATCACTGATACAACACTATTTCCCAGAATACCAACTCTGTTGGCAATCCACTCAATAATTAACTTCCAAATGAATTCTTTAAAATACACTAGTTCCTTTTTGCCTGTGTCACATATTCAATTTGTCCAGTTAATCAATTGGTGTGTCTAGAGAAAACTGGTAGACCTCTTTATATGTGCAAAGATATCACTTAGCAAGTATCTTTGCCTAATAATAAACAGGACTTTTTCTCTTTATTTAATAGCACTATGTCTTTCAACTCAGCTTCAGCTTTGCTTTTACACAGCCCAGAGGAGATGACAGACATTTAGTTTAAGAAGCTGGAAGGATGATGATCCTCTCAAAATTTAGCTGATACAGTTCATGAACAAGGTATTTATTTAGTGTCTACTGAGTGCTGGTTCTTTAAGAACATCAGGAGAAAAAGAAGATAATATGAAGAAGTTCATTAACAAGGATTTTCATTACCTACAAGGGAAAAATCTGTAGTTTTTAACAGCTATTTTTCAAGGGAACACTTGCTCAGTAAAGTGTGCCTCTCCCCACTCTCACTGAGAAACTTTTTATAGGAAGAATGGATTCACAAAGTAACATGCAGGTAACAAAGTTTCAAACATGCTTTACCAAAAAAGCACATGAAAGAAATGGGGGGGGGGGTGTGAAACAACTTTCTTGGTTACCACCATCATCCAGATCCCTAGTCATTTTGAGATTTACTATAGGACTGGATTTTTTCTCTTTTAACCCTCAAGATAACCCATGAGTAAATACTACATGTTATCCCTTTGTCATAGATGAAAAACTGAGGCTTAGAAAAATGAATTGTAACAAGGTAACAAAACAAGTGTGGAGCAGAATTAGATACCCAGGAGCTCTGACCCCATATCCCTCCAAGATTCTGTATTCTTAAACCTGTACCACATTTTTCAAACTGGTGGTCACACCACAGTGAGCTGTCAAGTCAAATTCAGTGTATCATGACCAGAATTCTTAAATATTTCAATACAGAACAAAAAACTAACACAGCATGTAGAGAGAATAAACATCATTTCATGACATGAGTTTTTCAGTTCTATGTGTGGATATGTAGTAGGTTACAATGTAAAACACATCTTAACCATGGGATGCAGTAAAAAGGTTTTAAAACCATTGCTCTGTGCTATATACTGCCTCCCAAGAATTAAATAAGCAAGTGAATTTGATGGGTTTTGTACTTTATTTTATTCATAAAACCAGAGTTCCTGCTCTTCAAGAGCCTATCCTTTCCATCTATAGAAAATTTCAGTGGTATTCCAAGATTATCCTTAATATTTACCAAATTCAACCATATTAAAGTATATCTGTCAGCATAAACAAAGACATTTGTAAAAACTTTAAGATTACATCATTTTATTAATTAGCTATATAATGTGAAAACAATTCCTCTCATCAGAAAGTATGCTTTTAAAAGATTTTTAATTATTTATTTTTTTAAAGATTTTATTTATTTGGCAGGGAGAGAGAGAGTGCACGAGCACACAAGCAGGGAAAGTGGCAGGCAGAGGGAGAAGCAGGCTCCCCATGAGCAGGGAGCCCGACGTGGGACTCGATCCCAGGACCCTGGGACCATGACCTGAGCCGAAGGCAGATGCTTAACTGACTGAGCCACCCAGGTGCCCCTAAAGATTTTTTATTTATTTGAGAGGGAGAGAGAGCAAGCGATAGCACAAGAGCAGGGAGAAGGAGAAGCAGACTCCCCGCTGAGCAGGGAGCCTGAAGTGGGGCTTGATCCCAGGACCCTGGGATCATGACCTGAGCCAAAGGCAGACGCTTAATGGACTGAGCCACCCAGGCGCCTCCAGAAAGTATCTTTACATCAACTTTAGGCAAGCAAAGCATGGGAACTAAGAGACTCATGAAGTCAGGTTACTTGGTAAGACCAGACCTCAGATCTGAGTGTTCACCACCTTCACAGGAGGCAAGTCTCAAGTCAAAGCTCAATTTAAAAATTTAAGAAACACTGAAATGTATCTGTAGCTTTAATCTTTAAGATGAATCACTTAAAGGAATCTTTATACTTTATACGTTTATATTGCATTATATTAAGCAGTACATAATTTCAGCAAAGCCCTTAAGTAAAACTGCCTGACACTTAAGAGCATCCAATGAATGAATGAACGTAAGCCACCAACTAAGCCTTCCTTTTTAATACTTACCCGGCAGCTAAAGTAAAATCTACTTAAAATTCTACAGACAATTGTGTGAAATTAAGTTAGACTGGGAGACAAAAATGCAGAAGCCAAAGGAAAAAAATAAAGATGTTCTTTCTGGTAAGATAAATTTTGGAAACAACTTTTTTAAACATGAAAATAAAATGTTCTCTTGCTTGCAAAATTACTGTCCCACGCAAGGCCACAATAGCAAATTCTGCATTTTATCCTAGAAATTCTATACAAACTATCTTTTGGGCAATGATAACGGTTTTCCCACCAGCTTAAAGAAAAATCACTTCTGACTGCAGTAAATATACCGGAAAACATGGAATCTTTTCGCACTGTTAGCTGGTTTGTATCTACAAGCGTAAGTTAAGTTTATTTCCTCTAGGGCAACTCGGGGTTTGACAGCTTTCTGGACCCCCCCCCCCCCCCGGCCGACTCGGTAGAAGCCCTACTCCGCCTCTAAACGTGGTTGTCTGGAGAAAATAAAACATTTAACTCAACAGAAACTGCTAATAATCAACTTTCAAAGGTCAAAGGGGACCCAGTTTTTAACCTTCCCCTCAGCAACACGTGTTTAGTACAAACTTCCGGGTGCGGTTACAATTGGCTGCGCAATTCAATGGATAAAAACGTTGCTTTATTTGACTCTCATTTTCTTGCCGGTTCTTTCCCCACGTTTCTCAACCAGCAACTCCCCAAAACAAAAGCTTCCTACAGTAAACGGAGCCCGAACATAAAAAGGGCTTCGCTGTGCGAGGATCAAGTTAGTGGTCCGCAAACATTAACCACACAGCAGCACAAAGCCGGGGTGGAAAGGGGAGGAGCTGGATGCCAGGGTCAGGAAAGAAACAATCACAAGGGTTCAGGAACATCCAAATCTCCTCAGCGGTTAAACGGATCCCAAACCACTTCTGGGAAACCACCCGCATACACTGGTTTGGGGAACTTTCGATGCTCGTTACACCAAACACCCTTAAAGTAAGCAAATCCCCAACCGCCTTTCCCTACATAGATGCTTCGGGTCTAGAAGGCGAGCGAGCTCGAGACAAAATTAACCTAATCACCCGGTGAGGCTTGAAGGTGGCCCCCACGTGTCCCATGCACCGCCTCGACGCCCTGAGAGCAAGGTAATCAGAAAATTGCTGGTGTGGGGTTCAGACTTACGGCGCCCCTATCTCGTCCCGCACTCGCCCCAAACCGGGAGCAACCCTCGGGCATGAGGACTTTTGAAGGATTGCGGAGCTCACTTTCCTGCGGGTCCGGGACCTCGCAGTTCCTGAGCGGAGCAGGGAAAGCAAGGAGGGCGACCCCAGTGGAGCCGGAGCCGGCGTCCGCAGATCCTGCCTCCCCGCCCAAACTGGGTGACTCTGGCCCGGGACAGCGGGGGCCCCCGGGGCCTGAGAGCCCCCACGCGCAGCGACCGCAGGGCCCGGCGCTGACGGGCGGAGGAAGCGAGCGCGGCGGGGCCGCAGCCGGGACCTTGCCCCCAAGAGCCCTGGGGCGCGCAACTGAGGGGGCGTCGAGGGGCGAGGGAGGCCCCAAGCCGGGGTGAGGTGGCTGCCCCCCCCCAGCCCGGCCCCACACGGCCCCCTGAGGAGGGTGGGAGTGGGAGGCTGGCTGTCCGGGAGGGGGAGTGTGGAAGCAGAAGAGGGCTGAGAAGGACTTACTTTCCCCGCGGGAACCGACGCCGGAACAGCTTCTCTCGGGAGGCGAGAGCTTGAAGAACTAGAGGCGACTGGAGCGGAGGCGGCGGTGGCGGCGGCAGCAGCGGCGTCCGGCTCTGCCTACCTCCCCGCCGCCATCTTGACGCCCCTCCCCCCAAACCCCCGCCCCGCCGGAGGGGAGGGGGTGGGGCGACGGATGAGGCGCCGCGCGCACGCAGCGCGCACCGCGCGCCCCACGTGACTTCCTCCCTCCCCCCCCCACCCCGCTCCCCAGTGCCCCCCTCCGCCCCCCCTCCCCCCTAGGTGAAGGAAGATGATTTCCCCCCCCCATCTTGACCACCCCCTGCCTTCGCTGCCAAGCACGGACTCCGCCGGCTCCAGCCGACCCGGTACCAGTGGTTGGATCCAAGAGAATTCCGGAACCCAAACGGTCCATTACCGCGGCTCCGGGGTGGGCGAGGGGTGAGGGGGCCGGGTTTCCGAGAAGGGGGAGGGGGGAAGGCGAAGGCCTCCTAGAAGAGTCACGTGTCTACTGCTTCCGCCGGCGCTCGAAAGACCTCGCGAGAATTCCGTTCCCCCCTCCCTTTCTGCCCCGCGGGCTGCCGGGAGGAAGGTCTGCGCGCTCGGTTGCCACGAGGAGGTCAGCCGGTGGGCTGGGCGCATGCGTCCTACACCTGCTTTCAAAGTCCGGCTAGGAGGGGCCCGAAGCTATTTTGATAACCCTTTTGGTGTGTGGCTTCAGCCGAGGAAGTTACCTAGTGGCGTCTCTGTTACTTTGGGAAGCTCTTCATTACACAAAAAAATATTCGCGTATTCATTGCTTGTTAGGCTCGCTCAAAGCACTTTATTCAGTATGAAACCGCAGTATAACTCGGAGCCCCTCTTCTGGTCCACTGCCATTATCATACCCTAAGGGGTGTGAGCAGAGTCAGCCCCAATTTTTTTCTGAACAAACTATTGCTCTTAATTAATGACTGCTGCAGAGATCTGTCGCTACCATCTCTCGATTCCCTAATTTCTCCTCCTCCACTTCCTCCTCCTTCTTTTTCTTCTTCTTATTATTATCAAATGACCTAACAGAATAAACAAATTAACTTCTTGGTAACCCTTTTGTAAAGTCATTCTGAATGCTGTTTGACTCCGTTGCTTAGGTAATAGGCACGCCTGGGTGATTCTTGCCCCCTACTGGTGGCGCATCCCACTGGCCTTGAGCTGAAAGAAACACTTGGAGTTTAAGGTGTAAACTCTTCAAGAGAAAGTAGAAGGAAAGGGGGGAGGAAAATAAAAAGTAGTCATGTTAAGATGATTATGAATCTTCCAATTCGGCGTCTGTATACATAAGTATGTATTATATATGTACATACATATAAATGAACATTTTAAATTGCAGACTAATCACTTTACTTCCATTATCTCATTTCATCCTTCCACATCAAAAAAAACCTGGTAAAAGTAAAAATGATAAAACTAGTTCCATAAGAACAATGCCCTCATCTGTCTTGTTCATTGCCAGCCACTAGAGTAGTTTATGGTCTAGTGTCAGCAAGCAAGCTGTTACAAATCTGTCCATTATGGAAGAAGAAAGAACTAAGGGAAGGATGCAGGGAAAAAAAATCTAAAACATTGTAGTTAATGCATCAGTGTCTTCCAAGCTTGGTTGGTACAGTTCAATTTCCAAGGGACCCTCAAACTCTCTCTGCACGCTAGGACTACGTAAGTACTAGATTCTAACAGTGTAGATCTGAGCCTTAGAGGTACTTTCTGAGCATCCAAACTAGATCCTTGCTGCCATCTCTGCATAATCTCCTTATCCCCATGGGACCCAAGTAAAAGGTGGTGTTTCAGGAGATACTCGCAATGTAACTATGCTTATGCACACAAATGTCATGCACAAGGTTATTCCCTGCAGCATTATTTGTAGAACCAAAAGATGGGAAACAACCTAAATGTCTTTGAAGAAAGTTAACTACACTGTGGTACTTTCCTACAGTGAAACAGTTGTTCAAGAGAATGAAGCACTTCTGTCTCTGAGAATGTGTAGTAACATATTTTGCTTGTGTGTACACATACAGCATCTCAGAATGACAACGTGAGTAGCAGTTGTTATCAGTGGATGGGAATCAAGCTACTGAGGATCAGAAGCAGGAGGAAGACTTATTGGGTACATCCAGAACAGAGATGCTATTGGAAGCAGATGATTGGGGAAAAAAAAAAAAATTCCCTGTTAAGGCATGGTATTGGCCGTTAGAGCTGCACTTTGCACTCCAACAAGTATTTATAGAGCCCTTGCTGTGCACCAGGTACTATGTTAGAGATGAGGGGCACAAATTTAAGAAAACCAAATGAAGGGAGAGACAGGGATGGTCCCTGCCCATAATGTCCTTACAGTCTAGTGGGCATCAATCCAAAAATTACGCAGAATGTAAACTTGTAGGGGCGCCTGGGTGGCTCAGTCGGTTAAGCGTCTGCCTTCGGCTCAGGTCATGATCCCAGGGTCCTGGGATTGAGCCCCGCATCGGGCTCCTTGCTCAGCAGGGAGCCTGCTTCTCCCTCTCCCTCTGCCCTTCCCCCTGCTTGTGTTCTCTCTCTCTCTGTCAAATAAGTAAAATCTTTATTTTTTTTTTAAGATTTTATTTATTTATTTGACAGAGAGAGACACAGTGAGAGAAGGAACACAAGCAGGGGCAGTGGGAGAGGGAGAAGCAGGCTTCCTGAGGAGCAGGGAGGCCGATGTGGGGCTCAAGCCCACGACCCTGGGATCATGACCTGAGCTGAAGGCAGACGCTTAACGACTGAGCCACCCAGGTGCCCCAATAAGTAAAATCTTTAAAAAAACATGTAAACTTGGGGCACCTGGGTGGCTCAGTTGGTTAGGCGTCTGCCTTCAGCTCAGGTCATTATCCTGGAGTCCCAGGATTGAGCCCCGTATCAGGGTCCCTGCTCAGCGGTGAGTCTGTTTCTCCCTCTGCCCCTCACCCCACTCGTGCTTGCTCTCTCTCTCTCTCACTCAAATAAATAAATAAACATAAGGGGTGGCTGGGTGGCTCAGTCATTAAGCGTCTGCCTTCGGCTCAGGTCATGATCCCAGGGTCCTGGGATTGAGCCCCGCATCGGGCTCCCTGCTCCCTGGGAAGCCTGCTTCTCCCTCTGCCGCTCCCTCTGCCGCTCCCCCTGCTTGTGTTCCCTCTCTCGCTGTGTCTCTTTATGTCAAATAAATAAAATCTTTAAAAAAAAAAAAAACATAAAAATAAATAAATAAATGTAAACTTGTAACTGTGACATTGTTGCAAAGAAGCTAACAGCCTCTTACAGCGGAATTTGACGTCATCAGGGAAGTCAAAGAAGGTTTCCTTGAGGAAGTGATAACTGAGCAGAGATTTGAAAAGTAGGTATTATGTAGGCAAAGAGGGAACTGCATTTCAAGAAGAGGAAACAGCATATGCAAATGTTCTGAAACAGGTGGGAGCCAAGCAAGGAGGGACAGTAACAGGGCAAGGGCATCAGTTCTTAAGACATTGTCTCTCAGCTCCAAACCCAAGCTTCCACAGTCTGCAAAACTACATTTCTGCTTTCCCAGCTGTTTCAGTATCTGCTTCTGCGATAGGGAGGGCTGGAGGGAGACGACAAGGCTGGAGGAAGAAAAAGTTTCTTGTGAACGTCATCCCAGCAACACGTCTTCACCCTGGCAGCTGCATTTCCTCCCCATAGCAGCCGCTCTACTCACTTGTCCCCAAGCCTGCAGCACTAGCCTCATCAAACCCTCCTCTCAGACAGGAGGACCAGCAGGAACCTCCACAGAGTCATCCTGTAAGGTCAGAGACACTAGCACCTTGGAGTTTAAGTTTCAACAACATGGGGCCCCTCTTTTAGGTTTCTTAGTGACTCCAACCCCTTCCTTTTGTCCCCTTAGCCTGAGTGGCGAGAGCTGCTTCCTGCAGTTGCTACCTCTGTGAGGCCTTAAAGTTCTCTTTTCACCCTTTCAAGTTACCTAGTTAAGCAGTTTAGACCTAGTTAACAATTTTTTAAAAGATTTTATTTATTTATTTTGAGAGAAAGAGCGGGAAGGGGGCGGGCAAAGGGAGAGACAGAATCTCAAGCAGACTCCCCACGGAGCACAGAGCCCAACATGGGGCTCCATCTCATGACCCTGAGATCATGACCTGAGCCAAAATCAAGAGTCGGATGCTTAACACACTGAGCCACCCAGGCGCCCCCTTACATTAATTTATCTCTATTCAAAACCTGGTGTGGTTTCTGCCTCCTGTGTGAACTTTGATTGACATAGCAAGTAACAAGGAATTATCAGTAGGATTATAAAAATAGATGAAGGCCATTCTCAAAGAGCCTTTTGTAACTGAGTTTGGACTTTATTCTGTAGGCCACAGGGAACTCAGAAGACTCAGAAGACTTCATTCTGTAGGCTATGCAGAGAACTGCTATGGTTGGATGTGCATTCTAGAAGGATCACTGTGGAAGCAGTGTAACAGATGGATCTAAGAACTGGACTGCAGGTATGAGGAACAGACAGGTTGAGGGAAGATAAGAACAGAAACTGAAATGGAGCAAAATTGTTGAGCAGGGGGCGCCTGCGTGGCTCAGCCGTTAAGCATCTGCCTTCGGCTCAGGTCATGATCCCAGGGTCCTGGGATCGAGCCCCGCATCGGGCTCCCTGCTCCACGGGAAGCCTGCTTCTCCTTCTCCCACTCCCCCTGCTTGTGTTCCCTCTCTCGCTGTGTCTCTCTGTGTCACATAAATAAAATCTTTAAAAAAAATTGTTGAGCAAGAGAAGAGGGCCAGATTTGAGAAATATTTAGGAGGTAAAGCCAGCAACACGTAGTGGCTGGTTGGATGGGGGTTGGGGGGAGGAAGGAGTCTAGAATGAAGCCTCAGTTTCTCCCTTTGGTACCTAGGTAGATAATACTGCCATAGCTGAAACTATGACTTCAGGAAGACAAACAGATGTGAAGAGGAAGACAAGTTTAGCTTTAGATACTGTGGAAAGTTTTGCTTATCTATTGCTATGTAATAAACAACCCCCAAATGTAATAACAACCATTTTGTTATTTCTCATGATTCCGCAAGCTGGGCTGGGCTCAGCTGGACAGTTCTGCTGGTCTTGCTAATATTCACTTGTGTGACTATAACTAGGTGGGCTCGTCTAGGATGCTGGGACTGCTGTATTTCCCTCTCCATGTGGTCTGTCCAGTTGCCTCATGGTTCTTACGTGGTGGCTCTGGGCTCCCAAGAACCCAAAAGCAGAAGCTTCTAGCCTCTCTTGAATTTTAGCCTTGCAACTGACACAGTGATGTTTCCACCATATTCTGTCAATTAACAAGGCCACACAAGACTCAAGGAAAGACAACACAAGAGTATGAAGGGGGTAGGGGACCTGGCTGGCTCAGGTCAGTAGAGCATGCAGCTCTTGATCTTGGGGTTGTGAGTTCAAGCCCCATGTTAGGTGTAGAGATTACTTAAAAATAAAATGATCTTTAAGTTAAAAAAAAAAAAAAAGTAGGGGCGCCTGGGTGGCTCAGTTGGTTAAATGTCTGACTCTTGATCTCAGCTCAGGTCTTGATCTCAGGGTCATAAGAGCTCAAGCCCCACGTTCAGCTCCACACTGAGCATGGAGCCTACTTAAAAAAAAAAAAAGTGTGAATGGTGGGAGGAATTGTTCATTAGAGGCCATGAAAGTAAGTCTATCTTGAGGAATTTTAAGGGGCCAATGGGACATCCAATTGGAGATGTCTAGCAAGCAGTTGGGAGTCTACAGCTTGAGGATCTAGACAGGGATTAAAACGTGAGAGAGGTGGCGCCTGGGTGGCTCAGTCGTTAAGCGTCTGCCTTCGGCTCAGATCATGATCCCAGGGTCCCAGGATTGAGCCCCACATTGGGCTCCCTGCTCCACGGGAAGCCTGCTTCTCCCTCTCCCACTCCCCCCGCTTGTGTTTCTCTTTCGCTGTCTCTCTCTCTAATAAATAAATAAAATCTTTAAAAAAAAAAAAACCAAACATAAGAAAGGATAAAACTAAAGAGAATACAGAGAGAAAGGCAGGGGGCCAAGGGCAGAACCCTAAGGTTGTATAGCTAAGAGGTGAGCACTCAGTGAGCCTGATGAAGGTCAGTCAGAGAAGTCAAAGCAGAACCAGGGAGAAATTACATCATGGATGCCAAGGAAACAGAGTTTCAAGGACTGAGTGGCCAGCAATATCAAATGTAGCAGACAGCACCAGAATATGACTAAAGCATCTATTGGATTTCTCACAATGGCAGACATCATAGTGGATAGAAGTTTTTTTCTTTTTGAAGACTTTTTTTTTTTTTTTTTAGCAGTTTTATATTCATAGCAAATTTAAGGGGAAGGTACAGAGACTTCCCATATACCCCCAACTCCCACGCATGCACAGCCTCCCCAATTATCCATATCCCTTACCGGAATGGTACATTTGTTATAGTTGTGCTAGACCTACCTTGATGTATCATTATCACCCGAAGTCCGTAGTTTACCTTAAAGTTCGCTCTCGGTGGTGTACATTGTATGAGTTTGGACAAATGCATAATGACATATATCTATCACTATCCTAAAAATCTTCTGTGCTCTGGAACGTGTTGTTTTTGACTACCCCAAATCCATCTCTCCTTCTTCAGATAGTGGCACCTTAATTTTATCTCTGTCTCTCAAAGTCCATGTGGTTTGGAAAGTGCTAATCATCTCCCATACACATTCCCCCAGAGTGGAGCCTTTAATTCAAGTCTGGCCAATTGGAATGCTGGATGCACATCCAGGCCCAATTGATAGATTTAGTGCCAAGCCAATGAGTTTCAGTTTCAGAACTTTACATTGAAAATAGTAGGAAAAAGAGGTGCCTGGCTGGCTCAGTCGGTAGAGCATGCAACTTTGGATCTTGGGGTCATGGGTTCAAGCCCCACGTTGGGCATAGAGCTTACTTTAAAAAAAATAAAAAATAAACAGAACATTATAAAACATAAGACATCAGCTGTAAGTAGTAGGAAAAAGACAGTGCCTCACCACTGGTGTTGCTAAGAGCACTGGGAAATGGGGGCAGAGGCCATGTGGAATGGGAGACCACTCTGTGAGGCCAACCTAGAGAGTGGTAGGGCAAAGAAGTGGAAGGGAGGAAGAGGGAGAGACTAAATCCAGATGACATTCTTGGGCTTACTGGATCCCATCAGGCCTGAAGTTACCCCTACCCTTGAACTTTTCTGTTATAAGCAATAGTAGACTTGTTCATTTCCTTGAGCCAGGTTGAGCTGGGTTTCTTTATTTTTTTTTTTAAAGATTTTTATTTATTTATTTGAGAGAATGAGCAGGGAGGAGGGGCAGAGGGAGAGAGAGAGAGAGAAGCAGACTCCCTGCTGAGCAGGGAGCCTGACATGAGGCTTGATCCCAGGATCCCACGAGCCTGACCCGAGCCGAAGGCAGACGCTCAACTGACTGAGCCACCCAGGCGCCCTGAGCTGGGTTTCTTTAATTTTCAATCTGAAACAATCTTGACCAATACAGATACTAATTAAAAATGGAAAAGTTGAAAGGTTGAAACATATATTTAAACTAATTTTTAAAAAGTCTTCACTGGCCTCATTATCAAACTTTTTGGAGTACAGACTGATATGGACTCAAACTGTCCCAAGAAGAGTATGGACATTTTTAATCCACATAGAGTTACCTCTGTAGGAAAGGGAAAAACAGAATGGAAGAATGGTAGAGAGATGAAGGCAAAGACTTCAGGCACAGGTCCTTAGGCCCAAGTAACAAGGGTTGAGTTTCTTGCCTTTAAACACGTCAGGTATCCAAGAATCATTACCTGTTCCTTTTCTTTTCTTTTCTTTTAAGATTTTATTTATTTATTTGACAGAGAAAGACACAGCGAGAGAGGGAACACAAGCAGGGGGAGTGGGAGAGGGAGAAACAGGCCTCCTGCGGACCAGGGAGCCCAACGTGGGGCTCCATCCCAGGACCCTGGGACCATGACCCGAGCCGAACGCAGACGCCTAACGACTGAGTCACCCAGGCACCCCTGTTACCTGTTTCTTAATATGGATTTTCAGAACGTTCTGACAACTCTTCACACACAAAAAGCGTTTATCATCATTATTTGTTTGGATCATTGCTATAACCTGGCTCTACCTTCTCTAAGGTATCATAGTAGCATATGCATAGAATAGTGCTGGAGCGGGTGAGTGAGATTTAGGAGGAGAAGAGTTTCTGTTTAAATTTTTCACTCTGTGTGTATTAACTTAAAATAATACTTTTTTATTTTTTTTTAATATATATTTTTTAAAGATTTTATTTATTTATTTGACAGATAGAGAGCACAAGTAGGCAGAGAGGCAGGCAGAGGGAGAGGGAGAAGCAGACTCCCCGCTGAGCGGGGAGCCCGACGTGGGGCTCGATCCCAGGACTCTGGGACCATGACCTGAGCCGAAGGCAGACGCTTAACCGACTGAGCCACCCAGGCGCCACTTTTTTATTTTTTTAAGATTTTATTTATTTAGGGGCGCCTGGGTGGCTCAGTCGGTTGGGCGACTGCCTTCGGCTCAGGTCGTGATCCTGGAGTCCTGGGATCGAGTCCCGCATTGGGATCCCTGCTCAGTGGGGAGTCTGCTTCTCCCTCTGACCCTCCCCCCTCTCATGCTCTCTCTCTATCTCATTCTCTCTCAAATAAATAAATAAAATCTTTATTAAAAAAAGATTTTACTTATTTATTTGAGAAAGAGCAAGAGCGTGTAGGAGTGGGGAGGAGGGGCAGAGGGAGAGAATGAAGCAGACTCCCCACTGAGCAGGGAGCCCCATACGGGGCTCGATCCAGGACCCCAGGATCATGACCTGAGTCAAAGGCAGACGCTTAACCGACTGAGCCACCCAGCACCCCTTTTTCTATGTTTTTATAATGGATGCCCTGCTATTCATTTTTGTAAATTTCCCTTAAAAGCGTCACATTTAAGATATCTAAATTATTTTTTTTTTTTTTTTTAAAGATTTTATTTATTTATTTGAGAGAGAGAGAATGAGAGAGAGCACATGAGAGGGGGGAGGGTCAGAGGGAGAAGCAGACTCCCTGCCGAGCAGGGAGCCCAATGCGGGACTCGATCCAGGGACTCCAGGATCATGACCTGAGCCGAAGGCAGTCGCTTAATCAACTGAGCCACCCAGGTGCCCTAAGATATCTAAATTATTAAACACAAGCACACTAATGTCATGGGCTGAATTGTGTCCCCCACGAATTCATATGTCAGAGTTCTAACCCCCAGTACCTCAGAATGTGACCTGGGAGACAGGGTCTTTACAGATCAAGTTAAAATGAAATCATTAGTGTGACCCCTAATCCAACATGACTGTGTCCTTATAGAAGGGGAATTTGGAGACATGTGGGGACGGGGGGAATGCCATGCGGAGATGAAGACAGAGGTCAGGGTGATGCTTCTACAAACCAAGGAACGCCTGAGTTTGTCAGCATACCACCAGAAACTCGGGGAGAGTCATGGAGCAGACTCTTCCCGACAGCCCTCCAAGGGAGCCAGCCCTGCCAATACTAGAACGTGAGGCCATTATGTTTTTGTTGTTTAAGCCACTCAGTTTGTGGTGCGGTATTACAGCAGCCCTGGCAACCTACCCCAACTGTTATGTGCATCTCTCAGAGAGAAAATAACGTTTAGTCACCCCTTCAAATTCACAAAGTAAAGGTCTATCCAAAAAACAAAATAAAAGCCCACACAGAAAAAAATTTAAAAATCACATTGTAAATTTAGAGTTTGATCTGTGCTCTTAAACCACCTTTAAGCTGACTTTTCAAACAAACACCCTTACTGGCCAATATATACATTCTCCATTTGCTTTTTTAAGAAAATGATAACCTTTAAGGTATTCCCAATCAACTGAAGAACTAATTTATAATACCTTTTTTTTTAAATTTTTTTATTGTTATGTTAATCCCCATACATTACATCATTAGTTTTAGATATAGTGTTCCATGATTCATTGTTTGTGCATAACACCCAGTGCTCCATGCAGAACGTGCCCTCCTCAATACCCATCACCAGGCTAACCCATCCTATAATACCTTTTCTTAAAAAGAGATACGGGAGGGACGCCTGGGTGGCTTATTCGGTTAAGCAGTTAAGCACCTGACTCTTGATCTCAGCTCAGGTCTACATCTCAGGGTCGTGAGTTCAAGCCCCCCGTTGGGCTCCAACGCTGGCTGAGGAGCCTACTTAAAAGAAATGGGGGGGGGCGCGCCTGGGTGGCTCAGTCAGTTAAGCGTCTCCCTTTGGCTCAGATCATGATCCCAGGGTCCAGGGGGTCTGCTTCTCCCTTGCCCTCTGCCCCTCCTCCCTTCTTGTGCACTCTCTCTCTCTCTCTCAAAGAAATAAAATCTTTTTTTTAAAAGGATGTGGGATGGATAGAAGACATACCCATTTAACAGATGAGTAAAAAGACTCAAGCAAAGAAGTCATTGGCTCTATTTCATCTGATACCAAATTTTATGCTATAGATATCATTTTTTGTGTATTCTCTCCATGCTCAGTAACAAGGAGCTTGGCCATAGAATCCTCTCTTGAAATGCTACTTAGTAGACAAGTTTTGGCTTCCCTCTGAGAACACCAAGAAAAGAATGGAGATAGAGAAGAAAGTGTTAATAGCCCAAATTACAGCAATTCCCTAAGATGCAATTTTGTAACTTTATTTTAGTCACTGCTAAATGGCTACCATTTCCAACTCCTACATCTCCATATGCTTTATATTCATTCTCTCATTTAATCCTAACAATAAGCCTCTGAGGTAAAGAGTATTGTTTTACTGTCACTTGCTTGAGTTCCAAATGTATTACATATATTGTATATATATTACATGTTTATGTATATATGTATATAGAGAGGGGAAATTTTATATATATGTGTGTATCCATCCATCCATACTTATATATATATATTTATATGCATATATAAATATACACAGAGACATATAATAAAAAAGAATACATATGTGTGTTTATATATTACATGTATTCACAGAAAAATGGATTGGATTTAGTAGATCACGGTGGCCACCAGCTGAGGAACTTTAGGATACACATGCCCCATTTGATAGAACCTTACAAGAACTGATGCTAACATGAAATATTTAACAATAGCAAAAGCCTGGAGCAAATATGAATGCAAAAATAACACTAGAGTAAGGAAAGTAATCTTAGCACTGGTGTGATTTCACCCACATGATGTAACCATCTTAGGAAAGTGGGGATCATTAAGCAAACACTCCAGAAACATGTCACATTATTCCAAGATTCCAAGCCTCAAAATAGATTATTGTAAATTATGTAACTATTTGCAGTGATTAACTGTTCATATTCACCAATCTATCCATCCTTGGCTTAAAACCATTTAGTGACTTCCCATTAGACTTGAAATAAAAGTCTGAGCCCTTACCATGCCTTTCGTGTTGGTCTGGGTCTAGGAAAACAGAATTTAAAATAGGAAATTCATAAAAGAGGTGGTGGGAACACTAAGGTAACTTTACTGCAGGAAGTAGCTCCCACCTTGATGGAGAACAGGTTAGGGAGATCAGAGCTAGAAGAATCAGAAGGGGAGCCTGTAAGAATCTGGAGACTGAATCAAATGCCACTGTGAGAAGCAGCATGTCATTACTTAGGTGACCATGATGAGAACGGCAAGTAAACAGTCATGAGTAAGTCCCTTTTCCCTCCCCCTGCCTTCCAGATTCCCCAGATTCTCTCCTGGTGACAAAACCTAACCCTAGCTGACAAAAGAGCAATATGGTTTGCAGCCCCAATATTGTGGAACGGAATAGAGAAAACTGGATTTGGAACTGAGAGGCCAGCCCAGCCTTCAAGGGCTGATGTGATCTAGCACCTGCCTACGTGTCCAGCCTGATCCATTCCATTCTCCCCACCATGTGCTCAATTCCAATCACACTGGGTGTCTTTTTCTTTCCCAAGCACACTAAGCTCATTCCCACCTCCAGACATTCACACATGCTATTCCCTCTACCTAAAAGTACCTTTTCCCTTGGGTCCTATTTATTTAGGGTATAACTTAAAGCCACCAACCAGAGGATTTCTCTGACTTCATCAGATCTACAGAAGCAACCCTCTCCCCACTCATGTTCTGTAAAATTCCCCCATTTTCATCTTACTTGTAGCATTAATCACTATTTAAAATTATCTTTTTTTTTTTTCCTAAGATTTTATTTTTAAGTAATCTCCACACTCAACATGGGGCTCAAACTCACAACTCTGAGATCAAGAGCTGCACACTCCAGGGGCACCTTGGTGGCTCAGTTGGTTGAATGTCTGCCTTAGGCTCAGGTCATGATCCCAGGGTCGTGGGATCGAGCCCCACATCAGGCTCCCTGCTCAGCGGGGAGTCTGCTTCTCTCTCTCCCTCTGCCCCTGCTCCTATGCTCTCTCTCTTGCTCACTCTCTCAAATAAATTTAAAAAATCTAAAAAAAAAAAAAAAGTTGCACATTCCACCAACCAAGCCAGCGCCCCTAAGATTATCTTTTTTTTTTTTAATTTATTTATTTATTTGACACAGAGAGACACAGCGAGAGAGGGAACACAAGCAGGGGGAGTGGGAGAGGGAGAAGCAGGCTTCCTGCTGAGCAGGGAGCCTGATGTGGGGCTCAATCCCAGGACCCTGGGATCAGGACCTGAGCAGAAGGCAGACGTTTAACAACTGAGCCACCCAGGTGCCCCTAAGATTATCTTTTTAAAATGTGGTTTCTTGTTTGTTTCTTCCCTAAAAAATATGGGGAAGGATCTGTGTCTTATTCATCACTGTATCTTTGGGGTACCAAATGGTGCCAGGTATACAGTTTAAGTGTAGAATAAATGCATTAAAAAATTATTTATTATTTACTTTAAAGATTTCATTTATTTATTTGACAGAGAGAGCACAAGCAGAGGGAGCGGCAGGCAGAGGGAGAGGGAGAAGCAGGCTCCCCGCCGAGCAGGGAGCCCGATGTGGGACTCGATCCCAGGACTCTGGGATCATGAGCTGAACCACTCAGGCATTCCTGACTCTTGGTTTCTGCTTAGGTCATGATCTCAGGGTCGTGAGGTGGAGCCCTGCCTCGAGCCCCTCGCTCAGCAGGAGTCTGCTTGAGATTCTTCACTCCCCCACTCCTCCCCCCACCTCAAATAAATAAATAAAATCTTAAAAAAAAAAGTGTCACTCTCTACTTTTCCCAGTGCTTTCACATACATCACCTTATTTAGCTTTCCTTCATTTTTCGCTGCAATGGTAGGGTCCTTGGGCAATGGCGAGGACGCCAAAATCTTCTTGGGGACCAGAGAGACAGTGGATGAGTGACCTTTGCCTACATCTCCAGGAGGGACCCCCAGAGAAGAGCTGTAACTGGACACCTTCCCCGTGTTCAAAGCAAAGATTATCGAAGACATATGTGTTTCTCTGGGGACTTACTCGTAGGGTCCCCAGAGTGGGGCACAGGGCGGGGTTGTTTCCCTGAGATTAAGGTAGCCATCTAGTGGACTCAGAGTCTCAAGACTGATCCAGGCCCTGCAATTAAACTGCTGGGTGATCTTGGGCAGCAAGTAAGTTACCTGGTCCTCCTGGTCGCCTCTCTTTCTCCATCTGGGAAATGGGTAGGTAACATGGGCTAGGATTTCTGAGGTTCCGGAAGGTTCATCCTCTGACCCATTTAGTTGGTAGCTGTGCCAGCTGGTTTTGAATACTGGAAGAACAGACTCAGTAAACCTTTCAAACTTAGGAATGAATGAAATAAACTGCTGTCGGAGTCAAGGGGCTGGAGACGCCAAACTGTGGGGAGAACTAGGGTTTGCAGGTCATAAGGGGAGATCGAGGGGTCAGAGGTCGGGTTCCTGTCAAACCCGAGAAGAACCGGAAGTCCCAGATCCGGTCCACTCTGAGCCCGGGCCTCCAGCCGCGTGACTAAAGCTCCCGAGGCGGAGCTTCAGCACCGGGAGAGGGCGGAGTTTGGGGCCTCCCAATGGCATCGCGGGTGTCCTCCCACCTCAGCCAATCAGCGCAGGGAGACGGTAAAATTTAAACCCCCTCCCACCTCCTCCGCCGGGACCTGTCCCTAAAGCGCTTGTAGAAAGTGCGTCCGCTTGCCCCGCCCCCGCCAAGGAGGCGGGAAGAAGGGCGGGCTTTCCCTCCTGAGTTCGCCTATCACAGAGGGCAGCCTGGGGAGAGGCGGGCAACTGCGCCAATCAGGGCAGCAGCCGTAGCTCCGCGGAGCAGTTGGCTACAGTTGTTGCAACTTTTTTCGAAAGCTGCGTTTCCCGGGAGATCCTAGGCGGTGACAGAGCCGGGCCATGGCTAGAGGTATTTGCCCAGGTGGTCAGCGCCGGGGCGGCTGGGGTGGGGGGTCGCGCTGAGCGGGGCACCAGGGTGGCGGGAGCGGCAGCGGGGAGGCGCCCTGCTGAGAGGTCTGCTCGGACGGAGCGCGGAGACGGGGCTGGGGGGGTTGTTGCGGAACCTTCTCCGACCTACCCCCCCGCCAAGTCTCCAGAAGTCCCTCCCACTCCCACGCCTCGGTTTCTCCTTTCTAAAGTGTGGGCACCCGCTGGCCTGCCTCTCCAGGGACAACAGATCCATATGTCAAAGCTCTTCGGAGACTAAAGCGCAGGGCCCCTCCAGGGAGTGGTTGTTACTGATACGAGGAGGGGGGAAGGCAAGGCTTCGCCCATTTCGGGGCTCTCTCTCGCTGGGAAAGGAGGTGACTCCGAGGCCAGGGCGCAGATGGGTAACCTCCATCGTGGGGAGCGCGTCGGCGTGGACACCGCAGCAGGCGCCTTCCGTCTCCGTGCCCTGAGTCACCTCATTTTTGGGTTGAGATGAGTCCCATGGCACCACCCGGGGCGACCCTTCGTCACGCTGCAGCTGGTCAGGACTCCTGCCCCCGGGACATGGCTCGGGTGGGATTGTCCAGCCGCGGGAGGCGATGTCCCTGCCTTAAGTCCTTCTTTGCACACTTAGTTTGCTGTCAGCACAAGACCCACGTTATGCGGCAAAGTGATCTCCAACCGCTGGTCATTTCCAGCCGCTGTGTCTCCTCCATGCAAAAACTTGAGCGTGATGGTTGAGTAGAATTATTATTAAAGAAAAATTAGTTGAGGTTTGACATTTTTCTCAAAATCCCAAGGCAGTACAGGTTAGTAGGAATTTGCCTTAATGCAGTATGCTCCCTATAAAAATTATAATGAATAAAATAAGGATTCATTCAGCAAATATTTATTGGGCACCTTTGTTTTCAGGCCCTGCACCCAGCTGCATCCTTTATTATCCCAGAGTCCCTTTAGGGTCTTTTGGGACAACCCAGATTCTGATTAAGAAATGAGGCAAAGTGAACTTCAAGTTAACGAGCTTCATAACCCAATCCACAGAGAAAGCTAAGACGAATTTTTTTTCTTCAGAAAAGTGTTAAGCATCTAAAAGTATATTTAAAAGTATCTGACAAATCATAATAAATCTATGCTTCCCTGATTCATTTTTCCCATTAGAGCAAAATCATTCAAGCTAACTGTTTCAACAGTAGGGCCTTAAAAAAGGAAAAAGATGGCTTGCTCTAATTAATCTATAGGGAAAACAAAACTCAGCAATTTGCCACTGAAATATGTAAATACTTAATATAGGCAAATAATAATTACCATTGAGGACCAGGCATTTTATTATCTCAGTTAATCTTTACAAATTGTTATTCCCATTTTTCAGAGGTGGAAGCTTGAAGTCCAAAGTCACTGTCTAGACTCTGGCCATGCTGTGCCTTTGCTTCTTACACTCTATCTCCCTTAGCCAAAGTGAAGACAAGTGTTCCCAGCTTCTACCATGGCAGGCTTACAAATCACCTTTGTAATTTATTGGTTAGTAATTCTCCCTATCTCGCCTGACCCCCGAACTAGTAGTTACTTCTTTCTTTCTTTCTTTCTTTCCTTCTTTCTTTCTTTCCTTCTTTCTTTCTTTCCTTCTTTCTTTCTTTCTTTCTTTTTTTCTTTCTTTCTTTCTTTCTCTTTCTTTTTCTTTCTTTCTTAGTAGTTACTTATTTCTTAAGGCTTTGTTACTCTTGTAGATTATTAAATTGGGCATTTGGTAGTGTAAATATCAAATCATTTAGAATACTTCGAATGAAGAGTCAGGCTTTTTCTTCTAGAAAAGCTGTCTTTGTTGCAAACTTGTAGTTCACTTTGAGAACGCTGCTGGGTCAAGGAACAAAATGTTCAGATACCAGGCAACTCCTCTCTGGTTTTGAAGTTTTACAATCATGTAAATATTTTCAACCTTAAGTATATTAGTTTGAGGAGGATTAGTCCATCTGCTTTTCTCCATTTCTGCTGCCAGGGCCAGATGGCCTCCTAATTGGTCTCCCTCTTTCCACTTTTACCATTTACAATTTATTATCCCTCAGCAGCTAGAGTGGTCCCCAAGAACACAGATTTTTATCGTGTGACCTTCACTCCTCCTCCCTCCCCCACTGTTCTTAGGATCAAATCCTCAATCCTCACCATGGCCTATAGGGCCCTGCCTACCCCTCTGGCCTCAATGTGCTCCATCTGTCTTTATGTACACTGTTGTGTCCTTAGCAAGGGCCTGCAACAAAGTAGGTATTCAATAAATGTGGAATGAATGAATTGCTATTTTTGTGTTTGAGTTCAAGGGAAGCAATATACATTCTTTATGGTAGAGTACTCTCATAAGGCAGCCCTGGGTTGAGATCTCAGCTCTATTAACCACTTTAGTCATGTAATCCTCAGTCAAGTGCTTCATCTTCCCTGAGCCTCAATTTCTACATTTTTTTTTTTAAGATTTTATTTATTTGACAGAGACATAGCGAGAGAGGGAACACAAGCAGGGGGAGTGGGAGAGAGAGAAGCATGCTTCCCGCCGAGCAGGGAGCCCGATGCGGGGGCTCGATCCTAGGACCCTGGGATCATGACCTGAGCCAAAGGGAGACGCTTAACGACTGAGCCACCAGGTGCCCCTCAATTTCTACATTTGTGAAATAAGAATAGTACCTTCTCCTAAAGGGTTGGAAAGGTTAAATTAAATAATGCATTATTAATAGGGCCTAGCACATAAACATTGAATAAATGTTAGCTATTAGTATCATTCCTGTTGAATTCTATTTCTAGGAGATCCTGGACAACATTAAGAGTTTTTATTTCTGGGGCGCCTGGGTGGCTCAGTCGTTAAGCGACTGCCTTCGGCTCAGGTCAATGATCCCAGGGTCCTGGGATTGAGCCCCCGCCTCAGGCTCCCTGCTCTGCGGGGAGCCTGCTTCTCCCTCTCCCACTCCCCCTGCTTGTGTTCCCTCTCTCGCTATGTCTCTCTCTGTCAAATAAATAAATAAAATCTTTAAAAAAAAAAAAAAAAAAAAGAGTTTTTATTTCTGCTGTTGGGTATATTTGTTACATACACATAAACACCTCCTGTCCAGAGACAGGAAAGACTGTGTTGAAGGTTACATCAAATGATTTGTATTAGATCTTCTAGTACCAGAGCTGCAGAGTTGAGGAATGGGTGCTAGACTTGGATCTTAATGTAGGTAACCCCTGCATTTGAGGGCCGAAATAGACAAAGCCGTGGCCCTGAGCATGTGTGTGTGGTTGGGGGTGGGGGGTGGGAGGATGTTGAAATAGCATGTGAAGTAGAAAAGATGACCTGAGTGGCTGCTTCCTGTTCTCAAACCACAATTCCCATGATAGTTTGGCGACAAACTGCAAAATTCTCTGCCCTGGAGAGTTAGCGCTCTATTTCAGATGGCGTGACCTGCATGTCAGAGTGTCACTTTAGAATCCGCTTTCACTCTCTGCATAGTCTCTTGGGTATTCAAGTGAGCAGAGTATCCCACCCTACTGGAGTTAGTGTTGGGGTGGGGACTGCCGGGGGGAGGGGATAGATGTAGGAAGGAGGGTGCTCCCCAGCCCTGTCCAGGATGCTAAAGCATGAACTGATTTGGGAGATGTTGTCCTGAGCCTATTCCTGCCATTTAATCCTATTTCGTCTTATCCCTTCTTAAGGGGAGGCAGCTACTTCAAGTGACAGCCATTTGTTTTTCTGTGGATGTTGGAAGGTGCCCTGGGTGGGTTGAGGAATTCAAGGTTCTTGGTTCTTATCCACAAGGACGCTGAGGCCTAGTCCAGGGAAGTGAGTTGGCCGTGGTCACAAAGCACCTCTGGGGCAGATGCAGGGAGAGAAACCCAAGGCTTGCCTCCCAGGCCATGACCCAAGCAGTAGGAGCTAGACGCCCTGAGGTGTCTTGTTTGCATCTATGACTTAGCAGAAATACAGTGACTCTTGGCTGTGGGCCCTCACACCCTAATGGCTTCAGCACAGTGGTGCAGGGCAGTGAGTTCTGCCAACACAAGACACCCCACTGGCTGGAACCCCTGCCTTCCTAGGACATTTTCTCATGGGGGTGGACAGGAGCACCAGGTGACTTGCTAAACGCTTCTGCAACAGCCTCTGTCCCTCCTATCTTGAATTTCCTCATCTGTGGCTGGGAGTGCAGGCTCTGGGGTCATTTTGCCTGGAAATTCATTTTCAGTTCCGAGAATTTGGCCAAAGCTCCTCACTTCTCTGAACCTCAGTTTCCCTATCCGTGGAAAGGATAGAATAATGGTGTGTACCTTCATAGGGCTGTTGTGAGGTTTGGATGAGATGGTGTATGCACGGGGAGCAGCCCACCAACTTGCCATTAAAACCACTGGCTCTATCTCCCCAGGGCCTGAACGGGTCAGGTGCAGACCGCCTGGGTTTGACACTTGACCCCGTCGCTTTCTAGTTCTGTGGCCTTAGGCAAGCCGCTGCACCTCTCCTGAGCCCCAGTATCCTCATTTTTAACGGGTTTGCCACAGGACCTGCCCCCCTCTCCCCCCCCCCCCCGGAGGGGGACTTGCGGGAGGATTAAATGCCCATAAAACGCTCAGGGAGCACAGGCTCGGGCACACAGGAGGACTCTCGCCTGTGGCGCTCCCCGCTGCTGACTGCGCCTGGCACCGACGGGTCTCCCAAAATATCCGCGGAGCCAGCGAGAGCAAGAGCCTGGCCGGCGCGAGCCCGGGCTGTCATTATCATGTTTCCCACCCCTTCCTCCCCGAGTGGCTGAGCACGCGCGAGAGGGGGCGCGCCCGAGTCGGGATTCGTCGCGGCCGCGCGGCCCGCCCTCCCTCCTTCCCTCCCTCCCTCCGGAGGAGCCTCGCAGCGCCGCCCCTGCCAGCCCCCTCCCCGGGCCGGGAGCCGGACGGTGGGCGGCGGCGGCGGCGAGCGGGCGGGCCGCGGAGGACGCGCCGCCAGCGCCTCCCTCCCAGAGTCCTCGGTCCCGGGCCGGCCGGGGCTGCCGCGGCGCGCTGGTGCCGGGCCCTGCCTCGCAGGCCATGGGGGAAGGGGGCGCCGTGGGGCGCCGCCGGCCCTTCCCCGGGGCGCCGCGGCGGCGCTGGTGGCGGCGGCAGCAGCAGCAGCAGCGGCAGCGGCAGCGGTGGTGGCCGGGCCGCGGCGGCGAGGGCGAGGGCGCGGGGCGCGCCGCC
>NW_022589749.1:10346451-10475632 GCF_004348235.1 Phoca vitulina
ATAATGGCTCTTCCGATCTTGCTATTCAGAACAGCCATTATCTCGGAACATGGCTGCGGCGGGAGGCGCCGCCGCGGCGCCCGGCCCGGGCGGCCCCGCTCCCCGCCCCGCCGCGCCCTGAGCGCCCCCTCCCCCGCTTCCCCCGGGTCCCCCTCTCCAGGCAGGAAGATGTCCAAGCCCCGCGCGGTGGAGGCGGCGGCGGCGGCGGCGGCGGTGGCAGCGACGGCCCCGGGCCCGGAGATGGTGGAGCGGAGGGGCCCGGGGAGGCCCCGCACCAACGGGGTAAGCAGGCACCCTCCCCGCACTCACTCAGCGCGTCCCGAGGGGCCGCGCGGCCGGGCCGCCCCCGCCGGCCCGGCGCCTCGAGCACGTGCGCGCGCCCCGGGACCCCCCGCCCGCGGCCCTGGGCCCAGGGGCGGGGGGTGCGGGCGTGCGGGCGGGGCGCCCGGCTCGGGCAGCTTCCTTTTCTGCTGCCTGCCTGGGAGTGGCGTCCACACTGGCTCCGCCATGACCCTGGCAATATTTGACCTCGGAAAAGTTTGTGTCTTTATGGCATTTCCGCACCCCGAGACCCAGCTACCGCGGCGGTGGCTGCCTTCCCAGGGTGTGCGGGGCCTGGCCGGGACCCTCAGAGAGGTCACGGGTCTCGCTGACTTGGTGTTTAAAGGTTCCCCAGGCAGAAGGGCCCTAGCAGTGTTTCTGGGGAAGCCCTCCTCCATTCTGTGCTTACTCAGAGGCGAGGGAGGCCCCACGCCCAGAGACGCCAGCAGTGACCTGTCCCGCCCCACCCGCCTGCCCACCCTCCTCCTATTAATGCCAAGATGCCATTTGCAGTAGAGTGACCGCCCTGCATGCGCTGGCTCTAGGCTCTGCTTTTATTAAGCTCTCCACCCCCAACCCCACCCCTCAGTTACCACTGCAGTCCAGTCCCGCAGTCCTGGGAGGCTGCTGGGCTGCGTTGATTTGAGAGGGGCCAGGCTTGGGCACACTGAAGGCTCAGGCGGTAATGACGAGTCCTGCCGGAGGCCTTCAGGACCAAGAAGTGGTTAATCAGATTCCCTGAGGCCTGTTTCTGTGCTAAGAGCTCCTGCAGCTCCTGCCAGGGGAGTTCGCTCCTGCACATAGGCCAGCCCTTCAAATTCTGCAGTCGTTCAGTCCGGGTCATTCTGACCCGTCTGCTGCTGGTAGGTTGTCTGCTTCTGGTATACGCCTTGGTATAAAGCTGGCTTCCTGCCGGCCAGATGTGTCCTTAGTGACCAGAATTCGAGACCACATGAGTTCAGGAAATGTCTAACTCGGACCTGGGAGATCGTAAACCTTCCACTGTTCTCCCAGGGCTGGCAACTCCTGGTGGCCTGCTTTTGAGAGATGGTGTCGGTTTTTGGTTTCGGTTATTCTGAGTGCCCTTCTCCGCCATTTGCCCTGGGATCTTCTTCTTCAAGCCTCTTTCAGAACATGCATTTGTCGTTTTAGGAGAACGTATTTACCGGGCAATCAAAGATCTATTCCTACATGAGCCCCAACAAATGCTCTGGAATGCGTTCCCCCCTTCAGGAAGAGAACTCAGTTGCACATCACGAAGTCAAATGCCAGGGGAAGCCATTAGCCGGACTCTACAGGAAACGAGAAGGTAAGGCTCTGAAATGGCCCTGTTCTGACCACAGCTGGTCGGGTTGCAGAAGCCTCTCTCCTTCCTAATTGTGCACATATATTAAATGTTTATCCAGCCTTTTCAAACCCAAGTTCAAGGGTTTGAACCACGTTCTGTCTTGCTGCTAAGAAACAGACACAGGAGAAGAGTGGCCTGTCCCGGGGTGTGTGCCCTGTCGGTCTAACAGGTTTTCCCTGCTTTCACAAGAGTTAGCATGTCCTTCAAGCTTGAGTGTGTTGCCAAGTTGCAAAAATAACACCTGAGCTGCAGATGAAGAGGCTCACATGTACCCAAAGTACAGAAGTTACGAGTCTGGATGGTACAGGCCAGGTGCTGGCAGCCCTAACTGTGTTGTGGGAACGTAGGGAACCGACTTCCTTCCCTCTTTTGAGCTGGCCTTGACCTCATTTCTGAGTTTCTTTCCACTCAAGTGTTCAGTGCTGCTTTCTGAAGCAGTATACTCTGTAGTGAGGTTTGGAGTTAAAATACTGAACAAGAACATACATAGTTACTGAAAATTCTGTTGCTGTCTTCCAAATGTTTCCCCTGTTAAAGCTGCAGTGGGGACTAGGAGCTTTCCCCAGTGCACCACGCTCCCTTCTAATTAAAACTTGCCTTAAAGAAGCAGAACTCTGGCTGCCAGGGGCTCCGGACGAGGAAGCCTCGTAATTCATTTACAGAAAGTGCCATAAGTGATGGTGAGGCCAATGTCCGGGGCCAGATCTGAGCGCCAGGCGTGGGGAAGCCCAGAGCCAGGGGTAGGAGCCGGGCCTCGGCTTGATTCCCCGCCCAGGGCAGTGGGTGATACTGTTTCAGTCAGTCGTCAAATGACTTGGGTTCTAATCCTAGCTCTGCCACTTCCAAGGAGAGGCTGGGGCAGGTCACTCCGCTTTTCTGAGCCTTCGTTCTTTCATCGTTGAAGTGGGAGGGAGAACTCCTACTTCGCAGGGCTATTCTGCAGATTGGTGCAGGGGGCTTTTACAGTGCTCCGCCCCGGCCCCCCTTCCTGGGCTGGCCTGATCCGTGCTGCATCGGCAGCACTTAGACGAGCCTCCACCGAGGAGGGGCTGGGTGGCGAATGGGCTCTCCCTGGGTGGTGGTCAGGCAGTCTCCCATCCCTCCTGGAGTGGGGTGGAATGTAAATGATCCTCAGTGGTGGCATGGTACATAAGCTTATTTGACTTACAGTGTCACTAAATGGCCACAGTTAGGATTTGGGGCCAGATATATTTGGAGGAGAGCCCAAGGGCCAGGCTTTTGTCCTTGATTCTCAACCCTTTCTCTGCTTTGACTCAGACTGACGTGGTCGCTGACGTTCATGGGCATCACGCACTCCTAGGGTTTTTATGGGTGATGTCTTGGACTTCACTCCCTCTGGTTCCGCTGAAGGCATGTAAGGCAGTGAGAATGGCCTGGCTGGATTTGGATGTATTTAGTTTTCTTTTTAGCTTATTTATTGAGCTCACATATCATGGTGGTCGCCATTTTAAAGCGTACAACGCAGTGGTTTTTAGTCTCTTCAGAGACAGGCACAACCATGACCAACTGTCTGGTACCAGAACATTTCCTCACCCCACAAAAGAAGCCTTGTGCCCATTAGTCTCTCCTCATACCACCTCTCCCCCAGCCCCTGGCAACCACTAATCTACTTTCTATCCCTGTGGATTTGCTGGTTCTGGACATAAGTAAATGGAATCATGCAGGATCTGCAGCCTTGGGTGTCTGGCTTCTTCCACTCAGCATCATGTTTTCAAGGGCAGGTGTTAGGATTTCGCTCCTTTCCGTGGCTGAATAATATTCCGTCACGTGGATGGACCCCAGTGTACTCACCCAGTCATCAGTGGATGGACATTTGGGTGGTTTCTCCTCTTTGGCTATTGTGAATAAGCTGCCACAAACATTCACATACAGGTTTTTTGTGCGGACATATGTTTTTAATTGTGTTCGCAGCCGCCTAGGCGTGGAATTGCTGGGTCATATGGTAACTCCATGTTGAACTTTTGAACAACTGCCAGACTCTTTTTGAAAGTGACTGCGCCATTTTACGTTCCTACCAGCTACTTATTATTTACTTATTGTTTTTTTTTTTTAAAGTAAGTCTTTTTTTTTTTTTTTAAGTAAGTCATTTTTTTAAAAAGTGAATCATTCACCCACACTGGTGCTTCACAACTATTTTTAGTAACGAATCCTTTTTGCCGTCCCTCCCGGCGCCGCACTGACCAGTGTCAGGTCACTGTGCTGAGAACCACCATGAACGTAGGGCTTTGGCCCCGTTAGAAGAGGAAATGTTTTTTTCTTAAGAGTCTGAAATGAAGCATGCCAGGCGGCTCTTGGGGAAGAGGTCTTTGCTAGGGAAGAAGTTCTGCTTTATTACCTTATTCCTGTCCATCAACGCTGGCCCACTCTGGGGATTTAGCTTTTCTCCTGGGGTCTGCAGGAGATCAGAAACGTTCACAGACTAGATGGGAGCAGTCCTTCCACCATGTCTATCCACTCATCAGGAAGTACACTGCAAATATCTTACTATTTTATTTGTCAGCGATACTTCAGTAAAGCTGAAGAAAAAAAAAAAAAAAAAAGATGCAGACGAACAGCTCTGCCCAGTGTGTGGGTCCGAAAGTAAAGCTACATGCTTCTCCCCCCGAAGCCGTTGGTAGACACGGGGTCTCACAGGCGGGGGGCACTGTGCCTGGCACACCCAGGGTCCTCTCTCCTCTGAAGGCCTGTCTTAGAATGCAGCTGAGAGTCGAGAGATTGGGACACGGAGAGTGGAGTCTAACCCTCTGTCTTTCCCCACGCTCTGCCTGCAGAGAAGAGAAACAGTGGGAACGCGGTACGGAGCACCATGAAGTCCGAGGAACAGAAGCTCAAAGACGCCAGGAGAGGTCCCCTGGCACCTTTTCCAAACCAAAAATCTGAAGCAGCAGAACCTCCAAAAACTCCGACCTCGTCTTGTGATCCTGCCATTGCCGCCGTGGCCAAGCCAGCCCTGAAAAAGCCCGTCAAGGGCAAACAGGCCCCTCGGAAAAAGTAAGTGCCTTCCGGAGCCCCTCCCTGCCATGGCGCGGCGTGCTGCCTCTCACCCCGGCGGCCCCGGCTCAGGTGCTCGCTAGGGGGAGCAGGGCCCCCGCCCGGCGTCTGTGTCATCGGGGCTCAGGTGCCGTGTGTCACCACCGGGGACACTTACTTGTCAGCATGTCAGTCTGGCCCGAGTCCAGAGCTCAGGAACTCTCCCCCCCCCCCCCCCCAAGAGGAGGCAGCCTGTCTCTTGACGCTCCGACGCCCCCTTGGGCAGGTGAGCCTGCGTGAGCGCAGGTCCCGGTGGACAGAGGTGTGGAGGTGACACGATCGCTGAGGAGTGGCGTGCCTCCGGGCTGAGTGCGTCTTCAGTGCTCATCCTTGTTTTCTCCTCTCCCCTTCCCGCCCCAGAGCTCAAGGGAAGACGCAGCAGAACCGCAAACTCACGGATTTCTACCCGGTGCGCCGGAGCTCCCGGAAGAGCAAAGCTGAGCTGCAGGTAGAGGCCGCGGCTTTCCTCCGGGCTCGCGGGGCTGCCGGGGGGGCGGGCGCGTTCTCTGTGGCGGCCGTGGCCTAGCGGGCGTCATCCTGACGTGGGGGGTCACCCGAGGCTCGGTACGACGCGTCCGTGAAGGCGCATGGCGTGGCGCGGCCGGCGGTCCGGTGACAGCGTCTCGTCCAGGCGTGTGGGGGGGGCCGAGGGAGCCTGGGACCCCGGGGGCCGCGTGGTCTTTGCGAGGCTTGTCCGTCTGCTCGCCACGCGCTCCGTGGCGCGTCTCAAGGGGGCACGGAGCAGTGGCTTGGAAGCCACTCATGGTTGTACGACTCGGGCCAGTCACGCGTCTGTTCTGTGCCTCGGTCGCCCTGTGTGTCCGGCGGGGCAACAAAGCACTAGCTTGTAGGGGTGTAGCCGGGAGGGCCGGTGCGCTGGGGCACGAGGAACTGGGAACCGGGCCTGGCCCCCGGGGGGCACCGGCCAGCGGTTACACTGCCGCCGTTGCTCCCCGTAGCTGTCACTTCCCGCGGCGCCTCTGTCCTCGCTCCCCCGGGCTGTGGCCCTAGGAGGTGGGAAGAGCAGGCCGGGCCCCCGGGTCTGTAGGCTGCGAGCGGCTCCGCAGTCGGCCGTCCAGCGGCAGCGGGTCAGTGTTTGGCGCGGGGAGGTGCGGTCCTGGCCTTTCTGTTGAGGAGCCGGACCCCAGGACCCCAGGCGCCGTGTGCCCTGCAGCCCCCCGCCCGCCCGCAGCCTCACAGCCAGCCGGGGGGCAGGAGCAGAGCTCGGATTGCCGCCCCCACAGAGCAGCGGGGAAGTTCCATGCGCACCGCCCCCCCCCAGCCTCCTCCCTGAGGCCTTGTCGGTTTTAGCTTTTCAACCTGAACTAGACTCCTTCCGCATTTTGTGGGTTAAAACCGTAGATGCCGATACGGCAATTTAGCATTCTCTTCCTCTGCTTATTTGAATTGATGAGGCTTCCTTTAAAATAAATGAGAGAAGGGGTCCATCCCCCGCCCCCCAGAGAGCAGCTTTGGCTTTATTTCTTTAGAAAGGCAATGTCTTTGAGCCAAGAACAAGCTGTTATAAAATGTTTGCCTGCAGTGGGAGGCCGTGCTAGGTCGGTCTCACAGCACTGCAGAGGGCGAGGTGGTGCCAGGCCCCGGAACCCCAAACACCTCCCAGCCGCGGTCGGGGCTGCGGTGCCCACACAGGGAGCACTGGGGGTTCGCCGAGGCCTGCCACGGGCTGCAGAGCGGGGGCAGCTCAGTTTGCCTTTTTAATGAAAAAGAAGGGCTTTTCTGGCTGGAGGAGGGACGTGATGCAGGTCTGCAAAATGTCGCAGCAGATGAGCAGAAGGGAGCAGACACTCACTTCTCCGAAGCTTGGTCTGCAGCTAGTAAGCTTGCCGTGTCACCAGACACAGAGCCAGTGGCGAGGAGAGCCGTGCCGAGCTCTGCTTGTTTGGGGTGGCTCTGCTGAGTGACCTCCGGGGCCGGGGGGGCTGCTGGCCCGGCGGGAAGGCGGCTGTCAGCTGAGGTGGCGAGGCTGTGGTTGGCCAGGGCGGTGTCTTCTCTGGATGGCACAGGTAAAGCTCGAGGCTGGGGCAGCTGGGCCTCATCTGAGGGGTGAGGTCAGTCCTGACCTGCCTGCTCTTTGAGGCCCCAGAAACCACGGCCCAGGCACAGGGGGCATAAGAGGGGGCTGGGGGTAGCCAGAGGAGAAACTAAAATTAAAACCTCTGCGGATACTTAATTGAGTTTGAAGGCAGAGCGGGCAGGGCCAGGGCCAGGGAAGAGGGTGGACACTGGGCCTTGGAGAGATACCCTGAACCCCTCGTTGTTTTGCTGCGGGGGCCCCTTAGCTGGTTGGCCTGCTTGTGGGTGGGGTGACAGCCTGCACTGGGGCAGTGCCCCGGCTTCTTTCTCCCCAGCCCAGCCCCGGGCCTGATGTGCAGAGCAGCCTCGACCTAATTCAGACCTTGCTTACCTCCCACTCAGTCTGCCTCTGGCAACCCCCCCCACCCCCGCCCTGCCCAGGCTGCTGCCTGCCTGATTTCTCTTCGGAAGCCTGGAGCTGGTTGGTGCATGCCCCCAAGCACTGAGCCTCCAGAACGAAACTCAGACTGCGGCTCTGCATTCAGGGCATCTAGCCTGTGCCCAGCTTCCCCCAGCTCAGCTCCTCTTGCCTCATTCAGTCCCAGCAGGAAAGTCCCCGGGTGCCTAGCCCACCATCAATCCCGGTTACAGAGCTCACTGCATTTCTCCCTGGTCTGGTCTTCTTCGCACACTAATTTTTCAGCAAGGTGGTTGTGTGTGTGATGTGTATGTGTTGATGTTGCCGTGCTTGAGGGCTTACTTTGTGCCAGGCACTGTTCTCGGCCAGGATATCCCACGGCATACAAGATCTCCTGTTCTCAGGGAGCTTATATTCAAGTGGAGAGTGATAAACAACTTAAAAAAAACAACAACCAAAGAACAAGATAATTTTAGATAGTCCTTTGACATCAATTTAATAAAACAGAGTAGTGTGAAAGCACAGTGAGGCTAAGGCTACTTTAGCTACAGTAATCAGGGAAATTTCACTGAGGGAGGTGCCTTTTGAACAGAGCTTGGAAAGAAGGGAGGACACAAGCCAGGTGAATGGATTGGGGAAAGGGTGTTCCAGGCAGGGGGAAGAGCACGTGCAAAGGCCCCGAGGCAGGAACTAGCCTGGCCCTCTAAGAGAGTCATCAGTGTGGCCAGAATGTGGGAGAAGGGGTAAAGATGGCTGCTGAGGCAGGGCTGGGACCCTGCAGAGCCTTACAGGCCATCGGAAAAGTGGATTTTATCCCCGTAGCAGTGAGAAGATATGGAAAAGCTTTTGCTTCTCTTTTTTTTTTTTTAAGATTTATTTATTCATTTCAGAGGGGGAGGGACAGAGGGGGAGAGAGAGAGTCTCAAGCAGAGTCCCACTGAGTGCAGAGCCCAACGCGGGGCTCAATCTCACGACCCTGAGATCATGACCTGAGCCAAAACCAAGAGCTGGGCACTCAACACACTGCACCACCCAGGCGCCCCAAGCTTTTGCTTCTCTTTAAATAAACTTTTTATTTTGGAATAATTTTAGATTTATAGAGGAGTTGCAAAGATAGTGCAGAGTACCCCCATAGACCGTTTACTCGGTTTCCCCATCATTAACACCTTCCATACACTGTCCTGGTACATTTGTCACAGTGAACCAACATTGGCCCATTACTATTCAGTAAACTTTTTGGAAGGCTTTAAGCAGGGAAATGACATGATCTTATGTACATTTTTATTTTATTTTATTTTTATTTATTTGAGAGCGAGAGAAAGAGCACACGAGCGGGGCGAAGGGACAGAGGGAGCAGGGAGCCCGACGTGGGGCTCGATCCCAGGACCTCGGGATCATGACCTGAGCCGAAGGCAGACGCTTAATGACTGAGCCACCCAGGCGTCCCATTTTTTATTTATTTTTTAAAGATTTATTTATTTGAGAGAGAGCAAGTGAGAGTGGGGGGCAGGAAGGGAAGAGAGAGAATTTCAAGCAGACTCCCTGTAGAGCACAGAGCCTGATGGTGGGGCTCGATCCCATGACCCCAAGAGATCATGACCTGAGCCGAAACCAAGAGTCGGACGCTTAACCGACTGAGCTGCCCAGGCGCCCCTTACGTAGCTTTTTACAAGACCCCTCTGGCTGCTGTGCGGGGAATAGAGTGAAGGGGTGGTCAGAGCGGACGCCAGGAGCCCGGGGAGGCGGCCGTGAAAGCGCTGGGGTGTGGGCTGGAGGCAGGGCTGTCTGGTGCGGCTCTTGCGCGGTGTCTGTAAACCTACAGAGAGCCGGGCTCCGCGTCACACCACAGGCGTTCAGTACATCCACGTGGAGAGGGACCGAGTCCGTGCGCGCTGCGGGTGGGGCCGCCGGCCCGGCTGGGTCTGTGCTCGGCGCTGGGTGGAGGCCTCACCTGTGAGCCCAGCCGTGGCAGCCAGTGGAGGGCCTGGGCTTCTGGTGGTCTCTGTGTGGCTCCCCGTGCCTCCCCGCAGTCCCGGGCACTTGGATCTGGGAGGGAGGTGGTGGCCCCGAGGGGCCGGTGGGGCCAGGAGTGTCCGCTCCTGTCTGACTTCTTTGTTCAGGGTGGTCCTGCCTCTTGGGGGTGGGAGGCATGTTCTCATCCGTAGCAGTGGCTTCATGGAGACCCAGGTCAAAGTTCCTGAACCAGGGTGCCAACAGGGGCCATCAGACAGGAGGGACGTGACGTACACCCGCCCCTTCGAAAGGCACAGCCTCTCATCTGCCCTAGCCGATTTTATATGAAGTCAAGAGTCATGATTTTTTCATGTTGGCAATTTAGATGGTTTAAAAAACACGGCACGTGCCAAATAGAACCCAGCCCCCAACCCAGTTCTGCAGTCGGGCCACCACTGTGTCCCTCCTGGTCCATTTGAGCCCCAGGTGGCAAACTGTCCACAACAGATGGGCAGTGAGAGACAGATGGGGCTGTGGGGCGTGGGCGTCTTTGGGGACTGATGTCACGGAGGCCAGCCGTGAGTGACCTGCGGGTGGTCCAGGCTGCCCAGAGTGGCCCAGGAGAGAATGCTGAAGTGCTTCTTGTTTCTCTTCCCTCCACCCAGTCTGAAGAAAGGAAAAGAATAGACGAGTTGATTGAAAGTGGGAAGGAAGAAGGAATGAAGGTAAGGGGCAGCAGGGTCTACTGCTCGGAGGCTGAGGCTGGAAGGTACAACCCCCCCCCCCCCCCCGCTCCTCAGCGCCCGGCGGCCGGCGGGCTGCCGTAACCCCGTTAACTAACTGCGGCTAGTCAGACTCTTAGGTTGTCAAGGGGCCAGATACGAAATCTGCCTAGGGAGCATCTCGGGAAGGAAACACTAATGGTTTTTATACGGGAAACGTTATCCTGAGAAAACTTTTTAAGATTGCGGTAAAATACGTGTAACATAAAACGTACCATTTTAACCCGTTTAAAGTGTACAATTCCGTGTCGTTAAGTACGTTCACAGTGTTGTGTAACTATCATCCCTGTCTAGTTCCAGAACTTTCTCATCCTCCCAAATGGAAACCCTGCACCCAGTAGCCGTCAGCCCCCACTCCCCCAGCCCCAGCTGTGTGCCTGTTCTGGACATGTCCTATGAATGGAGTCACAGAGTAGATGGCCTGTCGTAGCTGGCTTTCTTTCATTTGGCATGAGGCCTGGGCAAACATTTTTCCTAAACTGTTTTCCTGGGAAACGACAGGGCCCAAGAAATTTCCTTTATTCTCATGTATTGCAAACACTGGGTGGATGAGAGGGGCGGAGCCCTACAGTGGCCACCGGGTGGGTCTGGGCTGGGACTCGAGGCTCAGAAAAAAGCTCCAGTTCCACACACCCATCCAGGAGGACCCCAACTTAAGTCTGGGCCCCGCAAGCAGTCACCCTGCAACCCCATTTATAACGGAGCAAGGAGAAGCACGGGAGGGTAAATTCCAGAAAAAAGGAGACACTTGGAACACGGGGTCCTACTACTCCCCAGAAGAGGCCACGTGTGTGGATGTGAGTCGGGCTTTATCACTTCCCTGCCACGTGGCCTTGGACGTGGTTCTGCCTCTCCGAGCCTCCGTTCCCTCCTCTACAAAATGGGGCAACACCCACCCGGCAGATCTCTCCGGAGGCTCACATGTAACAGTGCTTTGCAAAGAGCACAAGGGACCCTTGTGGGGTGACGGGTTGTGGCGACGGTGGAACAGCTGTGTCCGGTTCAGACTGCCCGCCGTGCTGTGTCCGTAGCGCGGGATCTAGGGCACACCTCGGCGAGGGGGGCAAGCCCGGGCCGCTGGCCCTGCGCGGGGTCAGGAAGCAGCGCTTCTCCTCACCTCCCGACAGATTGACCTCATCGACGGCAAGGGCAGGGGTGTGATCGCCACCAAGCAGTTCTCCCGGGGCGAGTTTGTGGTCGAGTACCACGGGGACCTCATCGAGATCACCGACGCCAAGAAGCGGGAGGCTCTGTACGCACAGGACCCCTCGACGGGCTGCTACATGTACTATTTTCAGTATCTGAGCAAAACCTACTGGTAAGTCCGCTGGAGCTTCAAGTGGCTTTTCCGTGCCCTGGCAGAGGACAGGCCTCCGGGCCGGGAGCCACGAGGGCATCCTGCTTCTGGTTTCACTCTTGCTACGTCTTTTTTTTCCAAGCCGCGAAGCGCTCTCCCCCACTTGCCATTTTACCACGTGGGGTTGGAGCTGTTCCGGCTGCCGTCTGAGCAGACGAGAAGCAGAAGCGGGCTAGGCGGGGACAGTCCGCGCCGAGGCTCACCAGGCCGCGCTCTCTCGTGGCCTGCAGCCAGAGCAGCTCTAGAAATCCCTGGCTGCTCCTTTCCCCATATGGCCAGTGCACTCGATTGGGGTTTTTGGTTTTTTTTTTTTTTTTTTATTAGGCTCTATTTTTCTGAGCGGTTTTAGGTCCCCAGTAAAATGGAGCAGGGGGTACGGAGAGTTCCCGAAGCTCCCTGCCTCCCCACACGCGCAGCTTCCCCCACTACCAGCCGAGTTGATTTGTACTCATTTATCTGTTACGCACTTGCCTCACGCGCCCCCACAAAGAGCCTTTTGCGTTCCTGCCGCCTCCCACCCAGTGCCTCCCTGGGCTCTTAAAGATGGTTTTTTGATTTGAACTGCTTTCCCTGAAACGCGGCCATAAATCGACATCCCACCAGAGTCGAGAGCTGGCGTGACTGGGATCAAAAGCCCCTTTGTCAGTGTAATCCTCTGTCGCCCTCCCTCCCGCCAGTGTGGATGCGACTAGAGAGACAAATCGCCTGGGACGACTGATCAATCACAGTAAATGTGGAAACTGCCAAACCAAACTGCACGACATCGACGGCGTGCCTCACCTCATCCTCATCGCCTCCCGCGACATCAAGGCGGGGGAGGAGCTCCTGTACGACTACGGGGACCGCAGCCGCGCCTCCATCGAAGCGCACCCCTGGCTGAAGCATTAACCTCCCCGCCCTCCCCGCCCCTCCCTCCTTCCACGGACAAAGTGCCCTCAAAGGGAATTGAGTTTTTGGTTTTTTTTTTTTTACACACTTAATCTTAGCAGATTACTTCAGATGTTTTTAAAAAGTATATTAAGATGCCTTTTCACTGTAGTATTTAAATATCTGTTGCAGGTTTCCAAGGTGGACTGGAACAGATGGCCTTATATTACCAAAACTTTTATATTCTAGTTGTTTTGTACCTTTTTTGCATACAAGTCACACGTTCGTGCTTCCCGTGCATGCAGTCGAGGACGCAGCACAGGTTTTAGAGGAAAGAGTGAACATGAACTAGGAAGCCGGGTGACGCCCGCCTCCCGCCGAAGAGCCAGGACTCTCCTCCCCACACCCCCGCCGGCGACTCCCGAGGCCCGGCCGGGGTGTTCCCAAGCTCTTGTTTTCCTGACGTCTGGACAGGCGCACATGGAAGTGTATGAATATTTTTTAAAAAGGTTTCGCAGTAAGCTAGTCTTCCCCTCTGCTCTCTTGAAAGCTTACTGACCCAGTGGCCCCCGGGCGTGGGCCGGGCCTAGGTTTACTCTTCCACGGGCTGCCGCTTTTCTGGGCACCTCGAAGCATCAGGGCGGGTAATCAGAGTAGATGTGGGCAGGGAAAAGCATTGCTTGCTCGCCCTGTCGGGGCAGGGTTTCCCAAAACTGGGTTAATTCTTTATAGAAATGTGAACACTGAATTTATTTTAAAAAAAATAATAATAAAAATTTAAAAATTTTAAAAAGACAAAAAAAAGAAAAAAACCACAGAAAACAACTTACATGTATATAGGTCTTGAAGTGAGTGAAGTGGCTGCGTTTTTTCTTCTTTTTTCTTTTTTTTTTTTTGTTTTGTTTTGGTTTGGTTTTTGTTTTTGTAGAAGAGATTTGAGATGGTACTCTATTCTAATCAAAAATAAAAGTTTTGTAGCGGGACCAGAAATTACTTACCCATTACCACCCTCCCCCCACCCTGACCCAATTCCAATGGGTTGAAAGTTCCAGATCTGCTGTCAGGCTTTCTGTTTGTCAGACCACCTGGTGTCCTTCCTGCAAAAATGAAGATGCAGCCATGAACCGAAGGGGGAACCCGCAGACCCTGAAATGCAGGGCCCCTACCCCAGCTGCGGGTGCACCAGCGGAGTGGGCAGGCCCAGCAGCCCAGGGATCAAGGCTGAGGGCACAGTTTTCACCTTGACTGTGATGCAGGAGGACTAGGTAGCTTCCTCCCTCTTGAAGGGGGACCTATTCTCACTCTGGTAACCTGCAGTCCAGGGGGCCGTGGCTCTGGATCCATGACCTGGGGTCTCCCAGCCTCCCCTGGTCCCAGGTAAATGTGAATGGAGACAGGTGTGAGAGCCTGTCCTCAACCTTGATGCCCCCCCGGCGTCACCACGGTGCTACCTAAGAAAGTCTTCCCCCCCCCACCCCCACCCCACACTTGCCTGGTCAGTGGTCAGAGAATTGGAGGAGGATCCGACAGAGTGTGTAAATGTGAGATAAAATGTCTTGGTTGTACCTGTTTGTGGTTTAGCTTTGTATTTAAAAAAAAAAAAAAGGAAATAACTTGAAAATTATTTGTCATCATAAAAATGAAACAAAAATTAAAATATTTATTGCCAGGCGAGGCCACCTGTGTGTCTGTTTTTTACGTGGCAGAGAGAGGACTGGAATTTTCTGCTTCACTTTACAAAAGGGTTACACAGCAGGGGCACCCGGCTGGCTCAGTCGGTAGAGCGTGCGACTCTTGATCTCGGGGTTGTGGGTTCAAGCCCCATGTTGGGTGCAGAGATTACTTAAAAATAAAATCTTTTTTAAAAAAAGGGTTACGGAGCAGTATGTGTCTGTCTTGGTGAATGTCCTCCTAGGGGGACAGTCTCTTCATGGTACAGTGGGGGTCATAGGTGCCAGAGAAGATTAAAAACTGATGCATGTTGAATCTTCCCTGAGAACACCTGGCATCATCATGTGCACCCTGTCTTGGCGGGAAGCCCCTCCTACCAGTCCAGATCTCTGTCCCCACCAGCCGCCCGCACTCGAGGCAGACAGAGTCCTTGGTTGACAAGCGGAAGATCTGGCACCAGGAGCAGCTGTGTTGGCCAGCCCGTCACCTTGCACATATCCCTTTCCTTTTCCGAAGCTTGTCCATCCATCACGCTACACCACCTTATCCATCACACAGAAACAGCCTCTGCCCTGCCGACGTGCAGGGGTGTCCTGAGGATTCAGCCGTCATGGATGACTGCATCTTCACCTTGGAGGGAACAGGGTGCACTCGGCCCTGGAACAGCCGGCTGTGTGACCTTGGGCAGGTGACAGCTCTGTGTGCGTCACCTCCCCCCTGGGCGACATGGAGCCATTCTGGTGTGCGCACGCGGGTGATTGCGTTACAGGAGTTCGTACGGGGAAAGCATGTGGAGCACTGCCTCGCACCTAGATACCCCGCAGTCATCCGTGTTTGCTGTTAGGATTGAAACTTGGCTTTTTTCAGGGCGCCTGGGTGGCTCAGTCGGTTAAGCATCTGCGTTTGGCTCAGGTCATGATCTCAGGGTCCCTGCTCAGCGGGGAGTCTGCTTCTCCCTCTGTCCCTCCCCCTCCCCCTGCTTGTGCTCTGTCTCTCTCTCTCTCTCAAATAAATAAAATCTAGAAAGGAAGGAGAGAGAGAGAAAGAAAGCAAAGAAAGAAAAAAAGAAAAAAGAAAAAGAAACTGCGTTGTTTCTACCATTCACTGTTTGCAAGTGCCCTGGACTGATAGCTAAGAGCCTCCGAGCTCTGATATTTAGTTGCTGTATTTACTTATTCATTTTTTAAAGATGATTTCTACAGCAACCACTTCTTGTGCCTTGTGAAACCTGGCTTGGAAACCCACTTCTCAGCTGGTTCCTCCCGATGCTGGGTTTGGAGAAGGAAGCCCGCAGCGTGGGAGCAGTTTTAGCAGTTTTCCGTGGTCACACCGGGCCCCAGCTCCAGGAGAAATGCTCCCGGGATTACCTTCTGGAACTCCCACCCCAGTGTCTGACTTGACCAAGAGTTGCTAAAATCTGAGCATTCTTTATTGTCTTTTTTTTTTTTTTTTTTTAGTTTCCCCCAGGGATACACAGGAACCAGGGCTGTTTTAACTTGACATTTCTCTCGGAGTGGGTTTTCTTGCCTTACCTATCTCCACGAGGGAGAAAGAGGCAGCTGAGCGTTTATACAGGGGGACCCCCAGGTCTGGAAATGCAGGTAATTTGTATTAATGGCTTACAGACAGCAACACACGATGATCTGTCTGCTTCTAGACTTTCTGGTTGTCCTACAGCCTGGAGACAAGGAGATGGAAACCGAAGCAAGAATGGCTCAGGTATAGGGAAGTGGGCTGCCATCGTTGGGACTCTAGGATGTAAGGCTGGTGCCTTGGAGGGTGGACTTTACATGTCATTCCCAGGAGCTGAGTCTGCTCTGCACTCCTGCAAAAGACAGAGTGCTCCCCGCGCCCCTGCCACACACACACACACACACTCTCTGTTCTGTGGTCTCACTGCCCCTGTGTGCGGTCTGCCCAGCCTCTGCATGGGGGTTCTGAAGGCAGGATGCATAGATCCGTTTTCCCAGCCAGCTCTCACCTCCAAGGCACAGAAAAGCTTTCTCCTCCCTCCCCCTGTGAAGAGGGGAGCACCCTGTGAGGATGACAGCGTCATCTGGGGTTAGAAATCAGGAGCCCCTCATCAACGGCTCTGCCAAGATGGCATTCTGGACCGGCCTGAGCGGGGCCAGCATTTCTTGGGAGGCAGAGTGGGTGAAGCCTGGGTTGTGGAGTTTACCTCTGGGTTCGGGTCCGACTTCTACCACTTTGGAGCTGGGATCCTGGACGAGTTCCTCAGCCGCAGTGCGCCGTCACCTTGAGGCACCACGGGAATGATGACACCCATCCCACAGAGGTGTGGTGAGGCAGCGGGTGAAAAGTCCTCCAAGTGGTGTAGCGAGACACACATTCATTATCAACATGAGTGCTTTTTGGAGAAGAAGGGCACGTTGTGCGTTGCAGGTACGAACCCAGGCCTCAGAATCAGGCCCGCACGTGCATCTTGGGCAGCCACTTCCTAGCTCTGTGACCTCGTGTACTTTCCTCTTTTGGAGTTTCACTTTCCGCATCTGTACACTGGCGGGTTAGTGCTGGTCCCCGGCTCCCCGAGTTCTTCCAGGAATAAGCGAGGTCCATGCAGCAGGCAGACCCTTCAGCAAGCCAGGGTCGGCACCAGCACGACCGGCTCACAGGATGTTCTCAGCAGGCCCAGGAGTTTCTCTGCAAAGAGCGGCCATCTGTTCTCTACAGACTGTATTTCATTGAATCCTAAACGCATTCCCCGCCCCCCGCATTTTAACATCTTTGAAATCAGGACGAGCCTTAAAATCAATAGCATCTTAATGTTATAATTTGTCCCATTTTCCTAGCACCGTTTGTTGAAAAGACTGTCTTTCTCCCATTGTATATTCTTGCCTATAGATCAACTGACCACGTAAGTGTGGGTTTATTTCTGGGTTCTCTCTTCTGTTCTGTGGATCTGTCTATTTTTGTGCTGGTACCAGACTGCTTTGATTACTCTAGCTTGGTGGTATATCTTGAAATCTAGGATTGTGATACCTCATCTTTGTTCTTCTTTCTCAAGATGCTTTGGTTATTTGGGGGGCACCTGGGTGGTGCAGTCATGGTATCCGACTGCGTGGTTTCGGCTCAGGTCGTGATCACCGGGTCATTGGATCGAGCCCCATGTCAGGGTCCACACTCAGTGCAGAGTCTGCTTATGATTCTCTCTCTCCCTCTCCCTCTGCCCCTCCCCACCATGCTCGCTCTTTCTCTGTCTTCCTCTCTCCCTCTCTAAAAGAAATAAATAAATCTTAAAAAAAAAATGCTTTGGTTAGTTGGGAACTTTCGTCAAAAAAATAATAATAGGGGTACCTGGGTGGCTCAGTCGGTTAAGCATCTGACTCTTGGTTTTGGCTCAGGTCATGATCTCAGGGTTGTAGGATCGAGCCCTGTATCAGGCTCCACACTCAGTGGGGAGTCTGCTTGAGATTCTCTCCCTCTCCCTCTGCCCCTCCTGCTGCTCATGCTCTCTCTCTCTCTCAAATAAATAAATAAATCTTTAAAAAATAATAATAAGGGGCACCTGGGTGGCTCAGTCAGTTAAGCATCTACCCCCGGCTCAGGTCATGATCACAGGGTCCTGGGATCGAGCCCCATGTTGGTTCTCCCTTTCCCTCTGCTGCTCCCCCTGCTTGTGCTTGCTCTTTCTCTCTCTGTCAAATAAATAAATAAAATCTTTAAAAATAATAATAATAATTTGCAGCATTTTTTTCTCTCATAGCAACACACAAAATACTGGTGCATCACTTAAAGTCACTGAAATGTATATGCACCATATATACACCACCAAATAAATACGCACACGTACATAAATACAGTTTACAGATTTGGAAACCAAGACTCTGAAAGGTTAAAGTACCACAGACAAGGTCATATAACTCCAGGCACCACTCAGAAACACTCAGAGAAAGTATAAAAGTCATTTCACTTTAATACAAAATCATGTAAAGAAAGTCATGTTAGCAAAACCGAACGTTCACTAAATATCTGTGAAATCATCACTGGAATGTCAATACCATTTTTTCCTGCATTCTCTCCTCCCCTCTCCCTTTGGGCTCACGAATTTCGCTGCTACTACATGGTAAAGACCCAGGTCATCCGTGAGACCAGACAGGCAGAACGCACGTCTGCACACTGGAGGTCCCTCTGGACGGCTGGCGTGCAGCAGGAAGTGGGCCTCGTTTTTGCTTTCCTTCTGCTTTCTTGATTTCTTTGTGCTGCTTCCCCAGCCTTGGCCAAGGCTTCAGCGGTGTCCAGTTCTGAAGCCAGGGAAAAAATTATCACGAGAGAGCCTCACCTCCTTCCTCCTTGGTGGCTTTCCGGGGAAACAGATGAGCAAGTACAGTGAGTATGCGTGGCCCTGAGAGATGAGTTTGGAAGTCTTGGTGCATTGCCTTCTTGAGTCCGAGAATCTCTGTCTTAGTCGTGGCTTTCGATCTACATCTGCTTCTCTGATCGGAAAGAGAACCTGGGTATAGAGAGAGAAGGGTCAGAGGGCATAGACAGAACGAAGCAAGGAGGGCAGAACTCTGCAGAATCTGTGAGAGGCTCTTGCAGGCCACTGACTCAAACATTTGCCCAGGGCTCAGTGGGGGCAGCACTGTTCAGGGGTTTTCCATCTATCAGCTCATTTCACACTCATAACACCTCGATGAGGTAAGTACCCTCAATATCCCTATTTTATAGATTAGCAAACTGAGGTCCTGCAAGGTTCAGTCACAGGCCCAAGGTCACACAGTAAGTTGTAGAACCAGGAGTTGGACCCAGAGCCCACTTAAGCACTGTGCTATGCGGAAAAATGGTGTCTGAACTTTTTTTTTAATTTCAGGAGGTTTTATTGTGGAGGAAGCATCCATGTTACTTACAATTATAAAACAGATCTTTGCAATGAATAAAGATTGGCATATAAATTCTTGGATAAAACCTAGATATGCCCTGAGACACGAATACCAAACGTTCAGTGTTTTTCCCCCTCATATGCAAAGTTTTGAAAAGGAAGAAAGCTATCTGGGGTGGATCACAACGTTCAATCTCAGTGCTAATTGCAGCTATGAGAAAGACCCAGAGCTGGCTGGTGGGGTGGAAAGCCAGTGACGGGGAATATGGGCTAGTGCTTCTGGTCAAAGACAAACCCCCTGAGCACCGTTAGCAGCTCTGCTCGCCATGGCTGGGGCGGGCCCTGGACTAGTATTCGGACTCAGCCATCCTCCCCTGAACCTGTGCATACCAGCCCCCTTCCCCGCCCCCCTCCCTGTCTCAGGAAGTGACATCATCCCTCGCCTCATTATTCATGCCAGGAACCCGGGAGTTGTTCTCAGCTCCTCCCCCCCCATCTGCTATATTTTAGTCATCATGCCCCAAATATGTTCCTAATCCCAACACTCCTCATCTCCTCCACTACCACCCCCCAGTCCAAGTCACCACGATGAGCACCACAGCCTTCCCGCCACCCCCTACAATCCACTCACATGGCAGCCAGAAGGACCGTGTCACTATGCAGAGCTAAGTCATTCCTCAGCTCACACCACTCCATGGCTCCCCACTGCCCTCAGGATAAAGACCAAAATCCTTCTTAGCATGACCTACTTCTTCAGAAAGCCATTCATTCACTCATTCATTCATCCATTCACTCATTCCATTATAATGAGCTTGTCTGACCATGAAATTGTGGCCTCATGCTCATTAGACACACGACCTCAGTACGGCTCGTGCACAGAACAAACATCTTATTTTTTGCCTTATCAGGCTCAAACTCTAAGGGGCCAAAGAACTCTCCTCCAGGAGGCCCAAAGAAACCAGTAGTTTACATCTCCTGCCCAGCCAACAGAAGTGTTAAATGCCTTCAGATGCAACAGCTGGTGTGGCATGGAGATGCTCTTTCCTTCATTACCTTACTTCAGGAGAACCTTCCTTGGGAAAGAAACACTCCCCCAGGCCCGGCTTTGAGTCTGTCCCCCCCACACCTCCTCCACAAAGCAGCCAGAGTGAGCTTTTCCATGTAAATATGCACATGTCACTCTCCAGCTTAAAACCCTCCAATGTCTTCCCAAAGTGCTCACCGTGAAACTCAGGGTCCTCGCTGGGAACCCCTGCCCCCTGCCCTGACTGACCTCAGCCCTCACTGGATTCTCCGTGCTTCTCTCCTGCCTCAGGCCTTTATACCTGCTGTTCCCTCCATCAGAAAACTTCCCTCACGTCTTTATGGTCTTTCAGGGCCCAGCTTGAATGTCCCCTCCTCATTGAAGGCTTCCAGGACTCCCCAAATCTGAAGCTGCCCCCCGTCAACTTCTCTCTCAGCAGCCTATTGAATGGATATCTGAAATGGTCCTGTCAATACGCTTCCTTAGCTGCTCATTCTGACTCCCCTGCTGGAACGGAAGCACCATGAAGGCAGGGGCTCTGTCTTGTTCACTGCATCCCCAGGACCTAGAACAATGCCTGGCACGTGGTAGGCCCCCAATAAATATGTGTTGAAGGGATGAATCATTTAGGTTTCAGGTGGTCTTGTCTGACACAGCGGTTTTCATGCGGGCATTCCAGAAAGTCTGGTAATACTTAACTAAACTATGTATGTGCATATTCTGTGGGCTGCTTGGCCCTCAGATTCATCTCATCCCTTCTCTGCCCTCAGATTCATCTCATCCCTTCTCTGCCCTCAGATTCATCTCATCCCTTCTCTGCCCTCAGATTCATCTCATCCCTTCTCTGCCCTCAGATTCATCTCATCCCTTCTCTGCTCCAGAAGGCTGATCTCTGTGGATGACAGCAAATCTTCTTCCTCTGTCCTCTAGCTTCAGGATGGGCTCAGTTACTAGGAGGCCCCAGCAGGAGCTGGGAAGGTGGGGAGGGGGGTGTATTGATGCCCCGGCTCCCTCCCCGCCAGGCTGGTCTTACTAGTTGCTGTGTCCCTCTGCTGACCACCCCCCTTCCCTTTCCCTCATTGCTCCCTCAGCCCAGCTGCCATGCTAGAGTGCTTCTCTATCCCTTGCTGGTTCTCTTAACCCTGCTCCCATGTCTGTCATGTCTGTAAGATGTCCCTTCTTTAAATCTTTTCAGTCACTCCTTTTAAGTGTGCTATTTGTTTCTTGCCAGGACCCTGGCAATGTCCCCCCCACCCCACCCCACACCCCCATCACTCATCTGCGTTAAGTGCCTGGCCCCCACAGGCATTTGAGATCCCTGACCAAGGCTGTTTCTCAGTTCTGTCCAAGAGGTCAGGGGCTGGTAACTGTCACCGGGCCAGACATTCTCAGGGCAGCCAAGGCAAATGGGCTGTTTGCTTCATGGAGGGGTGGGGGAAGGGCGCGCCTCATTGTATTGACACTTGTCAGCTGAGAACGGGTTTCAAAGTGTGGTCCAAGGGGTCTCCACATCAGAGTTAACCTGGGGAATTTATTAGAAATCCAGATTTCTGGGCTTCATCCTAGACTTGACTTCTGAGAATCTGAATTTTAAACAAGGACCCCACATTCTATGGTTTGAGCCTTAGCACCCGAAGAAATGAGGGATTAACAAGGGAGCATAAATACGAGGGGAGTATTCAAAGGAAATCATATTATGTGGCTCAACGATGGGAGACACAGGGTCCTCTAAATTTGGAAGTAAGAGAGGCTCAGTCCCTCGGTCAGTTAAGCATCTGCCTTCGGCTCGGGTCATGATCCCGGGGTCCGGGGATCAAGCCCCGCGTTGGGCTACCCTCTCAGCCTCCCCTCTCCCTCTGCCCTTCCCCCTGCTTGTACTCTTTCTCTCTCTCTCAAATAAATAAATAAAATCTTAAAAAAAAAAAAAAAAGAAAGTTAGAGGTAAGAGAGGTAATGAATCAGCCACCCCTGTCCTTTTATTAAGTCATCTCCACACCCAATGTGGGGCTCTAACTCATGACCCCGAGATCAAGAGTCACGTGCTCCTCCAGCTGAGCCAGCCAGGCACCCCATGAATCCCCCTTAAACTCTAATAATTATTGTTGGTTTTCTTGTTGTTGTAGTATTATTCTATCATAGGGAGGCAATAGTGTAGAATCTGGACTTCTAGGTTCAAGTCTTGACTTTACGATTTACTATCTGGGTGACCTCAGGCAAATTACTTTGCCTCTCAGTATCTATTTCCCCACCTGTAGAATGAAGATGATGGCAGCTCCGACCTCACAGGGTCACTGTGAAGAGTCAAGTGCTTAGACTACTGCCTAACAGATCTCCTAACAGTCCAGCCCTGAATTTTCCTATCCGCTGTAGCACCACGAACCAGGACACGTCCCCACCCTGGGTAGCTGGCCAGCCTCCTCGGGCCTCCTCGCCTTCCTTCAGCAACGATTTAGTAGCAACGGGCAGCAAGTAACTTACAGCTTCCTTATGATTGTCTTCTCCTCCTTGTTACTGCCGGTCTTGCTGGTCTTGGCAACAAGGGTGTCTTTTTCTCTTCTTCCTCCTGGGCCTTCTCTTGGTGGAATCAGACCACTGGGGAAAAGGGGACAAATAAAAGGGTTGTTTTATTGCAGACCTTCTGTCTGAGCAGCTCTGAAAGTGAAGGGTCTTAATAATTATTATTATATTAGTAATAGTATCATTGAAAGCAGAGTCAGAGAGATTCTGCTTCTAATAAGGAGACTCTTCCCCCCACCTTTCCAATGTTGATGCCTCTTCTTTCTTTCTCTTGTCTAACTGCATTGGCTAATACTTCAAGTTTCTCCACTTTCTAGGAATATGACCACATATCAATACTCTAACTTAAGCCTTGATTTTCTAATCAATAAAATGAGAATAATAAGAGGGACGCCTGGGTGGCTCAGTGGGTTAAGTGTCTGCCTTCAGCTCAGGGTCCTGGGATTGAGTCCCACATTGGGCTCCTTGCTCAGTGGGGAGCCTGCTTCTCCCTCTGCCTGCCGCTCCCCCTGCTTGTGCTCTCTCTCACTCTCTGACAAATAAATAAATAAATAAAATATTTTTTTAAAAATGAGGACAATAAGAGTAACTGCCCCCCAGGATTGAGTAAGTGAGGTAATACATAGCACCTGACACTACAGCGGTGAACAAAACAAAATTATCTCCTATCATGCAATTTATGTTTTTCCATTGGGGAAAGAAGCAGTCAATAAACAAATAAATTGGGGCGCCTGGGTGGTTCAGTCGGTTAAGCATCTGCCTTCGGCTCAGGTCATGATCCCAGGGTCCTGGGATCTAGCCCGACGTTGGGCTCCCTGCTCAGCAGGGAGTCTGCTTCTCCTTCTGCCCCTCCCCCGCCTTGTGCTCTCTCTCTAGCTCTCTCTCTCTCTCAAATAAATAAATAAAATCTGGGGCGCCTGGGTGGCTCAGTCTTTAAGCGTCTGCCTTCGGCTCAGGTTATGATCCCGGGGTCCTGGGATCCAGCCCCGCATTGGGCTCTCTGCTCGGCGGGAAACCTGCTTCTCCCTCTCCCACTCCCCCTGCTTGTGTTCCCTCTCTCGCTGTCTCTCTCTGTCAAATAAATAAATAAATAGAATCTTTAAAATTAAATAAATAAAATCTTTAAAAAAATAAACAAATAATTAAATTAAGTTGAATTGATATTGATTGATAAGATACTGAGGTCAGTTGACTTAAAGAGGACCAGAATATTTCCCTGGACTTGATGTACAGAAGCTGGAAGAAAGCTGTTCTCTCTCATTTGTCCAGCTGGGACTGCCAGCATCCACATTTCCTAAGATTCCTAGAAAGGGTGTCTACAACAGAAAACAATGAGGCCAACAAAGAGAAACAAGGAGGAAAGAAAGAGGCACCAAGTCTTGGGCCCCTCCAACCCTGACGCCTCAACTGCAGTTTGTTCTTTATTTCTGAAAGCAGTCCCAAGATCCTTCCTAGCTATGTGGGTTAATAAATTCCCTTTTGTACTTAAGCTAGTCTGAATTGGATTTCTGTCACTTGCCACCAATAGAAGCCTGACCACAATGCATTGTTTCAATGTATGAAATTGTTATCTCCACTTGGGTATTTTGCCGTGGCACCTGCTGGTTAATTTATACCTGTGGTGTTTCCCCTTTCCTACAGATTGGATCGTGTCCCCCAGAATTCATATGTTGAAGCCCTAAGCCCCAGTGTAATGGTATTTAGAGATGGGGCCTTTGGGAAACAATTAAGTTTAGATGAGGTCAAGAGGGTGGGGTCCCCATGGTTGGATTAGAACCCTTGTAAGAGGAGACGTCTGAGGGCTTCCTCTCTGCCGTGTGCAAGAAGCCACGAAGAGTCAGAACTAACCATGCTGGCACCCTGATCTTGGACTTTAGCCTCCAGAATTGTGAGAAAAAAATGTCTATTGTTTGAACCACCCAGTTATGTATTTTGTTTTGGCAGCCCGGCAGACTGAGACACCTCTTGAGGTATGAGTGTCAGAGAGCAGGATTCATCCTTCTCTCTCCTTTGCAAAGAGTGAGCTCTTATTATTCAATATTATTATTTACCTATTATAGTATTAATATTAATACATTATTAATTTATTATTAATAACCCCCCTTTTCCATTATCTATTGTTACATAACACCCTGAACCATAGTGATTTAAAACAATGAAGATTTATGATTTCTCGTGATGGCTCCATTTCTTACGGTTGGCTTGGTGGGTCGTCTGGGGGCTGGGCACAGCTGGGGCCATCAGCTGGGGCACCTCTGTTCTTTGTGTGACTTCTCCCTGGTACTACCTCGAGCTTCCTCACAGGACTGTGGTCTCAAGCACTCCACGAGGACAAGAAATTCCACGAGGACCAAAATGGAAGCTGCAACAGGCCTCCCCTAGCCTCAGAAGCCAAACAGCATTGCCTCCACCACATTCCATTGGCCAAAGCAAGTCGCTGGGCTGCCCAGACTCAAGGGCAGGGAAAAAATAGACTCTGCCTCTTGAGGGGTGGAAAAGGCTCACTGCAGAAGGCACGCAGGATGGGAAAAATCGTGGCCATCTTTGGAAGCAGCCTACCACATCTGCCTCAATGAGAAACAATCATTAGTATGACCTTGGACCTCGAAACTGATGCACTTGCTAGGAGAATACCTCAGCTGACATGCTGGTTTCTCTAGAATACAGGACCCAAGTGAGTAAACAGAATCCTGCCATCAGCTGGCCTCTACCCGAGGGGAAGTACACGGCTGATGCTCTCTGGAATTCAAAACTGGAACTAAAGTGTGTCACTCTATTCGCTAACAAGCTGCTCAAGCCCCAGCAGTTCAGCGGTTCCTGTTTTCAACTACCTGTGTCTGAAGTACTTACTAAATGAGAGGAAGACAGGTCTTTCCATTAACATGGTTCCAACCTCAGCAGAAGGAAGACAATTAAATTCTTGTTGGCAGAACTCAGCCCTTTTAGATTTGGCTTGCTAGAACATTTTTAATTAGCAATAATTGCGCCTCGGATAAACCTCATTGGCTACGATACTGCCGCTGTGCAAAGCTTGCTACAACACTTTTACTGTAGTGCTGCTCCCTTAGGAATTCTACATTGAATGAATTTGTTTTTTTAAAAAGATTTTATTTATTTATTTGAGAGACAGAGACAGAGAAAGAGCACAAGTCAGGGTAGAGGGGCAGGGGGAGAGGGAAAAGCAGACTCCCCGCTGAGCAGGGAGCCTGATGCGGGGCTCGATCCCGGGACCCTGAGATCATGACCTGAGCCGAAGGCAGATGCTTAACGACTGAGCCACCCAGGCGCCCCTGAGCCAGCGTATTTCTTACTTCTAAACTTTCAGAGTCCAAATGTGGCATGATTACTAAAAGCACAGGCTCTGATATCAGGCTGTCTGAGGTCATGTCTCACCATTGTCCCCACCAGCTATGGGACTTCAAGCAGGTACCTGACTTTCATGAACCTTAGAACACCTTGGAGATAACATTACCTTAGCTCACCTTGCTGTGAGCACTAACTGAAACGATGCTTGGAATACATTTAGCAGAGTGCCTGGCATGCAGTATGCGTTGATAAATATTAGCTGGCGCTGAGTTTTTATTCTCTTGGGCTTTCCTTCTTCTGTCTCTAAGGGAATCTGCTTTGTTTAACTCAACGGTTTCCCAGAATGATTTGGCCACAGAGCCCCCTTTTCTTTTTCTTTCTTTCTTTTTTTTAGAGCCCCCTTTTCAAGAAGCACTTACACGAAAGAAAACATTTTGGGAAACAGGGTGCAGATGAATACAGCAAAGTCCAAACCTGATAGGTCAACAGCTTCTTATTTCGTCTCTTGATTGCCCTACAATCTTTTCTCTACACGTGTTACTGTGATTTTTTTTTAGGATTTTATTTTTAAGTAATCTCTACACCCAATATGGGGCTCAAACTCATGACCCCGAGACCAAGAGTCACACACTCCACCAACTAAGCAAGACAGGTGCCCCTTTTGTGGTTTTTTTTTTAATAATAATAATAGTTTTTTAATTTTAATTTAATTTTATTTATTTGACAGAGAGAGTGAGAGAGCATAAGCAGGGGGAGCAGTAGAGGCAGAGGGAGAAGCAGGCTCCCCCACTGAGCAGGGACCTCGATGCAGGACTCGATCCCAAGATCCTAGGATCATGACCTGAGCCGAAGGCAGACACTTAACCATCTGAGCCAGCCAGGTGCCCTCTTGTGATCTTTTTAAGCTTTTAACTTTTATATAATTTCAAATCTACAGAAAAGTTGTAAGATTAGTATGAAGAATTCCCATATACTCTTTACCCAGATCCCCCTCCCAATTGTTTCTCTGTGTATCTCTCTACCCCCCTATCTGCCTATCCATCTATCCATCCATCCACCCACCCACCTACCCATCCATCCATGCATCTATCTTCTTTCTGAACCACCTGAGAGTAAGCTGGAGACATCTTACCCCCTTATATTCCTAAATACTTCAGTGTGTATTTCCAAAGAACCAACTGGTTCAGTTATCAGGTTACCACACTGATAATTTATTTTAAAGATTTATTTATTTATTTGTGTGAGAGAGAGAGAGAGAGTGTGCGTGCGCATGCCGAGTGAGCAGGGGAAGGGGCAGGAGAGGGAGAGACAGAAAATCCTGAAGCCGACTCCCTGCTGAGCGCGGAGCCCCACACTGGGCTCAATTCCGGGACCTGAGATAAGACCTGAGCCGAACCCAAGAGTCGTATGCCTAAACAACTGCTCCACCAAGGCGCCCGAGTTTTTTAAAGTAGGCTCCACACCCAATGTGGGGCTTGAACTCATGACCCCGAGATCAAGACCAGCCGGGTGCCCTTCACGTTTGATCTTTTATTTATTTATTTTTTTAAGATTTTATTTATTTATTTGACAAAGAGAGACACAGCGAGAGAGGGAACACAAGCAGGGGGAGTGGGAGAGGGAGAAGCAGGCTTCCCGCGGAGCAGGGAGCCCGATGCGGGGCTCGATCCCAGGACCCTGGGATCATGACCTGAGCTGAAGGCAGATGCTTAACGACTAAGCCACTCAGGTGCCCCACATTTGATCTTTTAAAACACTAAATCAGGGCGCCTGGGTGGCTCAGTCGTTAAGCGTCTGCCTTCGGCTCAGGTCATGATCCCAGGGTCCTGGGATCGAGTCCCACATCGGGCTCCCTGCTCGGCGGGAAGCCTGCTTCTCCCTCTCCCACTCCCCCTGCTTGTGTTCCTGCTCTCGCTATCTCTCTCTCTGTCAAATAAATAAATAAAATCTTTAAAAAATAAATAAATAAATAAATAAATAAATAAAACACTAAATCAGGGGCGCCTGGGTGGCTCAGTGGGTAGAGCTTCCGACTTGTGATCTCAGGGTCGTGAGTTCAAGCCCCACATTGGGCATGGAGCCTCCTTAAAAAAATAAATAAAAAATAAAAACAAACAAAACAGTAAATCAGATCTTGTCATTTCCTTGATTAAAACTTTCCAATGACTTCTCACTACACTTACAATAAAATTAGAGCCCCTTTCTGGGGCTCACAAGGCATACCTCTCATCCTCTACCTGTGTTCCAACTTCTACCATGTTGGGTCTCTTAAATTGGCCACGGTGGTTCCCACCTCAGGGTCTTAGTGCCCTCGCTCTACTTTTGCCCTACCAATCTTTACATGGTTGGCTGCTTCTTGTCATTCACCTCAGGAGGGTCTTCACTGACCAGCCCATGTAAAACAGGCCCCTCCCCAAGCCCCCAGCACTTTGCTGTCATATGTCACCTTGGTTTTTTTGTTTTGTTTAGAGAGGGAGAGAGAGAAAGAGGAGGGTGGAGGGGCAGAGGGAGAGCGAGAGAATCTCAAGCAGGCTCTACACCCAGCGAGGAGCCCGACGCAGAACTCGCTTCCACAACCCCGAGATGATGACTCGAGCCAAAATCAGGAGCCGGACGCCCAACCAACTGCACCACCCAGGCGCCCCCGTCACCTTGGTTTACATTCTTTAGAGCACTTACCACCATTATCCTGCATGTTCATCTCAGACTTCCTTGTCAATTGCCTGTCTTCCCCCCTAGACTAGCATGGACTTTCTCTGGTTTGTTCACTGCTATAGCCCGGTGCCAGGAATAGTGCCTGGCATCGAGTAGGTCCCCAATAAACTGGCTGAGCGAAAATAAGAACAAATACAGAGCGTGTCAAGGAATTGCGGGCGGGGTATGGCTCTGCAGTGCGGGGGCACCCAGGGCAGGGGAGCCCCACCTCTTATAACACTGCAGCTCTTCCTGCACCATGAGCAGCTGGGACTTGAGCTTGTTGCGTTCCTGGAGCACGTCCCGCAGCTCTTGGAGGGTGAAGCGTGGTCGGTTGGGGTCTGTCAGGTCAACCACCATTTTGTCCGGTCCCAGGTTCACCTGCGAGAAAAGACGTTGGTCGCTTATACGGTTTCCCTCATGAGGATGGACTGTCCACCCCAAAAAGGCAAATCTTGTTTGTTCACACTTAAAATTTAAATATTTAAATTAGTTCATTAACGGGGTTGTGATGGTTAATTTTATGTGTCTACTTGACTGGGCTAAGGATTGCCCAGATAGCTGGTTAAACGTTATTTCGGAGTGTGTCTGTGAAGGTGTTTCTGGAAGACATTAGCATTTGGACTGATGCACTGAGTAAAGCAGATGGCCTTCCCTGATGGGTGGGCGGGCATCATCCAATCCACTGAGGGCCTGAACAGAACAAAAGGTGGAACGAGGGTAAATTCTGAGCTCTGTCTGTTGATGTGGGACATCCTCCTTCTCCTGCCCTCAGACATTGACACTCCTGGTTCTTGGGCTTTTGGTTCCAGACCAGGACTTACACCATCAGCCCACCTCCCCTGAGTTCACAGGACCTCCTGGTTCTCCAGCTTGCAAACTGAAGACTGTAAGACTTCTCAGCCTCCATAACTGCATAAGCCAATGCCTCAAGTAACTATCCCCTTTATAGCAATAGCTATATCCCCTATTGGTTCTGTTTCTCTGGAGAACTCTGACTGAAACAGGGAAGGAAGAGGAGCAGAAGGCCAATTAATGAGTGTACAAGATGACAGAGTGGAACACTCATCCTTTTGGGGCCCCTGGCTGGCTCAGTCGGTTGAGCATGAGATTCTTGATCTTGGGGTTGTGAGTTCAAGCCCCATGTTGGGTGTAGAGATTACTTAAAAATAAAATCTTTTTTTTTCTCTAAGGTTTTATTTACTTATTTGACAGAAACACAGCTAGAGAGGGAACACAAGCAAGGGGAGTGGGATAGGGAGAAGCAGGCTCCCCACGGAACCAGGAGCCCGATGCGGGGCTTGATCCCAGAACCCTGGGATCATGACCTGAGCCAAAGGCAGATGCATAACGACTGAGCCACCCAGACGCCCCAAAAATAAAATCTTTACCAGTGGGGCACCTGGGTGGCTCAGATGGTTAAGCTGAGTGCCTTAGGCTCAGGTCAGGATACCAGGGTCCTGGATTGGAGCCCCGCATCAGGCTCCCTGCTCAGCAAGGGAGTCTGCTTCTCCCCTTCCCCCTGCTCATGCTCTCTCACTCACTCTCTCTGTCTTTCAAATAAATAAATAAATAAATAAATAAAATCTTTTAAAAAAAATCTTTAACAGAAAAAAAAAATCATCCTTTTCTAACCAACTTTGTGATAATCAATTCAGGGGAGCCTAATGAATGGATCTAAAACTTTTGGGTGAAAGCTTGTTGGGGAACAGAATATTTTCCCCAGTTTTAAAGTATTTTCCCACAAGTACTTATGAATTACAAAGGGGAATAAAGTCCCCTTTACAGTGCAGAAATCTTGCAGACACCATATTACGCAAGTGATACAAGTTGACGTCACCAGTAATGACAAACTGAGTCCAGTGCCTCCCGATACGGTGCACTATGGCACGGCATCCCTCCAGCAGTATTTGTGCTAAACACGTATCACTTGAACTCACCCATGATACCTCAGAACCAACCCAAATTGAAGGACATTCTACAAACCAACTGATACATAATCTTCAAAAATGTCAAGGTCGTGAAAGACAAGGAAAAGCTGAGGAGCTGTTCCAGATTAAAGGTGACTGAAGAGATATGTCAACCAAAGGTACTGTGTAACCCCGGATTGGGTCCTGCACCGGAAAAAACATGCTGTAAAGGACATTATTCTGAATTTTGAATAGGGGTAGTATATCAGGTCTTTGTATTGTCACTTTTTCCCTCTGAATTCGATCATTTACTTGCTATTATGCAAGAGTAGGTCTTGTGAGATACTCACTGAAGTATTTAGGGTAAAGGAGCCTAGTCTTCTACTAATCCTGCAACTAACGTAATGTCTGCTCAAATAGTTGAGGAAAACTAGTAGTGAATACGTAATGCATATTACTTTTGTATATGCATATACACATACACGTATATGTGTTTTGTGTGTGTATATAAATACTTCGGTGTGTATCTTCTAAGACATACTACACACCACACGCACACACAACTGAAAACAATACCTGAATCCCGGTGAACGGTATACGGGTATCCATGGTGCTCTTCTGGCAGCTCTTCCATAGGCTTGAAATGTTTTCAAACTAAAATTTAAGCAACTGTTTGAAAACAACGTACATGTCCACGAATAGATGCCCAGTTAAATAAAAACTAAGGCACAACCAGGCCGCAATGTTCTGCAGGTGACGGAGAGAACAAGGCACGGGAGGAAGAGATAACAGGAATAGTGAGCACGTTCCTCCCGTCGCACTGACAGGAATCAGGGTGTTTGAACACCCCCTGGGCTGTAAGGGCTGTGGGGAAGCAGCACCTGTGCTCACTGCCGGAGGACTGGGTCTCCTTGGCCTCTGGGAAGCGTAATTTAACATTACATATTATCCGAATTTCAGATGCTCCTTGCCTCCGATCCAGTGCGTCCGTTTCCTCAAGACACTCTCCCTCAGGAACCAAATGACATTTGTTAGGATTTTTCAGTGTTGCACGTGCTAAGAGCAAATGATTGGAACATAAACGTCTTTTGATAGGAGACTGGTTAAAGCAGAGAATCTTAACCGTTTTTGTGCCACGGACCGTTTTGGCAGCCTGGGAAGGCCCACGTGGCCCTCCTCCAAACAATGTGTTAAAATGTATAAAATGAAAGGCACAAAATTATAAGGAGACCAATTAAGGTGACATACACTCATCAAAATCCTCTAAAAACAAATTTATGATTAATATACCTGCTTCTTTATTAAATAAAGTGAGCTAGATGCAGGGCCAGTGAAATACTCAACAAAAACAAAACTTTGAGATGTGAACTACACTGTAATGGGACAGGAAGATATCTGTGATTTCCATCGGTGATTGCCACAGGAATTGCTAATATTACTGTGGTTTGTTGTCTACATTCACAATTGAAGAAAGTGACACATTTCAGTTGGAAGTTAATGAAAATATAATTTTTTCCCATGCAAGGACATGGGCCTCTTGGATTAGAATCAACGATCCCCTTGGGCGTCCAAGAACTTCAAGTTAAGAACCCTCAGCTGGGGCTCCTGGGTGGCTCAGTTGGTTAAGCGTCTGCCTTTGGCTTGGGTCATGATCCCAGAGTCCTGGGATCGAGCCCCACATCGGGTTCTCTGCTCAGCGGGGAGCCTGCTCTCCCTCTCCCTGCTGCTCCCCCTGCTTGCTGCCCTCCCCCTGCTTGTGCTCTCTCTCTCTCTCTGTCAAATAAATAAATAAAGTCTTAAAAAAAAAAAAAAAAAGAACCCTCAGCTGAACAATTGATAATACCATACAATGGAAGTTTTCCTCATTAAAAGATGATGAAGCTCTTTATATCCTGATTTAATTCACCTTTCATGCTATGTTAAGTGAAAATACACAAAAGGCAGAACTGGGTATATGTTATAATACCATTTGTGTAAAAAAAAGGAAAAATATTTTCATATCTGCTTCTGTTTCCATAAAGTACCTCTGGAAGGATACACAAGAAACTGATCACTTAAATTTTTTCCAGGGAGGGGAAGTGGGTGGCTGGGGGTAGAGAGAAGTGGGGAGGTAGATTTTTCAGGCCAAACGGTTTTGCACCTTTTGAATTTGGAACTTAAATTGTTTTAAAAAGAGGGGCGCCTTGTTGTCTGCCTCCGGCTCTGGTCATGATCCCAGGGTCCTGGGATAGAGCCCTGCATTGGGCTCCCTGCTCAGCGGGAAGCCTGCTTCTCCCTCTCCCACTCCCACTGCTAACGACTGAGTCACCAAGGCGCCCATTATTCAGCCTTTAAAAGGAAGGAAATTCTGATACAAGCCACACCACGGATGGACCCTGAAGACATTATGTTAAGTGAAATAAGCCAGTGACAGAAGGACAAATACTATACAAGTCTACTTATATGAATATAAGTAGAATAGTGGAATAGGCAAGTTCATAGAGATAGAAAGTAGACAGGGGGAGGGGGAGTAGGGAGCTAGTGTTTACTGTGGACAGAGTTTCAGTTTTGCAAGATGAAAAGAATTCAGGCAGGACTGGTGGGTGATGGTTGCACAACAATGTGAATGTACTTAATGACACTTAAGTGTGCACTTAAAAATGGTTAGGGTGGTAAATTTTACATGTAATTTACCGCAATTAAAAATACTTAAAAAAATAAAAAAACCCGAAAAAAGTAATAAGGTGTATTTTTATGAACTGCCTAGTGATGCTAAACTAATTCATTCTCTCTGCCCTTTTCCCCACCCCTGTTCTTAAGACTGCGGTTTGGGAGGAAAATGCCATCTCATCTGCTGGTTGATAAAGCTCGTCCGCTGTGCCCCACACAGGAAATCACCCGGGCCCCGTGCAGAGCACGCTGTACACGGTCTATGGTGGGGCTCCCTCCATATCCTTGTTCCTGGGGTTGGAGGTGGCAGGGATGAGCTCAGAACGTGAGCTGAGCCACTCTGAGCAAGTCACTTAACGTCTCTTGAGTCTCAAAAGCCAGACTATGATCATGATACTCAACTATCTCGTATGATGGACACTAAAGTAGAAATGTATCTACAAGTACAGTTGTCACTGGGAAGAACAAGTAGCTGAAATAAGTGTACCAGGGAAGTGACCAGAAACCTTTGCTCTTATTTCCCTGCAAATGTCAGCGACCCTGTTCCTCCTGTCCTTTCTTGGCACGCTTCTCAGTTTGTGATCTTGTACTGCAGTTCTGGAGGTGGGGGTGTCTTTTTTTTTTTTTTAAAGATTTTATTTATTTATTTGACAGAGAGAGAGATAGCGAGAGCAGGAACACAAGCAGGGGGAGTGGGAGAGGGAGAAGCAGGCTTCCCGCCGAGCAGGGAGCCCGACGCGGGGCTCGATCCCAGGACCCCGGGATCATGACCTGAGCTGAAGGCAGACGCTTAACGACTGAGCCACCCAGGCACCCCGGTGGGGGTGTCTTACTTCTCCCACTAGACAGGAGCTCTGTGAGGGCAGGGTCCCCGTCTAATTTACCTCTGCGGCCCCAGGGTCCAGCACGATGCAATCACTCATCAAATGTCATTCCAACAAATAAGGTCGAATATGTGTATTTCGTGTGAGGTGGTGAAGACTGGCATCTCTGAGTTCAAATCCTGCCTTCACCTCTTACTTGCAGTAAGTCCTTTGGCAAATTACTTAACTGTTCTATGCCTCATTTCTGTAAAATGGATATACTGATAGTAAGAGGAATAAATGAGATAGTCCACTTAGAGCAGCTTTTTTTTTTTTTTTAAGTGTGGCTGGAGACCCATTAGTAATTCATATTGATCTAATCAATTGCAACAAGAATTTAAAAACTCATAAAAATAGAATAGGCAAGTAAAGTGATTCCTGAGTGGCTCAGTTGGTTAAGCGTCTGCCTTTGGCTCAGGTCATGATCCCGGACTCCTGGGATCAAGTCCCACGCTGGACTCCTTGCTCAGTGGGGAGCCTGCTTTTCCCTCTGCTGGCCGCTCCCCCTGCTTGTGTGCTCATGCTCTCTCTCTGACAAACAAATAAAATATATTTATTTTTTAAAGATTTTATTTATTTATTTGACAGAGAGAGACACAGCGAGAGAGGGAACACAAGCAGGGGGAGTGGGAGAAGCAGGCTTCCCGCTGAGCAGGGAGCCTGATGCGGGGCTCGATCCCAGGACTCTGGGATCATGACCTGAGCCGAAGGCAGACGCTTAACGCCTGAGCCACCCAGGCGCCCCAAACAAATAAAATCTTAAAAAAAAAAAAAAAAGAATATGCAAGTATGATTGTGCATCATATTTAATAAGGGTGAGTTAAAATAAATTGTTTCTTAAAACTTTTGTTTCATCAATATTGGAAAGCGATATAATGGGTAATTTTGTAAAATGGAGGTATAACATACATGCCTAATCTTGAGTTTATAGCTTGATGATTTTTTTTAAATATCTCTTTACTTCCTCAAGCTTTTTTTATCTTAATTAATTTATTTGTCAGAGAGAGAGAGAGGGAGAGCACAAGCAGGGGGATCGGCAGACAGAGGGAGAAGCAACCTCCCCACTGAGCAAGGAGTCCAACATGGGGCTCGATACCAGGACCCTGGGATCATGACCTAAGCCGAAGGCAGACACCTAACGACTGAACCACCCAGGCGCCCCGCTTGATGACTTTTTTAAAAAAGATTTTATTTATTTACTTTAGAGAGAGAGAGAGAGTGCACGCATGAGCAGCGGGAGGAGCAGAGGAAGAGGGAGAGGGAAAGAGAGAGAATTTCCAGCGAACTCCCCACTGAGTGCAGAGCTGGACCAGGGGTGGATCCCACACCCTCAGATCATGACCTGAGCCAAAACAAGAATCTGACCTTTAATGGACTGAGCCACCCAGAACACCCCTTGATGATTTTTAACATAGGTACACACCTATGTAATCACACCCAGATGCGCTCCCTATGAACTCTCCCCCCCCCACCAACTGGAGCTACCATCAGTCTTCTATAAATACAGATTATTTTGCCTGTTGTTGAATTTCCCATAAATATATATAGTAGGCTCTCTTTTGTGCCTGGCTCCTGTCCCTTAGCGTAACGTCTGTGAGAGTCACGCACACACTTGTGTGTATCAGCACTCTGCTCTTTTTCACTACCGTGTAGTATTCCAGCACTCTGCTCTTTTTCACTACCGTGTAGTATTCCAGCACTCTGCTCTTTTTCACTACCGTGTAGTATTCCAGCACCCTGCTCTTTTTCACTACCGTGTAGTATTCCACTGTGTGACTATACCATAGTTTTAATATCCATTCTGTTGCACTTGTTCCAGTTTGGCACAATTCTGAATAAAGGTGCTCTGAATATTCTTATAGGCGTCTTTTGGTGATCACAGCACTGATTTCTCTCACTTAAAATTTACTTCTTATTCTAGGTCAAGATTCTCAGAATGCAATGGCACTTGTCACAAATGCAGGTTCTCAGGTCCCACCCCAGACCTGCTGAATCAGAAACTCTGGGGCCAGGGCCCTGCAATCTGGGCTTTAACGAACACTCCGGGTGGTTTCGCTGCAGGCTAAAGCTTGAGAGCCACTGAGCTAGGTCAAGTCAAAAAGGCTCAAAGCCCCTGATTCAGAACTAACGCAGCCCAGGTAAGTGCACCTAGTAAGCGCTCGATAAATGTAACTATGAGGATGCTTCTCATCTGAGGACTGGGTGGGCGCTGTGGTCGTTTTCAGGGGCTTGGATATTCCTGGGAGAGCGGCCTCCGGGCCACTGGGAGCTCCTCTCCCACGCAGCCCAGGATGCCCCCGCAGGGCCCGGAATCCGGCACTCACCTGCCCGCCGGCCGCAGAGCCCTCTGTCCGCAGCCCCTCCACCTCCTTCCTCAGGTTGTCCCTTTCCATCCTCAGCTCCTCCACCGTCAGGTTGCCCTCATTCACCAGCGTCTCCAGCATCTCCAGGACGCGGACGATCTTGAACTGCAGCTGTGTCACCCGGGGATCGCTGCCCAGGGCCATCAGCTCGCGCCCCATCACGTAGGAGATGTCATACACGTCCTCGGCCGTCAGCTGGAAGGGGCTCTTGCTCAAAGCCCCCTCGGGCCCAGCCTCGTCCCCTTCCTCCTCCTCTTCTTCCTCCTCCTCTCGCAAAGGGGGCTCCTCCATTGCCACCCAGACCCCCGCAGCCGCAGGAGCAGCTTTCTCAGGCTCCCCAAACTTCCAACTTCCTCCTGGCGCAGAAAACTTTCCGCGGGGTAGAGACCCTGCCTGCACGGGGCGGGGGGGGGGGGGGGATGGCCCAGGAGCGGCCAATCAGCGCAGCCGAGGGGTGGGCCCGGGGCAGAAAGCTGCGCTCCGGGGCTTCCAGGCCCGGACGCGGGGTGCACCGGCCCCGCTGAGGACCGTGCAGGAGGTAGGCCCCCAGGATGTGGTTTGGGGCACGAGAAGACAACAGAAAGGGAGGACAGCCGAGAAGAGGAACGGAGAGGTTAAGGGGTGACCGCGATGGCCCCCGGCTGGGAGTATTGCAAACCGGGTGGGGGAGGGGCGGCCTCCGGAGCCCCGCCCTTGGTGACAGCCGCCACCGCTGCCGGGTTTCCATGGAGACGGGGGGTGGAGTTTCCACCGCCAGTCTGGGAAAGAGGGTAAAAAGCACACAACTTTTTCCTTTCTATGCTCAAGCTTTTCAGCCATAGAATTTGCATTCTACGTGGAGGAAGATCCGGGTCTGCGGCAAAACAGAGGACAGTTGTTGGTGTCTGCGCGCGGGAGTCAAGAGACCTGGGTTGCACAAAACTCCCGGGCCCATTGTCGCCGGGACCTGCGGAATCTGACTCTCAATAAAATGGAGAATCCCTGCGCTGTGCCCTTTGCGGATTCCTGGGCTCCTCCCCTTAACTCAGCGTTGCAGCCTTGGCAAATTACTTAACCCTCAATTTCCTGCTCAGTGAATAACAGCACCTACGTGGTTAACGTTGCTGCAGGAACATATTAAGATGAGGTCATGAGATAATGTGTGTGACAAGAGTACTTAGGAAGTACTCAAAAAATGTTAGCTGGTATTCGTCATTCTGTTCTCCAAACATTAAACTTGTGTGGGACACACGTAGCACATGGGTTGGGTTGGAAGGAGTAATAAACAAGTCAAAAATCACTCTCTGCTTTGAAAGTTAGAAAGCATTCTACGGATAGGGTATTAGAATATTAGCAGCGTGGATTACAAAACGAGTTATTTTAGGTTTGATTAGAATTTTTTTTTTAAAGATTTTATTTATTTATTTGACAGAGACACAGCGAGAGAGGGAACACAAGCAGGGGGAGAGAGAAAAGCAGGCTTCCTGCCAGGCAGGGAGCCCGATGTGGGGCTAGTTCCCAGGACCCTTAACGACTGAGCCACCCAGGCGCGCCGTGATTAGAAATTTCTAATAGTCATAGGCAGAAAACTTAGCAATGGAGCTTGTCTATTTTTCCCAGGAATATATTGCTAGCTTTCTTTGTGGTAGATGTACCTGATTTTCTCCACACTGAGATTCCAGCAACCCCATGTTGAGTGGCCAAGGATAAAATAAGCAAAAACCAAAGCAAGCAAACAAAATAGACACTATTTTCAGAGGGTACAATGTTCTAATGATCAAAACCAGGTTTCTGGGCAAAGGCTCAGTAATCCATAAATCACAGATGTGACTACACCCAGTGATTAAATGAGATAAAATGTTAAGCTTGCCATAAATAAAATATGGTATATCCACACAATGGAATATTATTCTACCATAAAAAGGAATGAAGGAATAGAATAGAGTGCCCAGAAATAAACTCTTGCAAATACGGTCAAATAATTTTCAAAAAGGGTGCCAAGACCATTCTTTGGGGAAAGGACAGTCTTTTCAACAAATGTTGTTAGAAAAATTGGATACCCACATGTAAAAGTATGAAGGTGGACCCTTGCCTTACACCATATATAAAAATTAACTCAAAATAGATCTAAAACATAAAGCTATAAAACTCTTAGAAGAAAACATAGGGGAAAAGCTTTATGTCACTGGATTTAGCAATAATTTCTTCAAAAGCACAGGCAACAAAAGAAAAAAATAGTTAACGGGACTATATCAACATTTAAAACTTGTGCATCTAAGACCACAATTAACAGAGTAAAAAGGCAGCCTACAGAATGAGTGAATATATTTGCAAGTCATATCTAATAAGGGGTTAATATCCAGAATGAATATATATATGTAGTAGGAGAGGTGTATATGTATCTCCTACAATGCAATGATTAAAAAAAACCCGTAAATAACCTGATTAAAAAATATGCAAAGTAAAAATAGATGCAAAATCCTTAGCAAGATACTAGTAAACAGAATTCAGCACTACATAAAAATTATATAACAGGACCAAGTAGGGTTTATTCCAGGGATGCAAGGCTGGTTCAGAAAAGACAATCTATGTAATCCACCATATTAACAGGCTAAAGATTACACACACACACAACTATTAGAGCTAATAAACAGCTCAAGGTTGCAGAATACAAGATCAATATACAAAAAACAATTGTGGGGTGCCTGGGTGGCTCAGTCGGTTCAGTGGCTACCTTTGGCTCAGGTTGTGATCTGGGGGTCCTGGGATGGAGCCCTGCATCAGGCTCCCTGCTCAGCGTTCATTTGTGCTTTTTCTCTCTCTCTCTCAAATAAATAAAATCTTAAGAAAAAAACTAATTGCATTTATATACATTTGCAAGACATAACCAGAAAATGAAATTAAGAAAATAATTCCACTTACAATGACATCAAAAAGTATAAAATACTTAGAAATAACTTTAACAAAAGAAGAACAAGACTTGCACACTGAAAACTACAAAATATCTTTGAGAGGAATTAAGATGTAAATAAATTGAAAGACATCGTGTGTTCAAAAATTGTAATAGTATGGTTAAGATGGTGATATTCTCCATCTTACATTTCCAATTGATCTATAGATCAGCATAATTCCTATCAAAATCTGTGCACGAAACAGTTAACATAGCAGGCCCAGGGACACTATCATTTGAAAATCCTGCTTCCAAGGTTGGCCCTTGGCTAGGATCTGGGAATTTGTGTTTGGGGAGGGTTCCACCACCCCTACTGATAAGAGTAGCTCAGTGTGCCTTAATTGTTTATGCAAACAACATAGTTTACCGGCTTTCCTCCTGGGAGTATGGAATTTTGGTATGCATTAGGCAGAAGGTGCCTTCATGACAAGCCCCCTTAAAAACCTTTGGCACAGTCTCTAATGAGCTTCTCTCATAGACAACATTTCACAGATGTCATAACTCATTACTGGGAAGTTATGCTAAATCAAGCCAGTCACAAAAGACCTCCTATTGTATGATTCCATTCATATGAGATGTCCAAAATAGGCAAGTCCATAAAGAGAGAGCATCTACCGCACGCAAAGTCTAGAGTGTTGTAGTCAACTGGGCTGTGGAGTTAAGCAGTCTTTGACTTGAACCTCACAATTGCTACTTGCTGGTACATAAGTTTGATCAAGTTGCCTAATCTCTCCAAATCCCTATTTCCTCAATGTAAACTGGGAAAAATAAAAGTATTTCCCAAGAATGGTGTGAAGGTTAGATGAGATAATGCATGAAAAGTGCCTAGTCCAGGGTCTAGCACATCTTAAGCATCAATGGATGTTGTCTATTTTTTTTTTAACTTTTTTTTTAAAGATTTTATTTATTTATTTGACAGAGAGATAGTGAGAGCAGGAACACAAGCAGGGGGGAGTGGGAGAGGGAGAAGCAGGCTTCCTGCCGAGCAGGGAGCCCGATGTGGGACTCGATCCCAGGACCCTGTGATCATGACCTGAGCCGAAGGCAGACGCTTAACGACTGAGCCACCCAGGCACCCTGGATGTTGTCTATTATTGGCTATTATAAAAAAGTGTTAGTAATCTTTTTTTTTAAGTTTTGTTTTGTTTTTTTGAGAGAAAGAGAGAGCACAAGCAGGGGGAGCATCAGGCAGAGGGAGAGTGAGAAGCAGGCTCCCCGCTGAACAAGGAGCCTGATGCGGAGCTCCATCCCAAGACCCCGGGATCATGACCTGAGCCGAAGGCAGACGCTTTACCGACTGAGCCACCCAGGCGCCCTGCCCTCCAGGTAACTCTAATGAACTCAAGTGAAAAACAGTAAGTGATAGCACAGTGTTCAAAGGGGTGGGTTCGAGACCAGATCACAAGTGTTCAAATTGTGATTGACTCTGCCACTTGCATGCTGTATGATGTTAGGCAAGTAAATTGTGCCTTTACTTTGGGGCTCAGTTTTCCCAGCTGTAATACGGGGTAATGATATAATCTAGTTTGTGAGATTGTCGTGAAGTGCTTTAGAACAGTGTCTGGCACATGGTAAGTGCCCAAGAGATGTCGGCTGTTATTGTTACTATTATTTTAAAAGATTTTATTTATTTATTTATTTATTTATTTATTTATTGTGCACAAGTGGGAGGAGGGGCAGAGGGAGAAACAGAATCTCCAGCAGACTCTGTGCTGAGCACGGAGCCCAACGCGGGGCTCCATCCCACAACCCTGAGATCATGACCTGAGCCAAAATCAAGAGTTGGACACTCAACCGACTGAGCCACCCAGGCGCCCCTATGTTGGCTATCATTATTATTATTATAAGCTACTTTTATCACCTAAATATGAAATATAAGATATTTCCCAAGTTCATATAATTATTGGAGAACCAGATATGGAAAGCTGGATTAGCAATGTAGAATATGTTTACAACAAAACTTTTTAAAGTCACAAGATATATCATTATACAAAGTTTTTTTTTTTAAGACTTTATTTATTTATTTGACAGAAAGAGAGCCCAAGCAGGGGGAGTAGCAGGCAAGGGAGAGTGAGAAACAGGCTCCCCGCTGAGCAGGGAGCCCAATGTGGGGCTCAATCCCAGGACCCTGGGATCATGACCCGAGCCAAAGGCAGACGCTTAACGACTGAGCCACCCAGGAGCCCCTATCATGATACAAAGTTTTAAAAAGAATTTCAAAAATACTCTTCCTCTGAGATTTAAGACCATGTATGCAGTTGCACTCCACCCCCCACCGCTCCGCCTTTGAGTAGAAACCAAAGTGACTGCAAAAGGTCATAAGGTTATGCCTTATGGTTAAACAAAGGAAAAAGTGATGTAGAAAACTGAAGTAATGGGTGGGCCACACTTAATAAAAAAGCAGCTATAAATGTTTGCGGGCTAATGTCCACCAATAGGAAAGTTCCATAAGCAGCCCCGGGCTGGCTCAGTCGGAAAAGCGTGCAACTCTTGATCTCAAGGTCGTGAGTTTGAACCTCACGTTGGGTATAGAGGTTACTTAAGTTAATAAAACTTAAAAAAAAAAAAAAAAAGGAAAGTCCCATTAGCAAATATCTGTGGTCCTATTGATGATGTAATTTTGGTATGTAGGTGAGTTCCAGAGCCTAGGGCCAAGAAAGAATTCTTGAGACGTCTTTGGTGCAAAAAGGTGATTTTATTAAAGCATGAGGACAGGACCCATGGGCAGAAAGAGCTGCTGCCCAGGGATTGTGAAGAGCAACTAATCATATATTCTGGAGTTGGGGGAGGTAAGGAAAAGGGAGGTTTTCTTTTTTTTTTTTCTTTTTTTTTAAAAGATTTTATTTATTTTTTGACAGAGAGAGACACAGTGAGAGAGGGAACACAAGCAAGGGGAGCAGGAGAGGGAGAAGCAGGCTTCCCGCGGAGCAAGGAGCCCGATGCGGGGCTCGATCCCAGGACCCTGGGATTATGACCTGAACTGAAGGCAGACGCTTAACGACTGAGTCACCCAGGTGCCCCAAAAGGGAGGTTTTCAAAAGAATTTTTTATGCTAAAAGAGGACAGCCTACAAGATATTGGAGGCCTTGTCATTGTCAAGTTTTTCCCTCTAGTAAAGCATAACAGTAAGACAGTTGGGAGCTTCCTTCTGGAAGTTAGGTTATTGACAAGAATGCTTTTATTGATAAGAATGCTTTTTTTCTTGTGAATCACGAAGACATTTTGTAAGCTGACGGAGACCCATGTCCTGCAGGACCGTGATCTCTATTAGCTAACCATTTTTTCCCCTTCCCTTAGCGTTAGGGCAGCTAGGAGTGCCTGAGAAATGTCCCACCTGTCCCACCTGGGAGTGGGGGGCGGGGGGGCGCGGAAAGCGGGGTGTCAGCTTGTGCTTTGTCCTCAGCTTGCCTTCTGCCCCTTCATCACTATTTTGATACATCAAGCAGAGTAAGTTTTATTCTCCTTCTGAATACCTGTGGCACCGTTTATTTCCTGAGTGGTACACTCAGTATAGCTTTCTTCGTGTTCTCCACATTATTTTCAAGTGTTCTTACCCGTAAATCATGTGCCGAAACAGCAAGGATTTTGGAGATTTTCCAGTTTGACTTAAATGCCTGCAACCTTGGGTCAGTGACTTCATCTCTAGGAGTTAAAGGTCTTTAGAAAATAGTCTGGCTGCAGGAAGGGTGGTACCCAGGCACTAGTTTTGAATCTGTGTTTGCATAAGAACATACTTTTTTTGTTTTGTTTTTAAACTTAGGTGAAATGTTTATTCACGGTGGTGAGTGGGTGAAGAAGCATTACAGCAGATTTTGGCGGAAGGGAATACAATCCTCCGCCCCACCCTCCAGGCTAGCTCTTGCTGCACCCTGGAACATAAAAATACACTCCTCAAAGAGTTGTTGAGATGATGAAATGAGCCTAGCCCAGTGCCGGGCAGGTTTGCTCTAAGATTCTATTAGTGTGCAACTTCTACAGAAATCTCAAGTAGGGTGGTCCCTGCTGCCCTCTAGATCTTCTGCTTGGTTTGTAAAGTATTCTGCTATTAATTTTTAATTACAGCTGACCCTTGAACAACACGGGAGTTAGGGACGCCAGTTCCCCGCACAGTCAGAAATCCACGTATAACTTTTGACTCCCCCAAACCTTAACTACTAATGGCCTACTGTTGACCGGAAGCCTTACCAATAATAAAAACATCGATTAACACATATTTTGTATGTTCTATGTATTATATACTGTATTCTTACAATAAAGTAAGCTAGAGAAAATAAAATGTGATTAATAAGATCATAAGGACAATACATTTACAGGACTGTCCTGTACTTACTGAAATAAATCCAGGTGGACCCACAGAGTTTAAAACCCATGTAATTCAAAAGTTGGCTTTCTCTAGACCTGGCCTTTCAGATGACCCTGCAAGAGGCCAAGAGGCACATGAAAAGGTACTCAACATCACTAATTAGAGAAATGCAAATCAAACCACAAGGAGGTAACACCCTGCACAGCCATCAGGATGGCTATTATTAAAACAAAAACAACAACAAAACCCAGAAAAGCCGATGTGGAAAACAGTATGGTGGTTCCTAAAAAATTAAAAATAGAATAACCATATGATCCAGCCATTCCACTTTTGGGTATATATCCAAAAGAACTGAAAGCAGGATCTGGAAAAGATATTTGTACACCCATGTTCATAGCAGCATCATTCACTTCTAGCCAAAAAGTGGAAGCAACCCAAATGTTCTATCAGCAGATGGATGGATAAGCAAAGTGTGGTCTACCCATACAGTGGAACGACTTTCTGACAATTGCTACAACATGCATGAACCCGAGAACATGATGCTAAGTGAAAGAAGCCAACCACAAAAGACAAATGCTCTAGATGCTACTCATGTGAGGTGCCTACCATAGTCAAACTCATAGAGACAGAAAGCAAAACAGTGGTTACCAGGGGCAGGGGGATTGGGGAGTTTTATTTAATGGAGACAGAGATTCAGTTTTGCAAGGTAAAACAGTTCTGGTGGTTGGTTGCACAACAATATGAATATACTTAACAGCACAGAACTGTACACTTAGAAATTAGATGGTAATTAGAAATCTAAATGGTAAATTTTATGTTTTGTTTGTTTGACCACAATTAACAATTAAAAAAAAAAAAAGAGGAAAGAACTTGCCGGTCAGTGGGAGGGCTACTATTTGCTGCCAGCTTCCAGCTCTAGCAGCTTTGGATTCTGCGCAGCCTTCACGCCGGGACACGCTTCCCAGGGGCTCTCCGCTGATGACTGAGCACAGCAGGGAGACTAGGACCATGACACTTGTGTCCAACATGAGACAACTCTAACAGGCAATCTGCTCTGGGACAACCCACCCTGGGGGGGCCAAGTCTATGCTTTGGTCTGAGGTTCTTGCTTCCTGTTTCTTTCCTTTCCTTTCTCAGACACCAAACCTGCATTCTGGTCTGAAGGCTTTCTCTGCCCAGCACTGCTTCCTCCTTCTGTGACTCACAGCGGTATCTCCACTAACCCTCTTTGTTCTCCTAACTTGGTCTGACCCTCTGTTAATTGGAGGACCCAACTAACACAAGAAACACGTGAACATATGCTCATTGTGACAAATTTTTAAATGTTACTTGGTTAAACATACTTCAAAGCGAGAGATCCTCTTGCACAATCCTGCCGTTATCCCCAGAAGCTACTAAAGTCAGCAGCTTGATGTAACCTACACCTGCACTAATCTAGTAGCCACTAGTATGTGAGTAACAAGTGCTTGAAATGTGGCTAGTCCTAATTGAGATGAGTTATAATTGTACGTACATACTGGAATTCCAAAATGAGAATAGAAGCCATCTCTCTGATGACATTTCTAATGATTACATGGTAAAATGATGTTTTGGATGTATTGGGTTAAATAAAAAATATTATTTAAATTAGCTTCACTGGTTTCTTTTCACTTTTTTAATGTGGTTACTATAAAATTTAAGATGACATATGGGCTGACATTCTCTTTCTATGGAACAACACTGTTGTACACCAGTGTGGTCTGACAGAACTTTCTACAGTGATGGAAATGTTCTGTATCTACACTTTCGAATATGTGGGCCACTAGCTACCACATCTGTTGAGCACTTGAAATGTGGCTAATCCAACTGGGAAACTGAGTTGTTAAATTTTAATTAATTAAGTCAGGGGCGCCTGGGTGGCTCAGTCAGTAGGCATCTGACTCTTGATGGCTCAGGGTGTGACCTCAGGATTCTGATCTCAGGGTCCTGAGACTGAGCCCCACGTTGAGCCCTGCGTCATGCTTCGTGCTGACCGAAGAGCCCGCTAACGATTCTCTCTCTTCCCTCTGCCCCTTCACCCCCACGCTCACTCTCTCAAAAAAGATTTTTTTTAAGTTAATTAAGTTGAACTTTATACAGCCAGTGGCCAGTGGCTAGAGGCTACCCGACTGGCAGTAACAGTGCCTCCTGCTTGATTGAGGTGTAGCACATTATACCTTGTATGTTAAGGTGCACAAATCTTAGATGTACATCTTTAAAAAATTTTTTAAATTTAAATTCAATTTAATTAACATATACTGTATTATTGGTTTCAGAAGTAGAATTCAGTGATTCAGCAGTTGCATACAAACCCCTGGTGCTCATTACTTCAAGTGCCCTCATTAATGCCCATTACTCAGTTACCCCATCTCCTCACCCCCCTCCCCTCCAGCAACCCTGTTTGTTTCCTATAGTTAAGAGTCTCTTACGGTTTGCCTCCCTCTCTGTTTTCGTCTTATTTTTCCTTCCCTTTTATGTTCATGTGTTTTGTTTCTTAAATTCCACATATGAGTGAAATCATATGGTATTTGTTTTTCTGACTGACTTATTTCACTGAGCATAATACCCTCTAGTTCCATTCACGTCATTGCAAATGGCAAGATTTCATTCTTTTTGATGGCTGAGTAATATTCCATTGTTTATATTTATATACATATATATATATATATATATATATATATATATATACACACACACCACATCTTTATCCATTCATCTGTCGATGGACATCTGGGCTTTTTCCATATTTTGGCTATTGTGGGCATTGCTGCTATAAACATTGGGGTGCATGTGCCCCTTTAAATCACTACGTTTGTATTCTTTGGATAAATACCTAGCAGTGCGTGCAATTGCTGGGTCGTAGGGTAGCTCTATTTTTAACTTTCTGAGGAATCTCCATACTGTTTTTCAGAGTGGCTGCACCATTAGATGTACTTCTTGATGAATTTTTCATAAACGTGTAACTCTATAACCACCATCAAGATAAAGATCTAAAGTATTCCCAGCACCCCAGGAGGCCCCCTTATGCTGTATCCCCATCAGTAACACCCTCCTCCACAGGAAACCTCTATTTTGATCCTTATCATCATCACAAGTTAGTTCTGCTTATCCTAGAATTTCCCATAAGTGAAAACGTATCGTCTGTACTCCTTCGAGTCCAGCTTTTTTGCTCTGTCTGAGAAATTCAACCACGTTGTTGGATGTAGTAGTAGGTTTCTTCTTTTTTCTTTCTAAACACACACACTCACACATATGTATTTCATAAACTCTTAATTCAAGAACAGTTTTAGATTTACAGAAAAATTAGGATGATAGTACAGAAACTTGGAATTTAGAACACATACCCAGTTTCCCCTATGATCAATATCTTACACTAGTGTGGTACATTTGTTACAGTTAAGTAACTGATATCAGTTCATTAACTAAAGTCTATACTTCCTTCAGATTTCCTCAGTTTTTTTCCTAAAGTCCTTTTTCTGTTTCAGGACTCCATCCAGGACACCACACTAAATCTAGCTGCCATATCTCTTTAGGCTCCCCTTGGCTGTGACAGTTTCTGATTTTCCTTTTCATGACCTTGACAGTTTTGAGGAGTACTGGTCAAGTATTTTGTAGAATGTTCCCTGGGATCTGTCTGATGCTTTTCTCATGATTAGAGGGGTTATGGGGTTATGGGTTTTGGGGAGAAAGTCTACATAGGTAAAGTGCCATTTTCCACACATCATGTCAAAGGTATATGCCATCAACATACTTATCACCATTGATGTTGACCTCGACCACAAACTGAGGTAGTGTTAGGCTTCCCCACTGGAAAGTTACTCCTCCCTATCCCCTTTCCATACTGTTCTCTTTGGAAGGAAGCCACTATGCCAGCCTGAGACCATGACCTGAGCCGAAGGCAGATACCCAACTGACCGAGCCACCCAGGCGCCCCTATTTTGGTTTACAATCTAACACTACTTTATCTGCTTTTATCAGGTGGCTCCCATGTCCCTGTGACATCATCATCATTGGTGAGTTTTTTGTTTTTAGCACTTCCGTATTTTCTGGCACTACACATTGCTCCGAACTCACCTTGTGTATTTCTTGCCCCAGGGCTAGAATTGCCATTTCTCCAAGGAGCACTGGTTACTTTTATTGGAGAATACTAGAAACCAAGATCTGGATGTTAAGTTGTGCTCATTGCTACTGGACTGCACATATATATATTTAACAAAATTTTTCCTATTGTTGTAAAATACACATACAAATTTTCCATTTTAACTATTCTTAAATGTCAGTGCAGTGACATTAAGTACGTTCGTAATGTTGTGTAACCATCACCATCCATCTCCAGAACCTTTTCATCCTCCCAAATTGAACCTCTGTACCTATTAAACACTAACATTAAACCCACCAACATTCTACTTTCTGTCTCTGTGAATTTGACTATTCTAGGTCTTTCATATAAATGGAATCATACAATATTTGTCCTTTCATGCCAGCTTATTTCACTTAGCATAATGTCTTCCAGGTTAATCCATGTTATTGCAATGATTAGAATTTCCTTCCTTTTAAGGCTCAGTAGTATTCTATTGCATCTACACATATACCACACACACACTTTTTTTTAACCACACACATGTTTTTTTTTTTTTTTAAAGATTTTATTTATTTATTTGACAGAGAGAGACACAGTGAGAGAGGGAACACAAGTAGGGGGAGTGGGAGAGGGAGAAGCAGGGGGAGTGGGAGAGGGAGAAGCAGGCCTCCCACAGAGCTGGGAGCCCGATGCGGAGCTCGATCCCAGGACCCCGGGACCATGACCTAAGCTGAAGGCAGATGCCCAGCGACTGAGCCACCCAGGCGCCCCCCCACATGTATTTTTTTTTTTTTTAAAGATTTTATTTATTTATTTGACACAGAGAGACATAGCGAGAGAGGGAACACAAGCAGGGGGAGTGGGAGAGGGAGAAGCAGGCTTCCCCGCAGAGCAGGGAGCCCGATGCGGGGCTCGATCCCAGGACCCCGGGATCATGACCTGAGCCGAAGGCAGACGCTTAACGACTGAGCCACCCAGGCGCCCCCCCCACATGTATTTTTTTTTTGGTGGGGAGGCCGATGTGGACTCGATCCTGGGACTCCAGGATCACGACCTGAGCTGAAGGCAGTTGCTTAACCAACTGAGCCACCCAGGCGCCCATCCCACATGTATTTTTAAACACAATTTTAAACCATAGGTATTACTCATTTTTTACTCAATGATACATTTTTATTAATATATTTTAAGAAAACGTACTATGAAGAAAGCTACATTTACCTATGTAATAAAGATTCAATGAAGACTAGGTAACAGTAAGACATCCTTAGTAATTAGAGATAAACTTACCTTCTAAGGATAAGATTAGACTGAAAATGACATCAGTTGCAGAAATCATCCACTTGTAAGGTTTGATCTAAAATGAGTGGCTGAAGAAAACCACAAGACACCCACCATCAAATTTAAGCATGATTGTATCAACAAATTTCAAGTTGTAACACAATCCAGTTGTAATCTACCCCAATAGAAGCACCTATCAAAAAAAGAAACATAACCTAATCAGAATGCATACATCTATCCGCTCTACAAATATTTATTGACCACATGGTTCTCTCCTCCATCCCACACACAAATTTTTAATCTGAGCTTCTTAACTGTGACGCTAACGGCAGGGGTCTTTAATTATGCCTCAAGAATCACAGGGCATAGGGTTGGAGCAGTACATTCAGAAGCCCAAGTCATCATAATTAGCTTGGGAGTGGAAGAAGAGAAAGAGAGGCAACTTCTGGAAACAAGCAGAGTATTTTTTTTTAAGTAGGCTCCACACCCAGCATGGGCCCAGTGCAGGGCTTGAACTCGTGACCCTGAGATCCAGACCTGAGCTGAGATCAAGAGTCTGATGCTTAACCAACCCAGGCACCCCTAGAAAGAGTATTTTATATAGCAATCAGATGCTTAATCCCAAAACTAATAGTACCACACAGTACTGTAGTCCAGATTTTTTTTTAAGACTTAATTTTTTTTTTTTAAGATTTTATTTATTTATTTGGCAGAGAGAGACACAGCGAGAGAGGGAACACAAGCAGGGGGAGTGGGAGAGGGAGAAGCAGGCTTCCTGCCGAGCAGGAGCCCGATGCGGGGCTGGATCCCAGGACCCTGGGATCATGACCTGAGCCGAAGGCAGACACTTAACGACTGAGCCACCCAGGCGCCCCAAGACTTAATTTTTTAAAAATTTATTTATTTCAGACAGGGTGGGGAGGGGCAGAGGGAGAGGGCAAGAGAGAATCTCAAGCAGGCTCCGTGCTCAGCATGGAGCTCAGCACGGAGCCTGACACGGGGCTCAATCCCAGGACCCTATCCCAGGACCCTGAGGTCATGACCTGAACTGAAATCAAGAGTTGGGCGCTTAACCGACTGAGCCCCAGGCACCCCTTAAGATTTTATTTTTAAGTAATCTCTACACCCAACATGGGGCTCGAACCTATGACTGAGCCAGCCAGGCACCTCCTATAGTCCAGATTGAAGGATGTTTCCGATTTTGCCAGGCAACCAACTAAAGAGATTGGATAATGGTAGATAACTTTGAACGTGATTCCAAATTTCACTGGAGGTGGGGTTGTTGATATTGTGAAGCTAGGAGGCTTGTATAAAAAAAGTATGTAGCTCGACTTTGGAGGAAGTAGTTGTCGAGGTGCAACAAGAGCTATCAGCAACAGCAGATACCCCCTTGTCCTGCCAACCGGCAGTGCTATTTGATAGTCTAGGACTACTGAAGCAAGGGAGTGCAAGAATGATTGTTAAGTTTTGCAGGACTGAAGCAATATAGTGGGATAATTCTTCTAGGGTATTTGTTGGATTACACAGGGTAGCTTCATGATAAGCAAACTCTTCCCAGGGGGCCAACATGCCTATGGCCAGACCAGTTCTAGCAATTATTATACCTAAAGCCCTTTTGGTTCTATGAGGGACTGTGGGGTTTGTGGGCAACATGATAGACAGATGGGGTTGTATGAATCCTAGCATGCATTGTCTAGTGACCCAGTTAATGCATTTGAAGGGTAGGGTTTGGTTAGTTATTTTTTCATAGGGGTTGCCAATAGGAGAAGATAATTAAGGGGACAACCACAGATGAACAAGTACCCTTCAGGAGCACACCAAGATTGAATTGCTCCTGTTTTATCACCCAGAGTGGTGCTACTGATGATTGGGAAAGAAGAGTGGCACAGTGGGAAGATAGGGGCCCTGCAGTAAGGCTAGAACTTGGTATTGGTTTGATTATAGCAAAACCTCTTCCAAGGGTTCCAGTGACAGGGCTTTTTATGAATCATTCCCCTGGAGATTACTGGACCCAAGCATTGATAGTAAGTTTCATTATTCATCTTCTGCTCTGGGATGACCTGGCAGAGGGCAGTAGCATTAGGGGAGGTGGATGAGATATAGTTGCAGCTTGATAGATTATAGCAATCAGCTAATACAAAAGTGAGATTTATATCTGTAGAGACCACACTAGGTCTCAGGTGGACATATCTTACATAAGAAATGAAATTATGGATAGGAATAATGTCAAAACAGGGAAAGAGGTTAAAGCACATGGGGTTAGGGTACTTCTGGGGTGGAGGAGCAATGGTATTTGATTAGAGGCATTGCATATGATCTTAATCTGTGGGGCAATGTTATTGATCGGAGAGGAGTAAAGAGGGAGCATTTTGTATTTGGTTGGAGTGTCTGTCATGACACACCCAGCAATTCTTTGGGGGGGGGGGTCTCCTGGGCTATGGCTTGGGACAGCTTAACAATGGAGCTGATATTCCAATCAGAGGGGGTTCCTCCTTTGATGGAACATAGTAGTAAGAATATTGTTAACTGGTTTTTCATCTTGAATGTGCATAGGAGTTGAGAACAAAGGGTAGAGACTAAAGGGTGTCAAGTCTTATTATTTTTTTAAATATGTTATTTTTTAAAGTAATCTCTACACCCAACATGGGGCTCGAATTCATGACCCCAAGATCGAGTGCACATCTACTGACTGAGCCAGGCAGGTGCCCTGGTGTCAAGTCTTATTAAAGCCTAAGGGTTAGTAAGGGAGTCTTCAGTTAAGTCAAACCAAGGGAACAGGCAGAGGTCATGAATGACTTCAGGCCAATATTGGATGGTGGAGACGACTGAGTCTTTCTAGTGGGGGCAGATCTTAGATTTAAAAGGACAAGAGGCAAGGCTTTGGACTGGGGTGGACCAAAGGCAGCTGCTGGTTTGGCCAACTGGGTTTTGATTAGGCCATTAGAGTGTTCAACCAATCCTGAGTATTGAGGATGGTAGGTGCAATGAAAATGTTGAAAGATGGCCAGATTTTGCAGACCTCTTGGACAATTTGTCCAGTAAAATGGGTTCCTCAATCACAGTGTAGCTATCAAGGAATATCCCAATTGGGAATGATTGTTTTCTAATAGGTTTTTGGCCACTGCTTTTGCTGTTGCTTGCCTGCAAGGAAATGCCTCAGTTCTGTGAGAAAACATACAGATCATTACCACTGGGGAAGCTGGATGAAATCAATTTGCCAGATGTCAAAAGGCCCCTCAGGAAGAGGAACTTGACCTAACACAGTGTGATATGGTTTCCCAGGATTGTGCAAGGGGGCAAATTGTACATTTTGAAATATTAGTTGGGCAACAGTTAGAGATGGTTTCCAATAGTATTGTTGTGCCCATAGGACCATTTTATTTGTGCCCCATGTGTCATACAGATGAATATTTGTGAATCAGAAGTTTGAAGTGTCACATCTTTGGTGGCTTGGTCAGCCTAACGATTGCTCTTGGCTTCAGGGTTATCAAGTTTGAAATGGGTTTGAACTTTTATAAGAGCTAAGCTGGAGGGAAGGAGAATGGAGTCGAGCAGTTTTAATAAGTAAGTTTCGGGGGGCACCTGGGTGGTTCAGTCGTTATGCGTCTGCCTTCAGCTCAAGTCATGATCCCAGGGTCCTGGGATCGAGCCCCACATTGGGCTCCCTGCTCAGCGGAAGCCTGCTTCTCCCTTTCCCACTCCCCCTGCTTGTGTTCCCTCTTGCACTGTCTCTCTGTCAAATAAATAAATTTTTTAAAAAAATAAATAAGTTTTGGGTTTTTTTAAAAGATTTTATTTTTAAGTAATTCCTACACCCAACATGGGGCTCGAAACTATGACCCCAAGATCAAGAGTCCCATGCTCCACCGACTGAGCCAGTCTGGTGCCCCTAAGTTTTGTTTTTATGGGTTGTCCAGAGGATGTTAGAAACCCTGCTTCCAGAGCTTACCAAAATCATGGGTGATCCCAAAAACATATCTGCTATCTGTATAGACGATGAGAGTTTTATTTATTATCAATTGGCATGCTCTTATTAGAGCATATAATTCAGCTTGTTGGGCCACATGAACCTGGGATAAAGATTCTGCTTCAATAATTTTTTCAGTTGTACTAGAGTGTCCTGCATTGTATTTTTATTGATCTTTTTTTTTTTAAAGATTTTCTTTATTTATTTGAGAGAGAGAGAGAGAGAAACAGCATGAGAGGGGAGAGGGTCAGAGGGAGAAGCAGGCTCCCCGCTGAGCCGGGAGCCCGATGTGGGACTCGATCCCAGGACTCCAGGACCATGACCTGAGCCGAAGGCAGTCGCTTAACCAACTGAGCCACCCAGGCGCCCTATTGATCATTTTTTAAAAAAGATTTTATTTATTTATTTGAGAGAGAGAGCACATGAGCAGGGAGGAGGGGCAGAGGGAGAGGGAGAAGCAGACTCTCCGCTGAGCAGGGAGCCTGACATGGGGCTCAATCCCAAGACCCTGAGATCATGACCTGAGCCGAAAGCAGACGCTTAACTGACTGAGTCACCCAGGTGGCCCTTGATCATCTTTTAATGTAAGATCAATCAGTAAACCAAATAAAATATGGATTTGGGAAGGGAATTTCGTGAAAGTCTAACTGAGGGATAAGTAATGAGTCAGTTACAATGATGAAGTTGTGTTCAGTTGAGTTTTTGAGGGGTAAGGGAAATAAGGTAGCAGGACTGAGAGGAGGACAATGAGAGACTGAAATGCTTGGAGAGGAAGGAAACTAGTTCAAATTTTGTAAGTCGACTGGCAGATAGGTGTTGGGTGTGGCAGCAGTCTAAGAGTTTTAAGCGTATGTGGAACTAATACCTGCAGGAGAGAATCTGGTTATTAGTTTTTCAGTGGCAGTAATGAGTACAGAGGCAGGTTGCTAGGGCATGGAGTCTGGGAGATAAACATTTGGCCACGGGGTCTACTTGAAGATTATAATATCCTATGGGATGTTGTAGGCCTCCAAGCCTTTGGGATTCCCAGAGGAACAAGAAGGGAGAAGGGCAGCTGGCAATTAGGGTGTCTTAGAGTTGTGGAAAAGATGAGCTGGTTTTGTTTGTTTGTTTTAAAGATATAAAGGTGGGGTGCCTGGCTGGCTCAGTTGGTGACCTTGTGATCTTGACTGGTGAGTTCGAGCCCCGTGCTGGGTGTAGAGATTACTTAAATAAGTAAGTAAACTTTAAAAAAAAGATATAAAGTCATCTTGGGCCTCTTGAGGCCATGGATCAGGTTTGCAAAGGCAGGCATATAAGGGTTGAGCTGTGAGGAAATAATTGGGAATCTAAAGACGACAGTACCCAGCAAGACCCAGAAACCCTGTAATTGTCTTTTAGTCTGGGGTTGAGGGAACTGGGTGAAGGTAGTAATTCTGTCTGGTTCTATTTTTAGCCCATCCAGGAAAAGGTGGCCTAGGATTTTGACTGAAGCAGAACAGAGTTGTAATTTACCTTTAGATCTTTGTGTCCTTTGTTGGCTAATTGTTTGAGAAGGCATTGAGCATCAGTGGGACAAGCCTTTAGGGTGGGAGAACATAGTAATAAATCGTCTATATATTGTAAAGTGTCGATATCCCAGGGAAATCAAGATCTTTTAGGTCAGCAAATAGGTAGGACTTTTAGCATATTCCTGGGGTAGGACTATCCAAGTGTATTGTTGATTGTTCCATGCAAAAGTAAAAAGATACTGACTTTGGGGGCTGACAGGGATGCTGAAAAAGGCACCGCACAAGGCAATGACAGAAAAAGTAGTAATTTCAGCTGGTATATTAGAGGAGGATGTGGGAGTCAGGAATAATAGGGTGACAGGGTATGACTGTATTGGTAATTGCCCTAAGGTCTTGAACAAAATGCCTTCCTCTATTATGGGGCTTTTTAACTGGAAAAATTGGGGTAATACAAGGATTAGTAGTGGGGATGATCAATCCTTTGTTGATAAAGTCTTGAATAATAGGAGTTATTCTTTTAATGGCCATAGTGCTTAAAGGGTATTACTTAATAGTGGGTAAGGCCTTTAATGGATCAATTTGAATAGTTATTGGGGGAGCCGAGGTTATGTGTCCTATATTGGTAGAAGAGGTTACCCACAATTGATCGGGGAGTGCATTTAGGAACTGGGAGGAGGGGCAGTGGACTTACTGGAGGGTAGTACTGGGCAGATCAGTTAGGAATTCTGAAGATTGAGAAGGCAGATATAACAGCACTTCATTTTTTTGGTCAAAGGAAATATGGGCCTGGTATGCCTGCAAAAAATTTCTTCCTAACAAAAGTCCTGGAGGGGTGTGTGTGCCTGGCTGGCTCAGTTGGTAGAGCAGTGACTCTTGATCTTGGGGTCCTGAGTTTGAACCTCACATTGGGTATGGAGTCTACTTAAAAAATAAAAGAAAGTGCTGGGGATGAGGGCACCGATACAAAGGAATGGTTGCCTTGTCAAGTGCCAAGAATGAACTCTAGGGGTTGAGATAATGTGACAGTTGGTGGCTGATTAGTGACCCTGACCCTGATGGTTAAGTGCTTTTGTATTCTTGAGGCCAGGGACTGGAAAATAGATCAGTGGTTGAGGATTGAAGGAGTTGCTCCAGTGTCTATAAGAGCAAAACGTCTTAGGGGCGCCTGGGTGGGATGGCTCAGCATCCGGCTCTTGATTTTCACTCAGGTCGTGATCTTGGGGTGGTAGGATTGGGCTCCACGTCAGACTCTGGGCTCCGAGTCAGACTTTGGGTTCAGCGCTGAGTCTGCCTGTCCTTCCTCCTCTGCTCCTCCCCCGCTCACACTCTCTCTCTGAAATAAATTAATTAATCAAATTAAATCTTTAAAAAAAAAAGAATAAAACCGTCTTCATTCTGAATTGTTATGGGAGTTTCTCCGGTGGTGTTTGCTAGGAGAAAGGGAAAAAAAATCCCCCTTTTGTCCTTGGAACATCTCTAATCTGATCGAGGAATTGTTTTTGAGATTTTTGATTTTTTGGTTTTTGTTTTTTTGAGAGTGAGTGCACACATGTATGCATATGTGAGTGGGGTTGCGGGGGGCTGCACAGAGGGAGGGGAGAGAATCCTAAGCAGGCTCCACGCCCAGTGAGGAGCCAGACTCGGGGCTTGATCTCAGGACTCTGAGATCATGTCCTGACCTGAAATCAACAGTCAGATGCTTAATTGACTGTGCCACCCAGGCACCCCAAGATTTTTTTGTTCTTTTGGAGCCATCTTTTATATTTCAAACATTCCTTTTTGAAAGGTCCAGGGTATTTTTGTTTATAATTGTTTTAAGTAGGCTCCATGCCCAATGTGGGGCTTGGACTCATGACCCTGAGATCAAGAGTGGCTCACCCTACTCACCCCTGAAATGTCCAGGTTTTTGCAAAAGAAACATGTTTTATCAGTTGAGCCAGATGTTTTAACTTTTTTTTTTTTTTTTAAGATTTTATTTATTTATTTGACAGAGAGAGACACAGCAAGAGAGGGAACACAAGCAGGGGCAGTGGGAGAGGGAGAAGCAGGCCTCCCGCGGAGCAGGGAGCCCGATGTGGGGCTCGATCCCAGGACCCTGGGATCGTGACCCGAGCCGAAGGCAGACGATTAACGACTGAGCCACCCAGGTGCCCCTTAACTTTTTTTTTTAAGATTTTATTTATTTATTTGCCAGAGGGAACACAAAAGCACAAGCAGGGGGAGCTGCAGGCAGAGGGAGAAGCAGGCTCCCTGCTGAGCAAGACACGGACTAGATCCTAGGACCTTGGGATCATGACCTGAGCGGAAGGCAGACGCTTAACCGACTGAGCCACCCAGGCGTCCCCAGATGTTTTAACTTATGACATGGATTTGGGGTTTGCCGTTTGTAGAGCCATAAGGTTAGCCATTTGTTCTATTTAAAATTTATTTTTGTTATTAGCCGATCATCTTTGCCAATCTGTTAGTGGTGGTGGCTAGATCACGAGGAGTTTTGGTCTGTTGGTCAGGGTCATGTTGTCTGACCACAGTTAAGATTGAAAAAAGGAAGTCCTCTAGAAACATTGAATTAAACAATTTGATCCTTTATCCAATCTAAGGGTTCCAGAATTTTGGACAAAACCTTTTTCGAATCTATCAAAAAACTCTAAAACAAGTTCTTCCTTTTTTGTTTTGTACTGCCTTCTAATTTATTTGGGGTGCCCACATATGGGGAATCATTCTGATTAAATTTGCAGCTATATTAGAAGTTTTTTCTAGGGCCTCATTATGAGGAAGTTTAAAATCCTGCAGGGGGGGTCTTCCTATCCAGCTTTATTTATCCATTCTTGGGCCTGTAGAGGTCCAACGAGCATGCATATTAGTTGGTAAAAGTCAGAAGGGCCTGCATTAAGGGCATTGATAGTCCAAATTAATTGTCAGGTGAACTCTTTTGAATTTTCTTTTGGGTTAGGAAAGTCTTTTACAAGATTAAGAAGTTCTGTTTAGGACCAGGATGTGAAAGAAAGGACCTGATTATTGGAATTAGGACAAGTAACTTTGACTTTGAAAGGTGCTATGATGTTAGTTTTGGGAGGATGGATGGCAGCAGGGCTGGGGAAGGAGAAACTTCAGAGGGGAAAAAGGAAGTTTGGAAAGATCTGCATATAGCAGAGGAAACAGAAGGCCTGCTGTGGGGGACAGAGAACTGGAAATGGAAGATGTGGAGTAATTTTTGATTCAGTGTTGAGTTGTTCTAATTGTTTTCATCTTTCTTTGAGTTTTTCTCTTTTGCAGACGTTATGACTGAGTAGGTTCTTTTGGGGGCTTCTAAGTACCAATTGAAAATAGGCTTCCATTGATTTTGTGAAGTATGATAGCTTCACCTTTCCAACTGTGCTCTTAAATACATCAACTTAGGGATATCGAAGGTGCCCCCAAGGAGGCCAGTGAAGTTTTAAATGATATTTTGTGATTTGAACCCAGGTTGAGGAAACTTACAGCTCCCGGGGCCATAGTTTTTTTTAGTATTTATCTGTTTAGAGAGCGAGTGAGCAGGAGCGAGGGAGGGCAGAGGGAGCGGGAGAGCAGCAGACTCCCCACTGAAGGAGGAGCCTGGGGCAGGGCTCCATCTCACAACCCCGAGATCGTGACCTGAGCTGAAATCACATGGTTGGCCACTCTGGTGCCCCTGGGCCACAGTTTTTATCTGCACAATCAGCGGGCTGACCATCAAAAGCTCTGAGACTGGTACCCACTCTGTATCGGAGGAACCCTCCCCTGAACTGCTAACAGCTCTGAAGTGAGGAAATTTCCTCCCCCCAAAAAAGTCTCAGGGCACCTGACTGGCTCAGTCCACGGAGCACGAGACTCTTGATCGCAGGGTCGTGAGTTCGAGCCCCACCTTGGGTGTACAGATTATTTAAAAATAAAATCTTAAAAAAAAAAAAAAAGGGAAGAAAGAAAAGTCTCCTGAGCTCTCCCGAGGTGGGAGGTCGGGGATATGAGCGGACCACGCCTGTCACCACCACCCCCCATCACAGGAGCCCCCCGAAGAGAAGCAAAGTGGGGCTGCGGGGCTCACTTTGGCAGGTCCGGAGGTCCGCAGGAGGTGCCTAGATTGCTTCACATTTTTTCCTCGGCTGCTCCAAACTGTTAAGGAAAAACCTCAGGAGCGAGCCTATGAGCGAAGAAAAAGCGAGGAAAAAGGAGACAACTCTTTATTTAGGTTTGCAAACTGCGAAGCACCATCCCACTCAGTTGGTGTGCCCGTCCCCAGAGGCGTTCTTAAGGCTCGTTTACCCCGGCGAGGGAGAATTCTCCGTTGGTATGGGCTGCCGAGTGATCGGTTGGCTTTTTTTGCTCAGGTCTGTGAGACGCAGGGAACTTTCCAGGTGTTCAAACCTCAGAATGTGCATCGGGATTCCAAGAGGGGCTGCTCTGCGGAGAACTCCACAAAATGGTGGCTGATGCAAGATGGAGTCAGGGTGGTCAACCCTTCCCTGAGCGCTTTTCTTCTGCGGTGTGAACCAGCACACGCATCCTCTGAAGACACCAGAACACAATCCGATTCCCAAAGTGAGTCTGAGGACTGACAGTCTCGCCGCGCTGACAGATCCCTTCCCTACGGAAGGCGACTCGGCTCCTCCCAGACCACTAACCGCACATTCGACAGTCTTTCAACTCAATCGTTCAATTTAGCAGTTTCTGTCGTCGCGCAAAAAGTTGGAAAAACGGAAAGCCCATTCTCTTCGGCGATGATATGCCCTCGAGGCTCAACACACGTGGATTAAATTTCTTAAAAGCAAAAAGGAGAAACACTGCTCGTGGCGAATCTGCTTCTTCCAATATAAAGGACTGCTCAGGCAGGCGCGAGGAATCGCCTGGCGCTTCGAGTCCGTGGAGTCCGCTGGCTAAGGTGGGAAGGGAAGCCCGAGCCTTGCTGAGGTGAGTGGGGGCGGCCTGCTGGCAGCAGGGCCCCCTCCAGCGGGAAGGACGAGGGAAATTCGGTCCGGACGGTGCCGTCCACTCGTGTAAGGGCCGCCATGTTGAAGCCTGGCAAAGGGGGAGCCCTTCTGGGGTTGTGGTGCGGAAAGCGGGGGCGATAGCTCGGGTGGAAGAAGGGCCTCTTCTCCCCTTCTCCCACTCAGATGGTGAGAGGTGTGCGGGGCGGGGGGCAGCCTCGAGGGCCCTCGGTCAAGGCTGAGGTGCGGCGGGGCTACGGGGAGTATAGGCTTTTCTACCCAGACTTCCGCCTTCGCGGCCGCGGCGCCACTGCGCATGCTCCGGAGCGCTCCGCGGGTCCGACTGCAGTTAACTTGGATGCAAAGCGCGGGAATATCCTAAACTCGGGAGTTAGGAAGGGGAGGCACGCTTTGTTGGACGTTTTCGTAATAACTGATCTGTATAATAATTTCTAATTATAAAGCACATTCACGGACACTGTCTTACCTAATCTTCACAAAAACCTAGTGAAGTGGCTTGTAGCTACGTTTTACAGTTGACTTAAACTTTGCCCAAGAACGGACTAGGTCTTAAACCCGGTGTTCTGTCTCCGATCCCGTGATCTTGTTCACTTTCACACTTTTGTCTTTAATTAAGATTAGTTTCCCCATCCACCTTCATTCCCCGCCATTCATCTCTCACGTCTCATTCCCGTTTATGAAATAATGACATTTATCTAAAAATCCAAAGAAACTGTAGGAAATCTCAACATAATGCAACGGAGGGAATACTCCCAGAAAGATGAATGAGAAGCCGTGAAGCCTGCTGCTCTCTTGGCATTTAGTTTTTGTGTGGTTTTTAACCCCCCCTTGGCATTTAGTATTTTTTAAAGATTTTATTTATTTGAGAGAGAAAACAAACAAACAAACAAGCGGGGTGGAGGGGGGAAGGGGCAGACGGAGAGGGAGAAGCAGACTCCTCACTGAGCAGGGATCCCCATGTGGGGCTCCATCCCTGGACCCTGAGATGGTGACCTGAGCTGAAGGCAGACCACTTAACTGACTTCGCCACCCAGGCACCCTGGCATTTAGTATTGATAGAAGTATACCCATGAAGGAGAAACAAAATTCAGACTATTCCTTTGTAATTCTCTTCAAATTTTAATTTGAAGAATGATGTGGGAAACAAAGGCAGAAGAAAAATTATTAAATTTCCTTACTACCTACAGCCCACTGACGAGTCCTTGAGACAGGCAGAGTGACATTCCTCTAGGGACTCAACTGCCTTGATGTTGATACTTTGCTGAGGGCAAAAGACAATCTTAGCCCAAACCCCAGGATCCTGTAAGTCTACTTTAATATATAAAAATTCCTTTGGAAACTTCCTTTATCTCTACCCCCTCAAGGTACGTGTTGGCAATCATCCCCCAAGCATATGACCCACCGATATACATCAAGGGTCTCATGACTAAGGTTTTATTAGACAGTAATAAATTACCTTTCCCAACAATAGCTAGCCCCCTCAAGGCCCTGGAAACCTTGCTTCCAAAATTGCTAGAGACTTAGACTATCCCTAACCCCTTCCCAACTTGAAAGTATATAATGGGCCACTCCTCATGACCCCAGTGCAGCTTTCTGCCCACAGGTCCTGTCCCCGTGCTTTAATAAAACCACCTTTTTGTACCAAAGATGTTTCAAGAATACTTTCTTGGCTGTTGGCTTGGAACCCTAATGTCTTTGCTACATCAAATAATTCTTAAAGCTTTGGAAAGGAGTTCTATGTAGAATAATATCAGTTTTATTTGATGGATCTTTTATGACCTTTTCTTGTTGGTTGGGGAAGGGATTCTTTCCTCAGCCTCAAAAACACAGAATCCTCTTGGTTTTTGTTGTTGTTGCTGTTGCTAGCCCCATCTTCAAAGTTTTATATTTTGTGACAGCCATCTAAGAAAATACTAAGGGCTCAAGTCAAGTTCTGGAGTGGTAAAAAGCCCTTGAATGTAACTCCCTGGCAAGGCTACTTCTTAGCCTTGTGATTTGGGACAAAAGAAAGCTTTTTGTGTGTCTCCGTCCTCATCTGAAATGACAGTAATAGTAGAACCTCCGTCCTGACAGTGTTGAGACGTGAGGGGAATTAAGTGCTTAGCATTAGTGCCTGGCATCTCCTAAGTCTTCAGTACAAGTTAACTATAATTATTATGGTCCGTGTGTGTGTGTGTGTGTGTGTGTGTGTGTGTGTGTGTTTCCCTGCAGCCCTGTGATGGAGGATAGGGAGTGTGGTCTAGAATGGTAGGACCAGTAGAATGGAATTGTTAGAGAATACTAGAGCAGGGAGAGAGTCAAACAACACAGTGCTCTCTCTTATTTTCTTTTTTTTCATGTGGAGAAGTTCCAGCCATGAGAGAGAAGAGACACAAAGTGAGTTAGAGGCAGCACCCAGACGGGACTGAAATCCTCTTTCGTCTCGTTGCTCCCGCTGTTTTATCATCCTTTTACCGATAAGGATACCAGAGGTGCCTTCTCCAAAGTTGCTGGTTACCGATGACAGGCATATATGCTCTCCTTTTACAGTGTGGTGGCAGACAGTATAAAGTTGTTTTGCTTCTCAGTTCTCAATAAAATCATCCTTTTTGTCTGATTTGGACACAAAAGAACTTCACTGAATTTTGACTGGAGTTGGTTCAGTTCCTCAGTATTCATCAGGAAGTATCCTAGAATCTGGAGATAAAGTAAAGCATACGCTAGACTAAAGAATGTTTACTGTGCGTTAGGGGGGAAATGTGATTGGTATTACAGACGAGGTGCCCTGAGCTGTGGGACAGATAAATTTGCTTCCTGGGGAAGAGGCTGGAAGCTGGGCTTGGAAGGACTGATAGAATTTCCGTAAGTGCAGCTGTGGAAAGGAAGAAACTGTTCCCAGGAGAGGAAATTGCACAGGGAAAGACCTGGAGCTGGGGAATTAGGGCACATTTCAGGAATGGGGAGCAATGCTGGGTAAAATAGATTTTGCGTGGACTGTGGTAAGAGGCTAAGGAACAGTCAAAGGTCTTGAGTGCAGTGCCATTGACTTTGGATTTTATTGTGTTTGGTCTTTTTACTGGCAAGATAATTCCATAGTGCACCCCATAAATAATCACTCCCCCTACATAACCCATCAACCGAAGAAAAAGAAAAGCAAAAAGATCCTTGAGGAAAATATGAGTAAGAGGGGGAAGATTATAGATATTTTAATAATAAATATCATGGAAAGATGTTATAAATGAGATTACTATATAAATTTGACAGAGCCCTGGTTTGTTTGTTGGTTTATTTATAAAAGTAAGCTCTATAACCCAATGTGGGGCTTGAACTCATGACCCCTAGATCAGGGGTCACATGCTCTACTGATTGAGCCAGCCAAGCACCTGGAGTCCTGGTTTTAAGGTAACAGATTTCAGTAATGGCTCTAACGTTTTATAGAGGTGGTCATGTGAGCAGGAGCAGTGTCTGAATTGTTGGCAAGCACTGTATTTATTATCCCAGCAGATTCACCAGAATGTGAATCAATTACCACGTTATCAGCCTCTCCTCTCAACTTAAACTTTCCCACCCTCTTTAAAAACAAACAAACAAACAAAAAAAACGTATCCTATATCAGAATGAATGACAACTGCAGTATGCTTGTGGGGCTAAAATCACCATTGCAATCAATTCCCATACCTTAAGGCATGAACAGATTATCAGCCAGGGGACTGGGAAGAAATCCCATATTCCTTTTGAACCAGAGCCTGCTGCTGCTGGGTCACTGTAGTTTTAGCTTTGCTACCTATTGCAAAATACTACATCAAAAGCACCATTTTCCCTTGTAGTTTTGTGTTTTTAAAAAAAGTCCTTACCTTATCTTTTAATGACGCATACCAAAACATTTGCAGATGAGCATGTAATATCTAGAATTTCCTTCAAAGGAATCTAAGAGTGGGGATCTAAGTGGGGCACAGATGAAACAAGACTGGCCACGTGTTGGTCAGTCAGGGGATGAGTTTGTGGAGGGCTATGCCATTCTCTACATGGGTACGTGTTTGAAATTTTTGGCAGTAAAGAGTTTTTTTTTTTTTTTTTTTAAAGATTTTTTATTTATTTATTTGACAGAGAGAGACACAGCGAGAGAGGGAACACAAGCAGGGGGAGTGGGAGAGGGAGAAGCAGGCTTCCCGCTGAGCAGGGAGCCCGATGTGGGGCTCGATCCCAGGACCCTGGGATCATGACCAGAGCCGAAGGCAGACGCTTAACCATCTGAGCCACCCAGGCGCCCCGGCAGTAAAGAGTTTTTAAAAACACCATTTTTCATAGCAGTTCCCAGGCTGGTTTTCCAATGACCATTTTAGTCTGAAAGGCGAGCCTGGATTTTGATCCATGTTGCCATGTTATTATGTGGTTGGTAAGTGTCCTGATGTGACTAAATTGGATGATACACAGATGGATCAAATTCAAGCACATTGCCCTTTGCTTCTTCCCGGGATGGAGGGTGGAGCGGTGGGTGACAACATTTTGGAGCCCCACTGTCTGGCTTTGATACTCCTCCACCCACTTTGTAGCTGGGAGGCCTCAGGCTCTGGGTCCTGCTTCCTTCCCTATTGAAGAAGGAGTGAATAATACTATCTACTTCGTGGGGTTGCTGTAAGGATTAAATGAGTAGCTCATAATAGGTGCTACATAAAGGCTTGCTGTGATCCTTCCTAGAACATGAATGATTGGATGCCCATTGCCAAGGAGTATGACCCGCTTAAAGCTGGCAGCATTGATGGCACTGATGAAGACCCACACGATCGCGCCGTCTGGAGGGCAATGTTGGCACGATACACCCCCAACAAAGGCGTCACAGGAGACCCCCTCCTCACCCTGTTTGTGGCAAGACTAAACTTGCAGACCAAAGAGGAGAAGTTAAAGGAAGTATTTTCCCGCTATGGGGACATCCGGCGGCTTCGGCTGGTGAGGGACTTGGTCACCGGCTTTTCAAAGGGCTATGCCTTCATTGAATACAAAGAGGAGCGTTCTCTGATCAAAGCTTACCGAGATGCAGACGGCCTGGTTATTGACCAGCATGAGATATTTGTGGACTATGAACTGGAAAGGACCCTCAAAGGGTGGATCCCTCGGCGACTTGGAGGAGGTCTGGGGGGGAAAAAGGAATCCGGGCAACTGAGATTTGGGGGGCGTGATCGGCCTTTTCGAAAACCCATTAATTTGCCAATTGTTAAAAACGACCAATACAGAGAGGGAAAAAGGGAAAAGCGGGAGCGATCTCGGTCTCGAGAAAGACACTGGGACTCTCGGACAAGAGACCGAGACCACGACCGTGGCCGGGAGAGGAGATGGCAGGACAGAGAGCCAACCAGGGTGTGGCCAGAAAGTGACTGGGAGAGAGAGAGGGACTTCAGAGATGACAGAGCCAAGGGGAGGGAGAAGAGGGACCGAAGTAAATAGAGGCTCACCACCACCACCAGAACCCAGACGAAGACACAGCATAAATAGAAGCACAGAGAGATCTGTGTTGCTTTTATACAGTTTGAAACTATGTCCAGTGCTTGAATAAAATTTGCTGATGGTGATGAAGTCTGGAGTAAGTTTTCTTTTCGGTCTGGAACCGAGGTTCAAGCTGAACATGCTGATATTATGAATTTCTCTTCATCTTGTTCTAAGGACCCATTATTTAATAAACTTGGACAGTTTTGTCCTCACTGGCATCTCTACAGAAGGGCATGTGGCAGTAGAGAATTCTCTTTTAATTTGGCAGTAAAGAATTGTTTTTGTGATTTTGATTCTCTCCTATCTGTTGGAATTGACCATTTTGGGGGCTTGGCAAAAAGAGGTGATGACCAAAAATCATTTGCATTGCTCTCAGACTCCTGGGAAACCCGAATCTGGTCAGAGTAACTTGTATCTTTTCCATCTTTATATCTATAGTGTAAAGGCTTGCCGAGCTGAAATAAAAATGGGATAGAAAAGTGAATTCAGGGAGAATGTCTAGAACTTCATAGCAAAACCAGTGTGAGCAGTGGCCTGGGTCAGCAACCAGCTACTCTTGAACAAATATAACTCCATTCTTGAGCCAAATGCTGACTGCCTTTTTTTCTTCCCTGTTTTGGGCAGGGAGGCTGGCATTTAAAATGAAAAACCAAAGTTGCAGGCCTCTGGGGCTCTAGGTTTGTGAAGCTCCAAAGAAGTGAGCGTGAAACAGAAATGAAGAGAAATCTATGAAAGGCTTCTGTCTGGTTCTGATAGATTGATTTGTCTTCTCCCTCTTGGACATCCGGACTCCCATTTGTTTGGGGGCTGGATATATTGACCTTAGTTTCTGAGGGCTTTGAAAAGTACCATGCTCTTCACAGGATTTTCACAGAAGTGACACAGCATTTTTGTTTTATCAATGGCTGTATCTTTGAAAGCTCAGGTTCTTAAAATTCAAGATGTTTCATGCAAAGTAAATGACTTAGTATCAAGACTCAACATATTCACGACTAGGTTTTTGCATTTGGAGTATGAATCTTGTTGTTACATAGGGAACCTGCTCTATCTTAAAACTGCTGTTAGCTGTTAGAACAGTTTTAGAAAAATAGACTCTTGGGGCACCTGGGTGGCTCAGTTGGTTAAGTGGCTGCTTTCGGCTCAGGTCATGATCCCAGGGTCCTGGGATCGAGCCCCACGTCGGGCTCCCTGCTCAGCGGGGAGCCTGCTTCTCCCTCTCCCTCTGCCTGCCTCTCTGCCTACTTGTGCCCTCTCTCTCTCTGTCAAATAAATAAATAAAATCTTTAAAAAATAGACTCTTTCCTTTGTAAACTTCCAGTGCAGAATTTTACCATCTCCCACGTCTCAAAAAACAGCCGCGCAGGAACACCCTTTTGATTTCACTCAGGTTTCACAAAGTGCTCCCTATTATGGCACCAAAAGTGTGTTATGGGCTAGAGTTGGTAGGTACTTCAGCTAAAAGAGCGCTCCACATCAAGGAAGCATGTGTGTCGAGACAGCATCAGAAGAAAGAAATCCAGTCACGGTGTTTACATTGTCCAAGCCAGCGGTTATCAACCCTGGGTACCAGAACATGGATGGATTAAACAAATATGCACACTCAGACCCAACCCTTGACATTCAGGCTTCATCTTGTATGGGCCCTGGGTAACCAAACAAAACAAAAAAATTGGTAGAGCCCCCACAGCAGGGACCTTAGCAGTAGCCACATGACAAAGGCATACACCCTATCACCTAGCAAGTAATTCTAGTTTATTCTGCAGACTGATGTATGTGTGCGAAAATGTGCAGTGCTGTTTTAGGCAGTAAAAGATTGGAAGGAAGCTCCCTGTCCATCACTGGGGCATGGACAAACATGAACAAATTATGCATCCATACGGTAGACCAGGGCTCCTTCGATCTTGGCACTATTACATCTGGAAGATCCTTTGTTGTGGGGCGCTGTCCTGAGCATTGTAGGATGTTGAGCAGCATCCTTGGAGCCTACCCACTGGATGACATAGCAGTTGTAACAACCAAAACACGAAAAACATCTCCAGACATTGTCAAATGTCCCTGGGGGACATTGAGACCCACGTCTTATGTACTGATGTGGTCATCTCCAGGGTATTCTAAGAAAAGAAAAGTACAGAATAGCACATATATAGTATGCTGCCATTTATGTTAAAAAAAAAAGGAAAAAATACATTTTGTTACATAACTGCATGTATATTTATAAGCTCTTTCAAAAAAGACACTCAAGAAACTGGCAACACTGGTTACTCCTGGGGAAAGGGCAACTAAAGTTGGCCAGGGGGAGGGGGGTTCCTTCATACACCTGCTTTTATACTCCCAGAATCAACTGATAATTCTCGTGGGCAGTCAGGTTTGAGAACCACTGTGCAAAAGCAACATTATCCTGTCTGATCGTTATTTTCAGCAGTCTGGAAACAGAGTCCCCGTCGACTCTAAACCAACCTGATGGTTTCTTAGCAATGTGTAGATAGTGGACCCGTCAGACGTACTTGAGTGTTGTTAGCAAATGCTACCTCTCTCAATCTGTCAGCACCCAGCCTGTGCCCTGGGTTCTCTGTGGGTAGAGAGATGGTGCTGGTTCGGCAAAACCCCAGCTCACCAGATGCAGGCTTCTGGCTCTCTGTCTGCCACCACAGCCCCATGAGTCAGCCCGACACGCGGTCCCCAAGCAATCTCTTCACCCACTGCCCTCGCACTGGCGAGCCTCCCCGCCTCCTCCCCAGTCCTGCATCCCCTAGGCTCCCCCACCCCATTCCAAATCCGCTCTGGTACACTTGTCTTAATAGGGGACTAAGTGTTTGATATATGGAAGGCTAAAAGGAAGAAAGAAGCCAAGGGGAAAAAATTACAAATGAGAAAGGTTGCAAAGTCTCATCCTTAGCAACTCTGGTTTGTACTGCATAACTCACAGCTGATTCCAAGGCACTCGCTCGCTACATGCTCTAGGCAGTATCAGTAACAAGGTGCAAAATAGAACCACCGGCTCTTGCAAGTCATCTCCAGTTTCTGCGCTGGACTGTCGTCCATATTTTCTGTTGCTTCGCATCTAATCGGGGCCAGCTCGTCTGGTGACTTCGGAGGCCCCGCTTCTCTAATGGATGCATCCTATATATAATGCTACCACCATGACAATTTCATGAATGATCTACTGAAAATCTACCACTTCCCTGCCTCCCACTTAAGTATGACAAATGTGTTAATAAAACCTCTACACACACAATTTCATACAAAGCAAGTCAAACAGCAATTATAGTGGCATGTGATGTATTTGGCTTAAAGAAGCTTGTGTTACTGAAGTTAATGCAAAAGTCTGGCCTCTGCTCATGGTATTATTAAATATATATCCTAAGGGATCAGTCATCTATTATAAACGGTGATAGCCCTGGGTATAAATAAACATGTCTTTAGAGTTTGGCATCAGTTTTTCGGTGTGCTTTCCTCAAAGCAGACAGTCTGTTTTGAGGGATCAGTTCTGAGGGTGCATCTGAACCCAGAGGTGTGCAAGGTCGTGACACCTGGGGCTGCCAGGTTCCGCTGCAGGCGCGGGCGGGGGACAGTTCCGGTCCGAGGGCAGAGGGGGGCTCTGGTCACAGGTGCTGCAGGGCTTCCTGTCCTTGCTCCGTGTAACCGTCATCACGGTGGGAGTTGGCCCACTGGCCGAAGGACTCCTGGATGTGCACGTTCCTCTGCGTGTTGGCCAGACGCTTCTTGTCTCGGGAGAAGAAGCTAAACCTTTTTGGAAGAGAAAGAAAGAACTGAGAGCCGGTCCTTTGCTGTGCACTGTAGAGAGTTTCTGCCATGCCAGGACATACAGTAGCAAATGTGGAAGGAAGCACATCAATTCAAGGTGTGAAAGAAAAAGTGGGGGCGTGGGTCAAAGTTATTTGAGAAAGCAGCAGGGGATTCTGCATGTCATTGTCACTGAACCTGGGAGGTGACACAGTGTGAACGGGGCATGCACATAGGTGATGTGTGATGCATCTCCTCTCTTAGGCACTGCTGACGGTCTCTTCCCATTACCAGTGGAAATAAAAAATGACTAGAAACATACATCTGGAGTTTCCTTACCCTAATGATGCAGAGAAGGTAATAACTGAAAGCCACATAGAGTTTAAGATGATTCTGACATAAAGAGATGAATGTTTTTAATTTGTTATGTAACGTGAATCAGGAAAGTACATATGCAGCACATCAAAGCCCAGATTTTGTGGATATGACTGCTAGAGAGGAGCCGAAAGTAGGTATTTTAGAAAAATGAGACAACTGAAAAATAAGTAATAGTACACATGGTTCTGTCACTGGATAAACACTGTGAATATTGTATGCGAATGAAATTGGGGAAGACACCAATTTACAGTGTCAAAAACTGAATTACGGGCGAAAGCCTTTAGAAGTTAGCACTGTAGGGGCGCCTGGGTGGCTCAGTCGGTTAAGCGTCTGCCTTCTGCTCAGGTCATGATCTCAGGGTCCTGGGATCGAGCCCCGCATAGGGCTCCCTGCTCCGCGGGAAGCCTGCTTCTCCCTCTCCCACTCCCCCTGCTTGTGTTCCCTCTCTTGCTGTGTGTCTCTCTCTGTCAAATAAATAAATAAAATCTTAAAAAAAAAAAAAAAAGTTAGCACTGTAACTTGCTACATGGCAGCAGCTAATGTAGACAAAGAGGGCTTTTTAAAACAGCTGTGATTACTGGGGCACCTGAGTGGCTCAGGTCATGATCTCAGGATCATGAGATCGCGCCCCGTGTCGGGCTCTGCTGGGCATAGAGCCTGCTTAAGATTCTGTCTCTCGGGCGCCTGGGTGGCTCAGTCGGTTAAGCGGCTGCCTTCGGCTCAGGTCATGATCCCAGGGTCCTGGGATCGAGCCCCGCATCGGGCTCCCTGCTTGGCGGGAGGCCTGCTTCTCCCTCTCCCTCTGTCTGCCACTCTGCCTACTTGTGCTCTCTCTCTATCTCTGTTAAATAAATAAATAAATAAAATCTTTAAAAAAAAAAAAAAAAGATTCTGTCTCTCCCTCTCCTTCTGCCCGCCCGCCCCCACACTCTCTTTCTAAAAAAACATAAAAAACCAAAAAACAAAACCAAAACCAAAAACAGCTGCGACAACTGATCATTGATCAAAGTGAACCATCTGAAGCCTCAGAGATGAAGGAAGAAATCACAAACTGAGGGTTCTAGAGGGGAGGGGGGTGGGGGGATGGGTTAGCCCGGTGATGGGTATTAAAGAGGGCAGGTATTGAATGGAGCACTGGGTGTTATACGCAAACAATGAATCATGGAACACTACATCAAAAACTAATGATGTAATGTATGGTGATTAACATAACATAATAAAATAAAATAAAAGATGAAGAAATCACAGGCAAGCTTATAAACTGGCCCATTAAAAAAAAATTTTTTTTTTTTAAATTTTACTTTAAGTAGGCTCCACACCCAATGTGGAGCTTGAACTCACAACCCTGAGATTAAGAGTCACATGCTTGGACTCCCTCTCCTCTGCCTCTCTCTCTCTCTCTCTCAAAAAATAAATGGGCCAGTTTAGGGGTGCCTGGCTGGCTCAGTCCATAGAGCGTGTGACTTTTTTTTTTTAAGAGAGAGAGAGCATGCGCAAGGGTGGAGGAGCAGAGGGAGAGGGAGAGAATCTCTCAAGACCCTGAGATCATGACCTGAGACGAAATCAAGAGTTAAGACACTTAACTGACTGAGCCACCCAGGCACCCCAAAACTGGCCCAGTTGAAACAAGGTCTGCTTTGGCCCCACCTCCACAAAGACCAAGACCTTGGCCAGTAAACCTGACGTGGCCCACCTTGAATTTCTCCCAAAAACCTTTCCAGAATTGCCCACTGTCCTTTGATACTCCTACTTTCTAATGAGATTCATTCTACTCTCACCGAGTTCTGCTACTTTTGAATTTTGGTTTCTGAACTTGGTAAGAGAGATAATAGCTATGTTATGTTTCTCAGGGGGGCAGGAAGGAATAGGAATGCACTGCTGAGAAACTGAAGCTTCAGATCAACTATTTTTAGTTCTGTCTGTTCACCTATTAGCCTTTTTTTTTTTTTTAAGTGCTGTGGCCTATGGAGTTCAGTTGTAATCACATCTGGGTGCAAATGATTTTACTATTCTGTGGTCACTGGACCCTACGATCACCTCCTACCAGGAATAAAGTGGTCTTTCATCGAAAGCTGGGGCAAGCCGAGTGTATGTGGAGAAATTCCGGGTAAAGTTTCTTTTCTCTACAACAGATATGTGCACTGACAAATGAAGGCGCAATGTTCACACTGGGTTATTTGTGAGCTCTTTCCATGGTGTAATCAGGGCAATTAGCTGGCCAAAAATACAGCAGCAACACATCACTGTTACATTTCACCTCTACCTGACTCACGCAGGAAAGCCATGTGCCACTCCTTGTCCAAGGGGACACAGAGAGAAACAAAGCATTGGTCCCCTCCTCTGCTCTTGCTTTTTAAAAAGACGACCAAATGGCTTTCTGGCGATGGCTCGGCAAAACAAAGCAGTTTAGAAAGCTAGGGCGTGAAGGTCGAAAACACAGCGTTAGTGTCACTCGGGGGTGGGGGTCACAGTGGGCACTGATTACTGACCCGTCACTTAAAGGACCTTCTTTACTGGATCATGGACAAGGTGGTTTTTAGAATGGAAACAGAAAAAAGACAAAAAGAATTATCGGTGACAGAGCCGAGAATGCCATGGCTTCACTCGTGCAGGTCAAGACTCACGAGGGCACGTCTGAAATCACACTCGACACCCACTTCAAATGGGAACACGCAGGTGATGGCCATGCAGCTAAAGTGGCCAAGGAAGGCGGGCCAGCCTCAGCAGAGCCGAAGCACACATTCCAGGGGCACAGCTCCAAACGAACCCACAAAAACCCAGTGCCTACAAGGGAAACAAGTCTTCGGACGGGCTGCAGTGTGGGGTCATCTATTATCAGTCCAGCTGCTACCATGGGCATTATGGCTGTAAAGATCCTGGTTAGAGAAGTACAGATAGACACAGAGAAGATAAAAACAGGGAGGCATGAAAAATAAACACACTGCACACACAGACCAGCTGAAGGGTTTGCTTACGGCAGATGTCACGGGTGGAACTGTGTCCCCCTCCCCAGAACTCACGGTCAAGTCCTAACCCCCAGTAGCTCAGAAAGCGACCCTTTGGAGATAGCATCCTTGTAGAGGTAACACGTTAAGATAAAGTTATACTGGAGAAGAGTGGATCTTTTTAAAAGGGGGAAATCTGGACACAGATGCTCCCACAGGAGGGCCGCAAGGTGAAGATGAAGGCCGGGCTCCAGGCGATGCTTCTGCGGATCCGCAAAGGCCAAAGATCGCCAGCAAACCACTGAAGCTAAAGAGGCACGAAACGTTCCCTCTCACAGCCCTCACAAGGAACCGCCCCTGCCGACATCTGGGTCTGGGGCCCCTCGCCTCCAGAGGCCTGAGACAAAGCGTTCGGGCTGTGGAAGGCTCCCCGCTTGTGATACTTGACTGCGGAGGCCCTTGGAGCCGAAAAGCAGGCCTGGGGTTGGGAAGGAAGGAGTCAAACCTGCCGTGGGCTAGTGGCGACACCCTCGGGTCGTCTTCCCCGACTGCCCCGACTGCCACACACTGCAGGCTCCATGCCCCAAAGAAGGCAGCCAGGGGGCATCCGGGGGAGAAGATGAGGTGGCCCGGGTGGTCCGGGCAGGAGAACTGAGGCAGAGAGCCTGCATAAGTCAGAGCTGACAGTGAATACTCATCAGTCTCTTGTCTTGGCAAGGAGAATGAAGAAGACTCCAGTCAAGCCACCAGAGCTGATTTTGAACTATGATTTTTTTTCTTTTTTTTTTTAAGATGCTGGCTGGGAAGAGATAGGAAGGACTGTCTCAGATGAGGTTGGGGATTATCTGTGTTTGGATTTACCTCCGATACACTTCATGGAGTAGGTGGGAGTTGGCATCTTGGCAGAACCCACATGGGTATCTTCTCGTGGTGATGAGAAAAGGGGATACCTTTCGTCAAACGAATGGGCCCAATCCCCCGAGGCCAGGCTGTCAGGGGCTCCAAGCCACACGGTTTTGCACTGACCTCTACCAGAACCCCTCTCGGCCTAGCAGGAACCCCCAAAGACACAGTCATCGTGCAGGGTGGCCCCAGCCCCAGGGTGACATGTTTGCCTGCCTTCACTTGGGGTCCCACCAGGGGTCAGACCAGTGCCCAGGGGCCTTGGGACGCCTGGAGGGTTCTGGCTGACTAACCATTCGTGTCGCTGGACGCACGGCCCCCTTCCTTCCTATTCCAGGTGCCTCCCTGCAGGAACCACCTCCTCTAGAAGGACAGCCCCTTCCTTGAAAAAAGGCTGGCTTGTTTCGGTTGAACGTTTATGTCCTGGACATGGTGTAGCTGGCTTTACCGACTTCCTCCCCACTGCCGATTTCTAGAAGACTCAATCCAAATGAAGTTGCAACAGTGGCGTTTCAGGCCGTGCAACGGGCGGGGCTGTGAAGAAGCTATTTCTGGGCTGAAGCGAGGAGGGCGGTGGGTAGGAGGACAGGGACAGAATGCACTGTTGCCATGACTGTCTGATGCTTCGGGGCCGCCTACTCCGAAGGCCACCCTTGCCGGCGTGTGTGACCAGCTGTTCCGCTCCATCGCTTCCGTGGCTGTCCCCGTGTCCCCGCTGCCTGCTCCCCCCCCCCCCCCCCCCGGCTCAGCCCTCCGCCCCGGCTCCGCAGAAAGTGTGTGAGTCTGTAGGGACCGAGAGACGCAGACCACACAAAGGGGGGCGCTGGTGCCTGGTGGCCACTGGGGACAACACTGGAGCCACTCCGTGCTCCCTCGTGACCTTCCCAGGCGGTGCCAACCTGGACTCTCCGGCCAGCAGCTGCTCAGTCACAAGCTATTCTTGGACCGTCTTCTGTTTTGACCAGAAGCAGGAGTTTCTGGTTCCCTTCACCAGTTCAGCCCAGAAACGTAGACGCTGACGTCCCTGGCTTGCGGTGCAATTGAGAGATAAGGGAACTGGGCAGTCTGCCCGCAGCTAGTGACTTGGCACAGGGTGAGGAAATGGGCGGGGGGGGGGGCGGGAGGCAGAAGGCATGGGTTCAAATCCCAACTTTGACCCTTCCCAGTGGTCTGCTCTAAAGGAAGTCAATGGGCTTCTCCGGGCCCATGACGCATCTGAGAAATGGGGCTAATCATCCCAGCTCTGAGTTTCTGACAGGGTGGACGATACCTTACTTCAGGTGGTGTGAACCGATGAATAAAGCCCCTTCAAACCTCAGTGGGAGTTATTGCTCACTTGCCGGTGGATGGAGGAAACCGGGCAAGGGCGTGAAGCTGAGCTGGAAAGCAGCCATGATCTGTATTGGAAAGGCCGTGTGACTAATATGCCGCAGAAGCAAGGGCGAAGGGACAAATGGACCCTAAGGGGTGCCAGAGGTGTGAGGGATGGAAAGGGAGGTAGGCATGGAATAACCGTCTTGAGAACCGCCATTCCCTGCCCCAGCCCCCAGGGAAGATTCGTCCCTGCCCCTGGCTCTGGGCTCAGGGTTCGCACTGATGCAGCTCCCAGTCAGCAGCCGAGCTGGACAAAGGCACCAGTGTCCTGCCTGGGCTGGTCAAAAGCCTTTTGTGCCAGCCTGATCATCCAGTCATCTGCTAGAAGGCCGGGGTGGCCACGGGACTGGCCACCTGCACCCTCTGGACGGGGTTTTCTGATCTCTCTCCCTCTCTGTTTCTCTCTCTCTGGCTCTCCAGTTCCAGCTGTTCCTACTGCCAGGCTCAGAGCCCTAGGTCTTGCTGAGCAGAAAGAGGCCACACTAAATGGGAGAAGGGCCGAGCATCCTTTGTGGAACAATCTGGGAAAGAGGATTTGACACCACAGCTTCTTCAGGTGTGGGTAGAAGAACCAGTGGGAAGAAGAAGATTGCTAGCTAATTCTGATTACTTTTCTCTGGATTTTACCCAGTTGGGGATTTGCAAAAGCCAACTCTTAATTGCCTTTCTGTGAGGAAAGGGGGCCAGAGCAGAAAACTACAAAATCAGGACAGCCCGGCTTTGGAAGGCAGGCTTAGAAATGCATATGTCTTAGAATTACAGTGCTGGAGGCGTTCTGCATGCGGCACACGTGAAGATGCTAAAAAGGCCTGATTTTTAAAGACCTGCCAATGAACAGCTCAAGGAAGCACAGGGATGGTCTCTTGGTCCTGCCCCTCCTCAGCCCAGGGGCGGACTATGAGGGCTCATGAACTTTTTCTCCACTCCCCCAGCTTTTCACCCAAAGTGATAGCTGTTGAAACACAAAATTGATTATGCTCATCCTTACCTGTGCGTGGGGCCAGCAGGTGGCTCAGAGTTTAAGCAAAGTTAATCCCATTTCTTAGCACTGGATGAGAAACCCTACCCAAGGCGAGTTTCCCTGGGTACCGAGTACATCATACATTGAGACCGAAGGGCTCCCCCTCCCCCATGATTAGGCTACAGTGGACACCCATTCCTTCTGTCTGCCTAGCCCTCTGATCTGCGTGGGGCCCATCCTTCCCCTAATTTCAGTCCATCTGAACCAGACCGAGTTAGAGCTATCCCAGCCCCAGGCATGAGGAGGAGACCCTGACCTGGCCGATGGATGCACTGCTCTGTGGTTGGCATAGAGGCCATGTGACCCGGTCTGAGCCAATGAGACTCGATTCCATGACTGCTGTGGAAAATTCTCTTCCCACTGGAGTTTCAGACCAAAGAAAGTAGAAGCCTGAGCTGATGTTTGCCATGTTGCCACCCTGAGGGACAGCGTGTCCAAGAATACAGCCCACATAAGGAAAACCAAGCCAGAGGTGGAGGAAATGAAGCAGAGCCCTGATGACAAGGCCTGGATCCAGCTGAGCCTGAAGCCAGCCTGGCCTGGGAATTCTGGGTTCCTTAGCCAACAGTTTTCTTAAGTTACTCTGAGCTGATTTTCAGTTGCCAATGTTAGATTACTAATACGTAGCCAAATGGCGTTAGGATTCAGAGGAAGCTTTTCTGGTTCCAAGCTTCACTCCTAATAAAGTGCCGACCTCTAACCAGAACTGGGGACCCCACGCAGAGATGCAGGGCCAAGCAAATAAGCAATGTGAAGCTGGCAAGAAAGGCTGGGGAAGGGGCCGTGTGCTCCCGTGCACACTCTACCGGGCCGCCACCCCTTCCCGAGAGGAGAGGCTCGGGCAGTCACAGGGCTGCACAGATTCTGCATTGCCCTTCCCGTCCACCATCGCTGAGCATCAAGTCACCTCACGGGGTCAGAGCTAGCCAAGAATTTCCCAATGTAACTGCTTTTTAAAGGCTGAAGCACCCAAGTAACACCCCAATTGCTCTCCCCACATGCTCCCGGTGGCTTTCCAACCCACGCCGCCTGCTTTCACAAGGCTTCTGCCAGCGTTTGGGAGAAAGAGAGGAGGCCTCTTCTGTAATAAGCCGTGGGTACAGATCGAAGGCCAGGAGCCAGGAAGACCCTCTCGGGGGAGATACCAGGCTACAAGACAATGGTGTGTGTGCGTACCCGGCAGATAGTCTGGAATGTGGGCTCTGGGGCCAGGCTGCCTAGGTTTGAACCTGGCTCTGCCTCTTAATAGCTGAATGTCCTTAGGCAGCTGCCTCAGTTTCCCTAGCTAGAACATGGGAATGACAGTGCCTCTACCTCACAGGGGTATGGTGGGGACTCGCTGAGCTCCCCTCTCTGCAGGAACGGTACCTGGCAGACCAGAGCCAACCAGACCAGAGCTTTTCACCCTTTATCTGAAGGGCTGCAAGGGTCAACAAACCTGAAGCTGTATGCACAGCTGTATGTCTGGTTTTTCTCCTCCCCCAAGGAGAGGGTCTACAAACTCTGAATCTCAAAGGGGTCTTTGAGAACCGCTCAAGTAGCTTTAAGTCTGGTTGAACGCAAGGCTGAGTTCTTTCGTTCTTGTGTGTTCCCCATAGCAAACATGGCCTGACTCTGCATGGATTATGTAGGAATAAATACTTTCTTACGGGAGGGTGGGGGAGTCGTCACAGAAATGCACAGATGGGGTGACCAGGGGCCATTCCAGGCCTTTGCAAGCTGGGGTTGCAGGCCCTTCAGATGCATGAATCTCCCCCGCCAGCCTTATTTGCTGCCCAGAGACACGCCCCACCTGATACACTCAAGCCCTGAACCTCAGCCACAGGCCCCACCCCCTTTCCATCCTCTCAGCCTTACCCAAACCCCTCTGCCTGGGAACCCCCGGAGGAACTCAGCATTCAGGTGCAGAGATGAGCTCAAAGTCGAGGGCCAGGCCCCACGTGCTCCGGGGTTAAGCCTGTCTCAGCAGGAGGTGGTTAGTGACAAGCCTGGCCCCGGAGCAAGTGCCCAGAAGTGAGAGGCTGTGTGAACCACCAGGTCGGCTGTGCGCGAGCAGCCCCACACTCTAGAAGCATGTCACTTACAGTCGCTTGATCCCAGACTCCGGCTGGGGGGACATTCTCGGGTGGACGACTGGTGGAGGTTGGGGTATTCGATTTTCCTCTTCTATTTCTTCACTGGAGAGAGTTGAGAGGCGTGAGATAAGAGAGTCAAAAATTCTGTGAGAGCTGGAATATTCCAGAAGTGTATTTGTCTAATGGTCTGGGAGGGCTTATACTGGGAATAGGGGGACCTAGGAAGATGGCAAAGGTGGCCTGTACCCCGACAGTCTCTTTGCCTGGGGGGTCTGGCCTCTTAGCAATGGGCATGGCCAGCTAAGAGAAGGGGTCAACCCTGGAGGCAGTGGATGTGGGTGCCTGTGGTCTCTTTGGCCCAGTTGGTCAAATGTGAAGAATTTCAGGAAAGGAACCCCCATCTCAAAAAGGCAATTTTCAGTTTCCTTTGAAGAATCTAGCCACATAGAACTACTTCCTATCTCCTGTCCTTGACAAATGCTGTCTCCATACCTTTGTGTTTCTTCCATCTGGAATATGGCACCCACCCCTCAACATCTCCCATACCTGAACAGTACCCTATCCTTTAGGGAAAGCCCAGTTCAAATGCCACCCCCCTCCATGAAGCCTTCCTGATTTCTACCCCATCCCTGAGAAGTGATCTCTCCCTTTGAACAGCCAGTGCACACTTTCTTATGTGCCAGGCATACGGTGGGTTTTCAATAAAAATACGTGGTACTATATCTTCTGTGCATCTCTTATTTTCCCTACTGGATCAGGGACCACATCTGGTGCATCTGTCCTTCCTTCTGGCTTTCCATTCAAGAAGTATTTGTTGTGCACCTACTCTGTGCTAAGCTCCATTCTAAACTTGGAAACTTAGCCATGAACAAGACAAATATGCTTTCTCGTCTCATGTTGTCATAGTCTGTTATGGAAACAGACAATAAAACAAGCACATTAATGAATAGGATTAAAGTAAGATGGTGAAGGTCCATGAAAAAAGTAAAACCGAGTAAAGTGACAGTGACTGGAACAGGGCACTCCTTTGGATGAGTGGTAACGGGGAAGGAAAACTCTCTGAGGAGGTGACCCCTGACCTGAATCCTGAATGACCAGGAGTCAACCATGAGAAGAGCCCAGGGGAACGTTTCCCCAGCTGCAGGACCAGCATATGCAAAGGTCCTGAGGTAGAAACAAGTGTGGACTGTTTTAAGAAACCAGTAGAGGGATAGTGTGTATGAAGCTGAACAAGTATGTGGCAAGCACACCTGAGGAACTGGACTCACTGAAATGTGAAGAGCCGCAGGGCTAGTGGCTACCATATCAGACAGTGCAGCTCTCGTAAGTGCAAGGAGTTCACTGGCCGTGGGCTGAATGAACAAATACTCAGGCTGTATGGCTCTACCATCTCTAATCTACAATTCTAAAATCCAAAAAGCTCTAAAAATGAAAATTTACTTTTTGGTCATTCATTTGGTGGCAGAACGTGAAATGAGCTCTCATGAGCCTGCTTATCATGGTTCTTTATCACATGTAGTATGAACATTCACATCTTTTGCTGTGAAAATATTAACGTGTTTGATGTTGGGGAGCTGACCCACATCCTGGGGGCAGATGTTATCTATACACCATCTGTGGACTATTCCTTTCTCACAGCTGCAAAGTTCTGAATCATAAAACGCACCTGGGCCTAAGAGTTTCAGAAAGGGCTTGTGAGGCGTGTGTGTAAGTCCTTCCGGCCCGACAGGGTCCCCGGAACGGAGACAGGTGCAATCCCTGTCTTCCCAAGACCTACAACCCCAGAAAGCAGCCAGCCTGGGAGCTCCCGGGGACACTCACCTCTTGTAGTACGTCAGCTCCTCCTGCAACAGAAACACTTTGGACTTGAGTTCGTTCCTCTCGTGTAGTACATCCCGCAGCTCCTGCAGCGTGAACCGGGGGCGGTTGGGGTCCTTGAGATCCATGGCCACCTTCTCCGCCTCCGAGGCACACTCCTCCCCGCCCGGCTCCGTCTGGAGGAGGCAGAGATGCTGCTAATGAATTCCTGGCGGCCACCAGCAGCGCCCACTCCACATCCTGCCAGAGCCCAAATTTCCCACCCTCCCGGGGCCTCTGCAGCTTGCCGGGGGCGCTATTTTAAGAACTCGCGGGCGGCCTGTGCTCACGTTTGTGCAGTCGGCGTCCCTTTGGAGATGAAAGCCAGTGGCCACCTGTTCATTGTTCGCCTTCTCACTAGCTAGACCTGCTGTCCTGGTGCCTCCCCACCTGACTCAGGGTCTTCTTACAAATAACATTAAAGGGAGTCCAAGGAGAAGAAAACAGCATGGCTCAAATGCTGCCACCCTCATCAATCTGCTTTCCTTTTCCCACATTCTCGCCTCATATTCTTACTAAGACCGTTGCTAATAAGACCATTGCTAATTTAGCCAGAGTTGTTAGAATTAGAGCTCATGCACAATTTTCTCTTCCTTTTTCGTCTGGCATTAAGTCACATATGTTTTCCCATGTGTTACTGGCCTTCTGGTCAAACCCTCTCCTCCCCCAAGGCTAAGGGCATCTGTGCTCTGGAGGTCAGTGGAAGCCCGGGGGGGGGGGGCAGGGGACAGGTAGGAGCACAGCAGGTGTGAGATGCAGGGCATTTCTCTACCACGCAGGTCACTCAGATGGATCCTACCACGCTAAATCACCTGCCCCAGGCCAGACCCAAACCCTGTCCTTCCTCTTTCTCACAGCAAGAAGGTTTTTTTTTTTTTCCCCAAAAAAACCCAAACTGTGGTAATATACACTTAACATAAAATTGACATTTTAAAATATACAATTCAGTGGCGTTTAGTACATTCACAACGTTGTGCAATCACCACCTCTGTCTAGTTCTGGAACATTTTCATCTCCCCCAAAGGAAACTCCATACCCATTAACAGTCATTCCCTAATCCCTCCCACCCCCAGCCCCTGGTGACCACCATCTGCATTCTGTCTCTATGGATTTGCCTTTTCTGGACATTTCGAATAAATGGAATCGTACAGTATGTTTCCTCTTGTGCCTGGCTTCTTTCAGTTAACATGTTTTCAAGGTTCATCCATGCTGTAGGGAGTCAGGGCTCTATTTCTTTTCATGGCTGAATACTATTCCCATGTATGGATATGTCACGTTTTGTGTATCCTTTATCCACTGATGGGCATTTGGGCAGTTTCCACCTTTTGGCTGGTGTGAATAGTGCTGCCACGAACATCTGTGCACAAGGATTTGTCTGAACACCTGTTCCCAGTTCTTCCGGGTGGGTACCTAGGGGTGGGGCTGCTGGGTCACATGGTGACTCTGTGGCTCTTTGAGGAACAGCCGAACTGTCTTCCACAGCGGCTGCCCCACTTTTCACTCAGCAGCGGAGGAGGGTTCCACCTTCTCCACATCCTTGCCAACTCTTGTGTTTTTTTTCCCCATTTTTTGAAAGCAAGGAAGTTTTTGCAAGCTGCCCCCAGGTCAGCTGGCCAGAGCTGCAGGTGGCCCATACTCTCCCGGCGTTCCTGACACCCTTGAACCGCCAGTATCCCATCATCCACTGGAAGGAGTGGACACAAGTTCAGGACAACAGTGGTGAAGCTCTGGAACAGGGGAATATGGGATTGAAATAGAGACACACACCGCCCCCCCAAACCCCCACAGCAGCACAGGGAGAAAGGCACTCTGACCCAGATGGTGACACAAGGCCAGGACGTTGAAGGACCCAGGAAGGCAGAGCCGAGATGCCTGTGTCCTGGGAGTCAGGACGGGCTGTTCTGGGAAAGGACACTTGAAAGGAGACACCACCCACCAGGGCAGATCAGGTGACAGAAGAGTCGCCCAGCAGGGGAGGCACGTGGCTGCAGCAGAAAATGGACACCTGACAGATGGGCAGTGGAGTGGGGCTCCCACCCAAGAAGTAGGGGCGGAAATGTTGGACAATATAACGTCCCAAGAAGGTACTCGAGGCACCTGCTGATGCCACACCTTCAGGGGGGCTGTGTCCTCAGGGTTCGTCTTCAGCGTCCACCTCCTACAGAGCCGCATAGCTGGACAGGGTCCTCTACCCAAGGCCATGCGGAGCAAGTAGCTGGTATTCAGCAGCACTCACTAGCACCGGTTCCCTTCTCTTCCCCTGCCCGGGTTAGCCACAGAGCATCCCTGAAGGTCTGTAATGAATATTCAATAAGTACATGGCTGTCTCAGTAAATACTGGATGTCTCGATAAACATTCAACATTCATCGAGCATCAACTCTGTGCCTGCTGGGTACTGAGCTGATGAGATGAATCCGGTGGGAGTGGAAGGAAGAGACACACAGAGGAAAACTTACAGGGTCAGATGATAAGAGAGGAGCAAGGACATCAAACTCTAACTGGGAAGGATCATGGAAGACGTTACTGCAGATGTGGTCTCTGTGCACGGGGTCTTGACGAATGTGTAGGAGTTCACCAGGAAGTTTGGGCCCAGCCTGGCCCCCACACACATTTTGTTTGGCCTTCACTGTGTTCTAGAACTTTTTTTTTTTTAATGTTTTTTATTTATTTATTTATTCATGAGAGTCAGAGAGAGAGAGAGAGAGAGGCAGAGGCAGAGGGAGAAGCAGGCTTCCCGCTGAGCAGGGAGCCCGATGCGGAGCTCGATCCCAGGACCCTGGGATCATGACCTGAGCCGAAGGCAGACGCTTAACCATCTGAGCCACCCAGGCGCCCCTCTAGAACTTTTTGGAATTAGTTTCCAACAGTTGTATATTGGGGATTTCACACTAAAGTTTGGGTCTTGGGCTTCCTTTTGGAAAGAATACTGGAAGATTGGGTCACACTGGGTCTACATGGTAACACTGGGCTGGTCCTACGTGGCAGCTATTGCCTTCTATGTGTTCTTTCCAGCCTGCTCAGCCCCTACCCCTTTTTCCTTCCGTGCCTGGGCCCCATAGGCACTGGGAGTCCAGGCTATGGACCCAAACCTCAGGCTCACACACTCCCTCCGGACACAGCCGGTTTCTGCTTACCCCCATGGGTTGTGAGCACCCAAGACATCGAAGGGCTTCCTCAGGCCTGAGGTCTTTTTCTCTGGAGGAGGGATGGCTCTTCAATCAGGGTAGCAACCCGATGCCCGAGAGCTTGGGGGATTCCCAGACAGGTTTGCAAAAAAAGCCCCGACTTCCGGGACCACTGCCTGGGAGTGCAGCTTTGCTGGAAGCCAGCAGGCACGAATGCAGCGCCCTTGGATGGGCCTGTCCTGGGAGAGAGACTGAAAAGGCTCTTTCCAATATGGAAATCAGGCCCATCGGCAGTGGGTCTTCTAGGCTTACTCCACGAGGGACCACGGAGGTGCCTGGGGTTATCGAGGATTGTCCGCTGGTCCCCGGAGGCACTTTGGGCACAGAGGGAGATGCCCTGAGGCCCCAGGCACTCCCCAGGGAGGCCCAAGAGAACCTGCTGACAAGCAGCAGGACCAGAGTGGCCGAAATGGAAGCAACATCCTCCACCAGGGCCCCGCGTCCTTAGGCCTGGCCTCTTGGACCCACTCCCCCCGCGTGGGCACATCAAGGCCACAATGCTCCGGCAGCCCCTCGAACATACTTCTGAACAGCCCCTGGCCCAGCAAGGGGGAGTGACTGTGCCCTGGTCACCCCCGGTAACTTCTAGGCCCACCATGCACACATTCAGCCAGAAAACCTGGCTTCACACACCAGCCATTAGGTCCCATCTGCTTTCCCCGTGCACTTAAACAACAAACACACACTTACGAAGACATCAGAATTTGTAAGACACAGACGTCAAGTAGGTAACTATTAACGTCAGTGTTCTTACTGATTTTATAGGAAGTCTTTAGACAGGGAGCCCACCAAATCATTTTCTTAGGAGTTTCTATGTCTACCTGTGAAAGGCAGGAAGCTTCCATGTGAAAACATGAGGAGCTGGATGAGTGAGAAAACACTGAGCGAAGAAGCTGGTCAGGACCACATGTCCCACGACTCTGTTTCCCTGAAATGTCTGCAACAGGCAAATCCGTAGAGACAGAAAATAGCGTCGTGGTGGCCAGGGGCTGCAAGAGGCAGAGATGGGGAGTGGCTACTTTTGGGTACGGCGTTTCTTTTTACGGTGATGGAAATGTTCTAGATAGTGGTGTTGGTTGTACAAGAGAGTAAATATACTAAAACCCGTCACACTGTATACTTTCGATAGTTGAATTATATCTCAATAACTATGTTACAAAAATATACCAGGAGCTTTGTTTACTGGAGATCACAGTGAAATGACAGTGACATAGCTCAGAAAGGATTGCATGAATCAAGGGGGAGAACTGCAGTAATCTAGGCATTGATGAGAATGGACTCCTCCCCAGCTCTGGATCCCTCCATAGCTCCCATCTCCTCTTACCAATCTCGTGCCAGGACTAGCCCACCACCCCAGCCGCACCTGCTCATTCTCCAGTCTGGCTCATGTTCTTTCTCCTGTCTGGAGTGGCCTACCCCACATTCCACCCCAGACATCCTACCCATCCCGTAAGACCCATCGCAATGCCTTGAACACCTGCCCTGCCCTTGCTTCCCACTGAGAATTCATTGTGCCCTCCTCCAATCCCACGGCCCTTGATCCCAGCCACACTATTTGACCTACTGAACCAAGTCAAGCTCATTCCCCTCACTTATCAGACAGGAAGCTGAGCACCAAAATGATGCATGAGCCCCAGGTCACACAGCTGCAGGTGGAAAGCCACCATGGCCTGCGGCTTCCCTGTTTGAGTGACAAGCACCTTGAACTCCACCCAGCTCTGAGGGCGGGAGTCAAACCCAGCAAAGGCGCCCTGAGTTTGGGAACAGACTCTGCAAAGCAGCTCAGTGGGTTAATTATAACTGCTACCTGACTTTACTCCTCCATTTCTGTGCCCCCCCGCCCCCCCCTTTCCAGCAAGAGAAACTGAAACAGACAGGCAGGCGGGCCAAGGAGGTGTGACATGTCCCTGTCCTTGTTGCTAAATAGAGTGTTGTGGCTGGGGTGGCATCCTCAGGACCTGGGTTTCGACCGAGCCCCTGCTGCCCAGGAGGAGACAGGCCTGAGTTCTCATGGGGCACAAGAGGCTGGAAGGGGTACACCAGGGGAGGAGGGGGGTACTGTGCCAAGCTGCCTAGTGGCTGTTTTTGGCATCTGCCTCATCCCCTGCAACCCGCTGCCATAGATTTGGTCCAGCCCTTGACTTTCTTCCCTGGATTATTGCAAAGGGCTCCCAACAGCCACGTTCTGCCATCAGCAACCTCCTTGTTCAAACTGTCCTCCATAAACTCAGAGCTGATCCCATTACTCCCCTGCCGAAGCCTGTGGAGGGATCCACATTCCCCACTGCCCAGAGCTGCGTGTGTGGCATTCCGGGCACTGTAGGCGACAGCTGCGTCTCTGCCTGCCCTGCATCTGTTTCCGTACTTCTCGGGGCTGAGTCCTTGCAGCTGTCCTCTGGAGAAACTCCCCTAGCCCCACTCTCAGCACATGAGGCATGGATGGGCACCACGAGGGGTAGCCATATGACTCAGGAATGGACACCATGCATATTCTAGACCTCAGGCCACCATGACTGGTTCAGTGATGGGCTGAGGAGAGGGTTTCCTGAGACTTGCTGGGAATTTGGGAAAGAGGCAACTTCTTTTCACTGGGGTTGCAAAGCTGATAAGAGTACCAAGGGCCACTATATGGCATAGCCTACCTGAGAACAACACCAACACAGAGGAAAGCAAAGCTGAGACATCTGATAGCATCATTTGGGCACCTGGAACCAGCTATACCTGAAGCCATCCTTAACTCAAAGTTTTTAGCTATACAACCAAAAATTCTTTTTTTAAATCCTTAAACCCATTTTAATTTAGGCTTCTGTCACTTTTGGCCAAAAACTAGCCCTAACCTCTCCCTTTTAAGACTTCGTTCCCTTACCTCCCTAACTGTATCCCAGGTTCCTGTCCTTCAGAGAACCTAGAAGTGTCTGGCCTGAAAGATACCTACTGACTGTGCTGGCACTTGGGCCAACCTGATGGTGAGCTCATCTGTCTTACCTCCCCGACCTGTAACCCAGGAAACTAGCACAGTGCCTGCAAACTGGAAACAGTCAATAAATATTTGCTGGAAGAAAGAGTAAGCCCCGAGCTTTTCCCTAAGAGTCCACTATGCTTTTCGGAAGCAGCATATCCATCATCTTCATCTACCTCTTAAAATCTTAGCATTGTGAACACTGACATCCAGCTGAAGGGACAGCTCTTCCATGAAACTGCACACCACCGCCATCAGGATTAACTGTTCTACTTCTGCGTTGCTGACACCCACCCCCCCGGGGGGCACATCTTCGGGGGAGACACCCTGGCACCCCATGTCGCAGCCCTGGGCCCATGTGGATTTTCGCTGCAGCTGTGGTGTAGTCCCACCCATGCGGATGGGGCCCCGCCTCAAGCACACACTGCATGTCTTCCCACTCATGCCCTGAGATCTGCTCTTTAAGTTCCACCCAGGAATATCAGGGAGATAACACCCCCGGGGGCTACCCTCAGCTACTGGGGGCAGGTGCAGGCGGATAAATTTATGTTCCAAGCCTTTCTCCTCCAGAAAGACAGTTCTGGGACATGGTCTATGTGCTTCTCAGAGGTCCCAGCAGGACTGAGCTCCCACCACAGCCCCAATAACACACACTCAAATTCACTTTTCCTTCTCCCCTGTCTCACGCCTCTGATCTCCTGCCCATTTTCCTTTTCTTAAGCTCTGCTTCGAGGGAACCCAGACGAAGACAATCTCTTACCACTAAGACAGTCCCCTCCCACCTTAAGTGTGACGCCACTTGGAGGTGCCCAAGTCTGTCTCCTGCACTGGGTTGTAAGCTCTTTGAAACTCCACAGTACTCAGCACAGTGCTCTCAGGTAGAAGACCAAACTCTACTCTGTGGCCTACCTGGCCCGCAGGACTGGCCCCTACCTATCTCTCTGACCTCACTCAGACCTTCTTCCTCCTCCTCCCCCTGCACACCAGCCACCCTCGCCTTCTTATCCTTTCTCGATTCTATTGCAATTTCTCCTGCCACAGGGCCTTTGCATGTGCCACTCCCCTGCCTGGAACTCAGTCTCCATTCACTTGTTTACTCTCATTCTTTTAGTCACTTCCTTCGAAAAGTTTTGACTCCTCCAGATGATTGTGGCAGCTGACACTTTAAATGAACTAACTCATTTAATTCTCATAATAATCTGGCGCTAAGTACTATTATTATTCCCATTTTAGACTCGAAGAAACTGAGCCACAGAAAGGCTAAATAACTTATCCAAGGTCATGGAGGTAGTAACAGGCTAGACTGAACCGAAGCAGACCAGCTCTAGCATCCACACAGTTAGCTACACACCATAGCTCCTCCCAGGTTCCTCCCATTTCCCTCAAGTGTAATGGGGAAAGCAAGGCAGCCTTGCCCACCTCAAGCCAGCTCACAGACCTACCTTCCCATCTGCTTCAGTGGCTGGCTTCCCACTTACCTCGGGCTCCTCCCCTCCATTCTGGCTGAGTTCGCCCTGCAGCCTCTCTCGCAGCTTCCCGAGCTCTGCCCGTAGGCTGCCCATCTCCTGTTCCTTGGTTTGCAGATCTGCCTCTAGTTCTACCTTCTGTTCAATCAGGGCCTTCCCCTGGGCCTCCACCACTGTGACACGGTGCCGGAGGTCGTGGTTGATCTTCATCAACCGGGTCTGCTGTTGTTGCAGCTGGAGAAAGAGGAAGGCCATTTATGGGGCTGCCACATACAGTAGCTCATGTTGTGTACTACACAAGGGCAAATCCTCTACAGGCGTGCCATCATATTGGAGACACCCTCACTTGTTTGAAGTTTGTTCATATTCTTACAACTGTTGATGCCAGAGATGGGCAATTTGTATATTTACTATGATAATTTTATGACGGATGGAAGATAAGTGTTTTGTCAGTGTATCATGATGATTTCCCAACAGATGGAAGTAACATGCCTTAAGAAAGGGGTATCTTTCTAATTCAGGTGGAGACACTGTATGGGTTCCTGGAGCAGCCTGGACCATGCTGGCCTGCTCACAGAGGGGCACGAAGAGGGTGGGTTGGAGGAAGCCTCAGGGTCAGAACAAAGCCAGGCTGGGCCTCGGCAGCTCCCCAGGGCGTGGGAGCAGCAGGTCACCAGGCAGTGCCCCGTTCCCTCCTGCTGTTACAATGCGGACCCGGCTGAGGGTCCTCCCCACAGCTGCGGCCTCAGGCAGGACCCCCGCCCCACAGAGCCCACAGCATGAGCCCAAGGGAGAAAAGGGGAACCGCCTGCGGGGAGGATCCAGTCTCCCGTTCTATCGGCTGGCCGGGAGGGTGGACATGGGGTAAGGGCTCGTCACTTACAGCCTCCACATCCTCATTCTTCAGACCGAGCTCCCTGTCCTTGGCACGGATCTCGTCGCGTTGCTTGTCCACCACCTCCTTCAGCTTCTTCATCACTTGCCGCTCACGCTCTGACATGCCTGGGGTGGGGCGAGCGAGACCAGCAGGTGAGCCTCCCCCTCCGCCTCCCTGGCTTAACCCACCTGCAGCTTCCTATGGAGATGCCGAGATGCTGCTGGCCCCGAGCCTTGTCCGTGCCCCGTTCCCCGGAGCCAGCGCCGGCTTCCTGTCCCTGAGTCCCTCCGAGCTCATCCCCACCTCAGGACGCCGGGCTGGCATTTTCCTCTCTTCCAACGTCTGGACTGGCTCCCCTCGTTGTTCAGGCCTCAGCTCAACCGTCCCCTCCCCACAGAGGCCCTGCCTTCCCTGCCCCCCTCAACGACCCTCCCACCCCGTCTACTACCTTCACCTCACTTGTTACGACTACCGTCTCACAGGTTTTATCATCTAACAAAAGACGATTCAGAGCAGAGGTTCTGAGCGCACGCACCGGGCTCTCCCATTTATGGTCCGTGTGGCTTCAGACCAGCCTCTCTGTGCCTCAGTTTCCATATCTACAAGATGGGAATAACAGAACCCTACCCCATACGGCTGCTGTGAGGATTAATTTAGTGAATACACAGGAAGCACATGGAAGATGATGCCTGGCACATAGCCAAGGAGTGGTGTCTGTTACTTACTTGTTCATCCTCTGTTCCTCCTGCCCCCGGCCCCCAAGTATACTGTCGGCCCCAGGAGGCAGGGCCTTGACTGACCTACTCACTGTGTACTGCCTCGGCTAGCACAGTGCCCGGCGCGCGGCAGGCGCGTGCTAAGTGGTCTGGTGAGTTAGTGAACTGTGCTAGTTTCACGTGGCTGATGTAACAAATGACCAACCAAATCTGATAGCTTAACACATCAGAAATTTTTTTTCTCATAGTTCTGGAAGCCAGAAGTTTAAAATCAGTCCAAAGTCAAGATGTTGCCAGAGCTGTGCTCCCTCCGGAGGTTTTAGGGGAGAATGAGTCCTTTCCTTTTCCAGCTTCTGGTGGCTGCTAGCGTTCCTTGGCTTGTGGCCTCATCACTCCAGTCCTTGCCTCCGTGGTCCCATGGCCTCCTCCTCTTCTGTCTGTCAGACCTCTCTGTGCCCCCCTCTTATAAAGACACTTTGATTGCATTTAGGACCCGAATAATTCAGGATAACCTCCCCATCTCAAGATCTTAAATGAAATCACATCTGTAAAGATTTTACCGTATAAGGTAACATCCACAGGTTTCAGGGATTAGGGCCCGATATTATGGGGACCATTATTCGGCCCCCTCCAGGCACTGGGGCAGACAGCTAATCCTTGCTCCCCAGGAGCAGTGGTGGTTAGGCTCAACCACAGGCTCACCTGGTTCTCCTGGGTTCGGGGGGCACGTGGCTGATGTACCAAGCGTCTGAGAAGAGTAGTTTCTTCTGTGTGTGACTCCTCCACTGTTCTCCCGACATGACTCCCTCGTCCAAGTTGCTCCATCCCATCTGAATCTTTCCTCTCCCCTGTCCTAGATATTCCCAAGCAGGTGGTCACCACCAAGAACAAGCATTTGTGTGTCCAGAACGGTGTGTGATGCTGCCAGGGCCACAAACCCAGATAAGACGTGGGTCCTGCCCTTGAAGAGTCCGAGATTTTATGGACAGGCATAAACGCGGATGTCCCAGAGGGCGGCCATCCTGCCCCAACCGTCTGTATGCTAGGGTTCCCACGTGGGAGACGCTCCAGGCTGATGGAACAGGGACCGACTCCCCCCAGACATGCACATTCCCAAAGCGCAACTCACTCCCGCTAAGCCCATGAAGGACAAACTGCTTTACATCCCTGACCCTATTTTAGTGTCGCTTCCAGCCACTGGGAATGGGTATTATTACTGTTGGTTTTTAACATCTGTCCCATCTTACAGAACCAGAAAACTGAGGCCCAGAGACAGACTTCTTCAAAGACATACAGCCAAGTGCTGGCAGAGCCAGGACTCCAACCCCAGTTTTCAGACTCTTACGTCCCATGTCCTTTCCCTGACGCCACACCGCCTTCCCACTGCAGGACAAGACTCAGAGGCTCTGCTAAGGTCACTAGAAAGTGTCACCATGGGGCAGACTCCAGTCCATACTTTCTCTGACGGGCCCACCTGCTTGGAGCGCCCTCACATCTTTTTGCACATATGCGCATGCACACATACACACACATACACACACACGCAGTGTTCATGGAGCGTCTGCTGTGTACCTGACACTGACCTAGAATCACTGGGATCGTGACGGTCAATAAATGAAACACATTTTTGCTCTGACTGACTCACAGACATCAGACAGAGATGGTGTCGTTACAGACCATGATAAGTGACAGGGCAGATATAACAGGGCCTGTAGAACATCTTGAGGGGACCCACTGTAGACGGTGGGAGCAGAAAGCCGTCTTACAAGAGCCATTTACATTGAGACCTGAAGGACCAAAGGGCGGGCAGGTGACGAGGACAAGCATTGCAGGCAAGCACCAGCAGGTGCAGAGACCCTGGGGGAAGACACTGCGAGTCTGGAGAGCTGAAGCGCAACACTGGTGGCCAAAGCTAGTGGCCAAAGCACAGTGGGCAAGGGGCGGCGGGAGCTTGAGCTGCAAGCAAGCCTAGACCATGTGGGGCCTCAATGGCCAGGAAGGAGGTTGGATTTTCGCCTAAAGGGGCAATAAGAGCCTCAGGATTTTGTAGGGCCTGCAGGAAGCAGAAGGAGGGAGACCAGGGAGACCAGGGAGGGGGAGCCAGAGAAGAAAGGTTGCCGGAGGGCAGGTGTGCACTATGCAAATGAGACAGGCCAGAGGGAAAGGAATTATAACAAAGACGCTGATGGCCAAGTGACCCGGGAGGCTCCAGAGAGTAAGAGAAAGATGAGCTGGAACGTCTAGGTTCCGGTTCCGACACAGCATGTAACTACTGGCTTTTAAAGCAGCATTAACCTCTCTGAGACTTCACGTGTTCATCTGCACGTTTTCTACCTTCCTACCTCTCCAACAAGGCTGTGCATACAAAGTGCAGGAGGAAATCACACAAGCCGATGAATGAGAATCCTTTCCTACGGGCGGGGGGCCTGGGACCAAGACCAGCACTCAGCCTCCTCCTTGACCTGCCGGGGCGTCCTCAGTGATGCGGCTGAGAGGTGCAGAGATGCCAGGCTGGGCTGGGGCGGGGAGGGGAGGCAGGGATGGAAAGAAGGGGCAGGCATCCCGACAGAATGGCTAGAACGGAAAGTGCTGAGTGCTGAGTGCGGGGGAGCAGGTGGGGCCGCGGGAGCGCGCGTGCAGTGCTGCTCGGAGCGGCTTTGGAACACGGGCGTTACCGACCACAGCTGATGCACATGCCGTACGCACCAGCAGCCGCCTCCCGGGGATACGCCCGACAGGTGGAGGGTGGCTCCCTAAACGGCTGCACAACCAGACACTAGGAGGCTAATTAAGGCTGAGACACACTGGTGAGTGAAGAAGGAAAGTGACAATCTCTACGGCACAAGACGCGTACAAAAACGTGCACGGGAGCTTTATGTGTAACAGCCCCAGACTGGAAACAACTGAAATGCCCATTAATAGCAGAAGACCGAGAGAAAGCGGGGTACCAGCGTGCAGAGGAATACAACACAGCATGAAGAACAAGCCACGAGCTCCGCTTGGAGCTCACAAAGTCGGTGACTTCTCAGGCTCTCCTCCTCCTTCAGCGCGGCGTCAGCCTAGAGGCTGCAGGCCGCCCCCCCCCCGTACCCCTGGTGGGGTGTCACAAGGCCACCTGGAGGTCCTGGGCATGGGCGCGTGCCCCTAACATCCCTCAGCCACTGCCGCAAGGGACAAGAGGACACCACTAATGTCTCCCGGAAAGGCGTTCCTCAGACACAGTGTGTGCATGTGCACGCGTGTGTACACGTATGTGTGCATGCATGCTGGGGCTGAAGTCAGGTGGCAGCGGAACCTGAAAAAGCCACGAACACATTGCTGTTTGCTCTCTGAGCACCTGTCCTGCTACAGGATCTGGGCCAGGGCGTCAAGGGCTGAGCTCATTTAATCCTTGGTGGTGGCAGGTTGTGGGGACAGATTCCGCTCCTGGAGAAATTGGGTGGGAAGAACGGTGTGGGGGATGGGGGAGTGTGGGTCCGGAGAAAAGAAACCTGGATCCGTAACCCAGCTACCTCGTTCACCTTGGGGGCGCCCTGGCTTTAACCCGAGGCTGGAGAACAAAGTGGTCAAGAGCTTGGGGTCTGAAGCCAGATTTCCTGGACTCATTCCCTGCTTTGCCGTTTATCTACCGTTGACCTTGGGCCCATTTTCTCGCTTGCAAGGTGGGATCATGGGCAGCCCCGACCTGGGGCCGGGGGGGGTGGGCTCTTGTGAGGTTAGAGGGGTTAATCTATGTGAAGGGCTCACAACAGGCCTCAGTGTTAGCTGCCATTTTATCCACAAAATGGAAATGTTAGTCCTCCTTGTTCCAAAGGTTGCTGCTCAGATAAAGTCCAAGAGTCATTACAAAAGTGCCTGGAGAAGTTAAAAGAAGGTGGTATGTTTTTAACAGACCCACAGACCTTGTTAAAAGCTGGAAGAGGGCTGAGCAAATGTAGCCACCTGGCAATTTAGGATTCCTGGATCTAGATTTAAAGGTGCATTTGAGCAAGTGCAGGAAGAAACAAGTCCAAGGTTGGTCACAGGACCAAAGAAATGGTTAAACACACAAGGACCTTCCTTCCACACCACGGATAACCAGCCAAAAGGCTGAGATACAACGGTTAAGTCAAAAAGGCAAGCGACAAAGTCACAGCAGTACTATTCATAATGGCCCAAAGGTGGAAAGAGCCCGAATGTCCATCAATGGCTGAATGGATAAACCAATTGTGGTCTATCTACACGATGGAATATTAACCACCCATACAGAAGAATGACTGACACCTGCTATAATGTGATTAACCTTGAAAACAGGAAGCTAAGTGAGAGAGGCCAGACATAAAAAGCCACACAGTGTATGATTCCATTTACAGGACATGTCCAGAATACAGACAGAAAGAGACTGGTGGCTGCCGGAGGCTGGGGGAACAGACAGGTGGGGGGACCGGGGACTGACCACTGATGGGTGCGGGGTCTCCTTCGGGGGCAGTGAAACTATATTGGAACCAAACAGAGGTGATGGTTGCCTAATGGTGTGAGTAAATTATGTACTAAATGCTGCTGAACTGTATATTTTAAAATTGTTCCTCTTATGTTATGTGAATTTCACCTCAATTTTTTAAAAAAGGCAACCCAAAGAACACATAATTTTAATTTGTAAAAAAAAAAAAAAAAAAAAGGCAAGTAAAAATCCAAAAGGAAAAAACCCTTTAATTTGAAAAACTTAAAAACATTTTTCCCTGAAATGTCTAAATGCCACAGCTTTGGCTCATTAAAAAAAAAAAAAAAAACAGGCATGGACTCCCGTATGTAGATGCATAAAAAGGGATGGTTTTACCTCTGCTAAGTGCCGTGAGAATGAGGCAGAGGGAATTCTCATGCATTTCTTGAGTTTTGTTACAATTTTTCACGATATCAATACATGCATTAGGTTATTTTTTTTAAGACCAAACAACCACCACCCACATACCCATACTGTCTGCACCCCTTGATCACTAAAGACAAAAATGTCCCAAGAAGACTGAGCCACTTGCCCCAAACCTCACTGCTCGTCAGTAGCCACGTGGGAGCTGCAATGCAGGTATCCTGACACCAGACCGATGTGCTCCTGACCCCATCAGAACCAGAAAGGTGCCTTCCATACGGGATGAGGACGAAAAGGACAGCTAACATTTACCGAGCACCTGCCGCAGGCAGTGATGGAGCTGAGTGCTTGTGGCGGGGACAATGCTGGTGCGCCGATGCCCCTGGGTCCCTATGTCCACCTGCACCCCTTTTCAATGTGCCTTTGCCACTGACCAGGCACCGGGGGCCACTAGGCCGGCGGGCTCGAAGGGCAGGAAAGTGAGTGTCACACTCCAGAGCTCACAGCCCTCCAGAGGCTCTGCCCAAGTCCCACCCTTGCTCGTGCTTCCCCCCACTTCCCTATCCTACTTCCTCGACCCCCCAACGGTCTCCTCTGGGGGTGCTCCCTTCATAAATCATGGGCACAGGGATCCTCACATCAGAGTCTCCTTCTAGAAGAATCTGATCTACACTGTACTTAGCTCCTATATCCTCGGAATGCCTTCTGCAATGGGATTCCTGTTGTCCCCACTGTAGAACCGAAGCAACCCGAGGTATACAAAGGCTGGTAGACTCATGCCAGGCCACACGGCTGGTCGGTGGTGCTATGGGACTCAAACGCAGGCAGTCGTGGCTGCAGAGCCCCCCACTCTTGCAAACCACTGCCTCACTGCTGGCCTCCCACGGCCCACGATCCTTATGTTATCGGCAAGTAGACTGGGTAGAAGAGCATTCCCCCAAACTTACGTCCGTCTGGAACCTCAGAATGTGATCTTGTGTGAAAACAGGGTCCCTGCAGGTAAGATGAGGTCATGCTGCGTGAGGGTGGGCTCTACATCCTAACACTGGTGTCCTCACAGGAGAAAGGAGAAGGCGCTTCAGAGCAGACGAGGCCAGAGACAGTGTGACCGTGGTGAGGCTGGGGGGACGCAGCCGTAAGCCAAGGAACCCCGGCTGCTCCAGCAGCTGAACAAAGCAAGGCAGGATCCTCCCCTAGAGCCTCTGCACCGAGCGCAGCCCTGAGGACACCTTGATTTTGGACTTCTGGCCTCCAGATCTGTGAGTGAGCACATTTCTGTGGCTTTAAGCCCCCCAGTTTGGGGTGCTTTGTTACATTAGCCCGAGAAAACTAATCCAGCCAGCTTATGGAGGAAGGCCCAGCGAGGGCGCGCAGCCGTTTTACGGAGCTAAAATTCCTACCAGTCACTCTTGGCTTCCATGTACGGTTCGACGGGTAGCGCAAAATCAACATCGCTGCCCTCAGGGACGTGCCTCACTGGACAGCTGCGAGGCTGACGCTGTATGTACTTTTCTCTCAACGATCCTGGGAGTCCGGAGTTGCCGCTCCCATGTCACGGGTGAGGAACCTGAGGGTGGGAACGGTCGGTCCCCCTTCCCCAGGTGACCCAGTTGGGAAGGATGGGGCTGGGACTAGAACTCAGGTGTGCCTCACTCCACTGCACGTTCTCCTTACAGAGCGCTGCTCCAGCCAGCAGTCCCTGAGAACACACTGCCTTGTATTTTTCGGGACACTGCAGTTCTAGGCTGCCCTTCAGAAAGTGGTTATGGGGTCAGTCTTCCTCCTGACTTCCGGTGACAAAGCTGTTTGTCCGGAGCCCGAGAACTGTTTCCAGATCCTACGCCTGCGTGTCCCCGGTCCAATGGCTTCGATCCCTGGAATTCATCTCCGTGGGCGCTAACCAGTAGCGTTTCTCGTTGCCCTCCAGCAGACAAGACGGATTTCCAAAAACAAGGGACAGAGACGTGCTTTTCAATCTGGAGACTTCCAGGGAGCAGGAGACAGCAGAGTGTTGAGGTGGCTCTGAGTGCAGTGCCCCCGTGCCCCATATTGGTCTGTTAATCACTGCTGCACGTAGGGTCGGCTCCCCTAAATAGGCTTTCCCATCCCACTCACGCCACATCTCACAACGGCGCCCCTAAATCTGCAGTCAGCCCCTAGGCCTTGCCACACTGCTCACGGTGCTGCCTGGCACCCAGTCCAACTTCGCAGGCTCCACCTCCCCGAAGGGACCCCTGTGCCCAACGTCTGTTCCTCTCGCAGGTGGAAGAAATGCTTTGTCTTTGCTGTGTTCCCATGGTTTCCCGTGCAAAATAAAAATAACCGTGAAAGGCATGCCTGGCATCTGCCCGGTCTCTCCACTCGGGGCGGGGGAGGGGGTTGGTGCTGCCTGGAAAGCCCAGGCCTCCCCAAGCTAACCCTTTGGGAGCCGGACCCACGCTAGATGCCAGTTAAGTGTGTCAGATGGTGCCCATGTGGGCTGTTTCACGGTAAGCCAGCGGGGATGTGGAGAGCCGAGGCAAAGCTCTCCCACACGGGGTGAGCTGCACGCACACAGATGCCTTGATGTGCAGAGGAGCGGCCCTGGGCATTTGGGGCCACGGCCTGCGGCCTCCGAGGCCCCTGTGGTGGCACCGGGGCCGGCAAGGGAGTTCCCCGGTCCCCCTCAGAGGCCTCACGGTGCCCTGCAGAAGCCCCACGCGCAGAAAGATGGCTGTGGCTTCTTCAAGAAATTCAACGTAGTTCCCCTACGACCCGGCAATTCAACTCCCAGGTCTACACCCCAAAGCACCGAAAACACACGTCTGCACAAAAACTTGGAATGTTCATAGCAGCACTATTCACAATGGCCAAACGCTGGAAACAACCCAAGTGTCCATCGACAGATGAATGGATAAACAAAAAACGGGGGCCCGTCCGCATCATGGGATGTCGTTTGGCCACAAAAATGAATGATGCACTGACACCTGCTACAATGTGGATGAGCCTTGAGGACGCCTGCTCGGTGAAAGACGAGACACAGAAGGCCACGTTAGCTGATTCCACGTACACGAAATGTCCAGAGCAGGCAAATCTCCAGAGGCAGAGAGTAAGTCAGAGGTTGCTTGTGGCTGGGGGTGGGATGAAGTGGGAGGGGTTGGCAGTGGTAGTTAAAAGGGTACAGTGTCTCTCTCTTTTTTTTTTGGTTGAAGATTTTATTTATTTGTCAGAGAGAGAGCACAAGCAGGGGGAGTGGCAGGCAGAGGGAGAAGCAGACTCCCCGCTGAGTAGGGAGCCCGATGCAGGACTCGATCCCAGGACCCTGGGATCATGACCCGAGCAGAAGGCAGACGCTCAACGACTGAGCCACCCAGGTGCCCCATGGTGTCTCTTTTTAAGGTGACAAAAACATTCTAAAATTGTGGTGATGGCTGCACAACTCTGAATCTACTAAAAGCCACCGAAAGGTAGACTCTAAGTGGGCGAATCGACATCTCCATGAAGCTGTTATGAAACAAATAGCAAATGTTTCTCTAGTGCTTACTAGATAAGCACTTGACATGTATTAACTCATTTAATCCTCATAATAATATTCACATTTTACAAATGAGGAAATCAATCTACGTAAAGGTCATTAATCTGGCCACAGGTGGAATCCAGTGGAGCTCAGATTCGGACTCAGGCAATCTGGCCTCTGAGTTCATGGTCTTAACTCCTATGCTCTCCTGGCTTCATATTCTTTTTAAAAAATTAATTAATTAATTAATTAATTAGTTTACTTAGAGAGAGTGCACGCATAAGTGGGGGGGAGGGGCAGAGGGAGAGGTAGAGAGAGAACACTGAGCTGACTCCCATGCCCGGCACAGAGCCCAATGCGGCTTGATCTCAGGACCTTGAGATCATGACCTGAGCTGAAATCAAGAGTTGGACGCTTAACTCACTGAGCCACTGAGCCGTGCCTTACTGCTCCTAAAAGAAAGAAACAGATCTATACAGGTAGGGAAATTCTGCAAGATACAGTAAGTGAAAAAAATCAAGGTGCGCTATATCCAACGTGGCATCCGGACTGGATCCTGGAACAGAAAAAGGACATTCACCTAAAATCTGGTGAAATCCAGATAAATTCTGTGGGTTGGTTAATAGTATCATACCAATGTGGCTTCCTTAGTTTGTGACCCATGACGGTGGTAACATGTCCCTATTAGGGGATACTGCGAGGGGCACTGTGGGAACCTTCTGTACTATCTCTGTAACTTTTTTGTAAATCTAAAATTATTCTAAAATAAAAATGTATCTTAAAACAGTAAAACAAAAACAAAACACCCAACAACCAAGGTGCCTAACTGTCTAGAATATGTTACCATTTGTGAGGAGGCGGAAAAGGATATTCTCCTCCTTCATTTGTGTAACTATGTACATTTGAAGTGCACAGAAAATCTGCAGAGAGAGTAAGGGGTTTCCTGTTTTAGGCAGACTGCTTGGGAACAGGAATCAGGAGAGGAAGGGAGACCAAGTTTTTCACCATTAACACTTTTGCGTTGTCTGATTAAAAAAAAAAATAATATGCATGCATTTTTTTTTTTTAACTTTGGAAAATGATTTTTCTTTTTTTCTAGAAAGTAAAACATTGGAAAAACTGCCATCTGTGTCCTCAAGTCTTGAGGCTGGACACTGGGGCTTTAGTTGTAGAACTCCTCAGGCTCAGGTCTCCTTTGACAGGAAATGTTAACCAAGACGCCCAAGCAATTTTCTGCTATTCAGCTTTCCAGCTGTATGCCATTTTTTAGCGAAGAAACTCAAATTTTACCTCCACCTCTGTCTAGTTCTGGGGCCCCCTGGGCAGGTGTTCCATATGTGCAACCATCTTCATCTGCTTATGTCCACCTGCTGGAGAAGGATCATCCCTCCAAATGGTCTGTCTGCCTTGCATCTCCCTGGGCTCACTGGGCCAGGAGCTGCGGGGCTGGGGCTGGCCTCTCCTCCCCTCACACATGGACGTGGACATGGCTCTACTAATCTACTGATCATATTCTCAATATTTACTGTTTTTTTTTTTTCCTGCTTTATCTATCAATCACTAAGAGAAACATGTTAAAATCTACCACTATGATTGTGGATATGTTTTTATTTCTGCCCACTTTTTAAATTAGTATATGTAAAGTGTAAAATTTGGTGGGTTTTAATATGTTCACAAAGTTGTGCAACCATCACCGCTATGTTTTCATCACCCCCAAAAGAAACCTCATACCCATTAGCCATCACTCCTCCTTCCTCACCTCCTTCCAGCCCCTGGCCCCCCACTAATCTACTTTCTGTCTATAGATTTGCCTACTCTGGACATATTTCTGTTCACTTTTGCTTTATAAACTTTGAGGACAAGTTATTAGGTGTGCAGAAATTGCAAATCCATTTTCCTGATAAATTGAACTTTTTTCATTACAGGGTGATCTTGGCCTTAAAGTCTATTTTCTTTTGTAAAGTCTTACATTCATATAACCACACCAGCTTTCTTTTGGTTAGTGTTTGCACGGTCTATCTTTTCTCAGCTTTTTACTTTCAACCTTTACGAGAGGTCTCTTAGAAACAACATGTAGTTGAATTTTTAAACTCTTTATTGACAGTCTTTATCTAGAACTTTTAGTCCATTTACATCTAATATAACCTCCAGTATAACTGGTTTAAATCTCCCATCCTATAATCTACTCCTTTTCTGTTTTGTTATACTTGTTTTTTGCCTCCATTCAAGGGACTGAGTGTGTACCATTATGCCATCAAGGTACTGTAATGTAATAATATATATATTTATATATAATAACATAATTATATATAATATATATGAATTGAAAATATGTAATATATATAGTTTGGTCTTTGACCTCCATTCTTGGCACAGAGTTCCTAAAACTCTTGTAATTTCCTAATAGAGGTGAGAGGAGTGTCTTTTGTTGTCATTACAAGCCCCTTTCCATCATACCTGAGTTTATGATAATGAGGTGACTCTTGGTGGTCCCCCTAGAGAGCTTCAGGATGGGGTCCGGTTGCCAGAAAACCAACCATGTGATTAGTGATTAGAGGGTTAGAACTTTCAGCCCTAACCCCTCACCTCTGGGGGAGGGAAGAAGGAGCTGGAGGTTGAGCTAATCACCAATGGCCAATGATTTAATCATTCATGCCTACATAACGGAACCTCCATTAGTCTCTGGGGTTCAGAGAGCTTCCAGTTGATGAATAAATATATCCATGTGCACGAAGGGTGGTGGTGCACCCCAACTCCACTGGGACAGAAATCTCTGAGCTTGGAACCCTTCCAGAGACCTCACCCAATGTACCTTTCTTCATCTGGCCGTTCATCTGTATTCTTTATAATATCCTCTGTATCCTTTGTAAGCCAGTAATCATGTTTCTCTGAGTCTTATGAGCCATTCCAGAAAGTATTCAGCTTGTTGCGGGGTGGGGGTATGTGTGGGAATCTCTGACTTTGTAGCCAAGTTAGACAGAAGTGAGTATCCTGAGGACCCATTACCTGCCAACTGACACCTGAAGTCAGGGCAGTCTCGTTGGACTGATCCCTTAACCTGTGGAGCCTGATGCTAACTCCAGGGTAGACAGTGTCATAATTGGATTAAATTATTGGTGCCTGGAGAGTTGGAAAACTGGTTGATGGGGGGGGGGAAAAAAAAAACTGCACACCGTTGCTATCAGTGTGTTGTAATCAGAAAAATAGTTTTCCTTTAGCCAAGCTCTTCTGCCATCGTGGAAGGGAGATTCAGGCCCTAGCATGTGCCTCTCAGCCTCCAACCTGGCAGTCCAAGCGCCAGGCCGAGAGCAGGTACGTCAGTGATAAATGAGTTTACAAAGCGTCAATGAATGAGCGGTGTTCTGTCCGGAATCATTAGCGCTTGGGCACTAGAATATCACGGTGGCCCATTTGGTGGCCCCAGATCAAGGGGTCCCAGAGAGAAACGAGCCTTTCTTCAGAGGGCTGATTTCAGCCGACCTGAGCTCCAGTCCTGACTTCGCCACTAGCTTGCTGTGTGACCCTGGGCACCTCACTGCGCCTCCCTCAGCCTCATTTTTTCTCATCTGTTCGATAGGGAGGCTGGACTAGGTAACCAAAAGCTCAGTAATAATAGCTAACACTTGCTGTGTGTACGTACCAGGTACTATTCTAAGCGATCTGCAGATATTAATTCATTGAATCCTCACCACAAACTTATGAGTGACCTACGCTTACTTCTCTCACTTTTACTCGGGGAGCAACTTAGGCACACAAAGGTCAAGTGACTTGATCAAGGTCACTTAGGAGGTAAGTATTGGGTTAGGATTCACACCTGGGCAGTCTGGCTCTGGAGCCAATGCTTACAACCACTAAGACTTCTGCAGCCATTGCCCAGATCACATGCCAACAAAGGAAACCCAAGGAAAACAGAATTCCAGCACTTGGATCAATATTTCCTCTTTTCTCAGGCCCTACAGTCCTTATTAGGGTGCTACTTTAGTCTCACAGAAGTGTAACTATGGTTCTGAACTTCAGCCTCCATGCAAGCCCATCTCTCACCCCATCCAGGAGGAGGGGGCTTGTGTGGAGACCCAGGGAGTTTCTTGAAACAGAAGAGAGAGGTCTGAGATTCCCGGGGCAAGAGGCAGCCTCTGATTGGGAAGGAGGCTGTGGGGGACAACAGAGCTGATGCAGCCCATAGGGCCCACACCAAATCCCATGTCTGTTTTTGCTTTCCCAAAACCAGCAGAGGGCCTGGAGTGAACGTTCTAGATAACTGTTTGCAGGATGAATGACAGTTCAGGGGCTCCAGGGCCATTCCGATCTGGTTTCCTATTCTGGGTTGCTCATTGTTCAATGCGTGCCTCTGGCAGGAGTCCAATCTCTTCCCAGCACACTTAGAATAAAATCCAAACCCTGCTCTCTAAGGGGTATGTGATCTGACCCCTCTGACCTCATCTTTAACCACCTTTGGCCTCGATCATCTTGTCCCGTTATACTGGCCTTCCCTGGCTTTCTATAAAACTCATGCCCCAGGGCCTTTGAACTTGCTTCTCTCCCAAGATACGTGGCTCACTCCATCACTTCATTAGGGCTCAAATGTCACCTTGTCAGAGAGGCCTTCCTTGATCACTATATCTAAAGAAGCCCCGCCCCCCCACACCTCCATCATACCCCCCAGTTTGGGTTCTTCCAGAGCACTGGTCGCCGTCCGGAACCATGCCATCTATCTGATTACACATCCATCATCCTGCTCCTCCGCGCTAGAACCTAAGCTTCACGAGGGCTTTGTCCTGTCCACTGCGTGTCCCCCGTGCCTATGATCACCGGGGGAGCAGCCTTCTCCCGACCTCCCAGGCCAGCCCCTCCCCTTACCTTCGTGCTTCTGGAACTCCTCCTCAGAGAAGCTGGTATCTTTGTGCGAGAGGTTGGTCATGAGCTGCTTGTTCTCCTCCTGCAGCTGGGCGATCTGAGAAAGGAGGTCCTGCGCCTCCCCCCGCCACACGTCCTCCACCAGCTCCAACTCCTGCGAAGGCGACGGGCCGGCGTGGGGTCACAGCTGCCCAGGCAGCAGCCTCATATCCACCCCCCCACCCTTGGGAGCAGCTCGGGCCTGCCAGGGCTCCCCCTGAGGGCGGGCGCACCGAGAACAGGGCCACCACTAGGCCACACGGCAACTCCGCAAGAAACAGAAGGTGCCCTTATTCCGGGCAAGGCCTGCATTTGTGCTTTAGGACTTGGCCAGGTTTAGAACGGCCTCAAGAGCCGCAACTGTACCTCGTGACTATCTAGACGGAGAGAGCACGCGGATGAGCAGCCCTGCACCATGGGGACCCTGACATTCCCAACCTCTCTGGGGAGGTCACGGCTCTGAGCTGTGGACAGACCTTGAGTCAGGACCCACCTGTCTCCAAGGGACAAAGGGGCAGCAAAGACCCCGGGGATGCCACCTGGCCCCGCGCTCCTTGTATGTCTGATACTGGCATCTCTTCAAGGGATCTTGGGCAACCAATTCACTTTACAACTCTGAGCCTCAGTTTCCCTTAGCCGGGGAGCCAAATATAAAGATTCAAGGGGCTGATGTGTGGATAACTAAGATTAGTCTATTAAAATCATTTTGTGGATGGCTGTAATCAAAGAAACAGAAGGACTGACAAGGATATGAAAAAACTGGAAGCCTCAGGCCCTGCTGGTACAGCCACCGTGGGAAACAGCCTGGCAGCCCCTTAATAAGTTAAACAATTACCACGTGACCAGCAATTCCAATCCAAGGATCTGCCCAAGAGAAATGAAAATACAATGTCCACACAAAAATCTGTATGTGAGTGTTCACAGCGGCATCATCCACAAGAGCCAACACGTAGAAACCACCCAGATGTCCATCAACTGATGAACAACGTGGATCAACCTTGAAAACATGATGCTAAGTGAAAGTAGGCCGCATAGTGTATGACTCCACTGATGGGAAATATCCAGAACAGGGAAACCCATAGACACAGAAAGCAGATGGGCGCTTGTCTAGGGCTGGAGGGTTGGTGGGGGAATGAGGAGTGACTGCTCATTGGGTATGGGTTTTCTTTCCCAAGCAATGAAAATGTCTAAAATTGATTCTGGGGGCTCCTGGGTTACTCCGTCGGTGAAGCTTTTGCTGTCAGTTCAGGTCCTGATCCCAAGGTCCTGGGATCGAGCCCCGCGTCGGGCTCCCTGCTCCGCGGGAAGCCTGCTTCTCCCTCTCCCCCTGCTCGTGCTCTCTCTTTCTCACTCTCTCTCAAGTAAATAAATAAAATCTTTAAAAAAAATAAATAAAAACGATTCTGGTGGAAGTTACACAACTCTGTTGAATAGATCAAAAACCACTGAATTAGACACTTTAAATGGGTGAACTATATGGTATGCGAATCATATTCAATAAAGCTGTAACCAAAAAAAAGATCTTTTGTAAAACCAGAAACTAAACACAGCACAATCGCTGTTGCGGGGACACAATGCTGGTTTAAAAAGCAAAGATACTGGGGCCTGTTGACCCAAGTTTGAATCCTGTCTCCGCCACATAGTAGCTGATCCCGGAAAAGTTACTCGACCTTTGGGTGCCTTGGAAATGTGGAAAATAGTGTGATATCTACCTCTGAGGGCTGTCATGAGGCTGATGTCAATGTCTGGAAGAGTGCCCAGCACCCAGAAAGTGCTGAAGATGTGTTTGCTGGTTTCTGTTCCTCCTACAGCCTGTCACCAGCTGGCCCAAGTGGCCGGATAAACACGGCCTCCGTTCATCTTTTAAATACATCCCTAAATCCCCATCTCCTTTGTCAGGAAGCCTGCCGCAGCAGGGAAATGAGAAGTAATAACTAAGTATTCGCCCAGCTGGTTCAAGGTCACCAGGCGAGGTGAAGGACAGGGCCAGACGGCAGACTGAGGGAGCAGGCATGGGCTGGAAGCAGAGGCAGGCTCTCCCACGCTCTCTCTGCTCCCACCTGGCGCAGGCTGAGCACAGAGGCCCCCGGGGGCAATGGTCAAGTGTACCTGACTGAGGCCCCCGGGGGGAATGGTCAAGTGTACCTGACTGCGCATCCCGCTCCCTGGGATGGGGAGAGTCTCCTGGGTTATCCTGGTGGGCCCAATGTAATCACAAGGGTCCTCCTCGGTGAAAGAGGGAGGGAGGGGGGTCAGAGTGGGAGACGATGTGGTGACAGAAGCAGAGGTCAGAGTTAGAGATCCGAAGTTGTCTGCCAGCTGTGAGGATGGAGGAAGGGGCCAAAACGCGAGGCGTGCAGGTGGCCTCCGGAAGCTGGAAAAGGCAAGGAAGTGGATTCTCCCCTCGAGCTGCCAGAAGGAATGAATTTCCTGACATCTTGATTTTAACCCACTGAAACCCATGTGTGATTTTTGACCTCCAGAATTTTATGCAGTATTATCCATATTGATATGACCCATAAATATCCAACTCTGTATTATCATAATAAATTCGTGTTACTTCCAGCCAGTAAGTCGTGGTAACTTGTCAGGGCAGCAATAGGAGATGAATACAGACTTTAACCATCAGCGTTTTTTTTTCTCCCTTTCCTAAAGGGAGTGGGAGGGGGTATGGTTTTTGCCTCTGAGCTGACCACGGCGAATTTAATCTAGCCTCCATACCAGCTAAAAGGCTTTTCCAGGAAGTCACCCCTGATTGATTACTTCCTTTGCCATCTTGAAATTCCATATGCTGGCCTACGAGGCCCAGTATAATCAGACCCCTGCATCTCCCTGATCTCACTTCCCACCTCTATTCCTTACTCGCTCTGTTCTAGCCACATGGGCCTTCTTTGTGTTCCTTTTTTTTTTTTTTCCGACAGACAGATAGAGAGAGCGAGCAAGTGAGCACAAGCAGGGGGAGCAGCAGAGGGAGAGGGAGATGCAGACTCTCCACTGAGCAGGGAGCCCAACTCGGGGCTGGATCCCAGGACCCTGGGATCATGACCTGAGCCGAAGGCAGAACGCTTAATGACTGAGCCACCCAGGTGCCCCCTCCATTGTGTTCCTTGAACACACCCATTCCTACCTCAGGGCCTTTGCACTTGCAGTGGCATCTGCCTTGAATGCCCCACCCCACCTCACCCACACTTGATTCAGATCTCAGCTCAGATGTCACCTCCTCTGGGAAGCCTTCCTGACTGCTCCATCTATTAGATCCCCATCCTGGCCAGTCTCTTTCATATCGCCCTGTTTTATTTTCTTCATGTCACTTATCATAAGCTGAAAATTTAAAAACTTTAAAAAAATATCTCCTCACACTAGAACTGCACCATCCAACAGAGTAGCCACAAGCCACATGGGGCTGCTGAGCACTTGAAACGTGGCTGGGCTGAACTGGCGCGTGCAATAAGGGTTAAACATGCACCAGATTTCAAAGACATAGGGAAAAAAAATGCAAAATATTTCTTTTTTAAAAAATTTTTGGGGTAACTATGTGAGGTGATGGATGGTAACTAAATTTACTGTGGTGATCACTTCACAATATACACAAATATCAAATCATGATACTGTACACCTAAAACTAATACAATGTCACATATCAATCAGATCTCAATAAAAAATATTTTTTTTTACGTTGATTACATATAGAAATAGTATTTTGCATAGGTGGGGTTTGATAGGATATGTTATTAAAATTAACCTCGTCTGTGTCTTTTTATTAATAGAGGACAAGCCACATAATTTTTCTACGGGACAGCACTGCACTAGAAAGTCAGGCCCATGAGGGCAAAAACCTCATCTGTTGTGGTCACCGCTGTCTCCCCAGTGCCCAGAACAGTAGGTGCTCAATAAACACATGTGTTGAATGAGTAAATGAACAATATACACTGTTAACATTATAGACAATTGTATCTGCATAGCCATCACTTTCTAATCCTATTTGTATTTTTCCTGTCTTCCCAGTTACCCACCCACTGCCTGAGATGAGGATCCAGCTTCCCCTGTCTCTGCACTGCCCATGTCACCAGGAGGGCACCTTGCATGCCGTGGCCCATTCACAGGGTTGCAGACTGAGTAAGCAGATCGAACATGTTAAGACTGTGGCCTGAGTCTGTGTGATGAGCAGAACTGACTGAGTTTGGGGGTGTCCTTGGGGGAAGGGGTGGTGGAAGACCGGGTGCATGCTTTACTGGAGCCACGTGTGCTGAGAGAGAAAGAGTGGGGGGGGAGGGCAGGCAAAGGAAGGAAGGAGGAATGAACAGACAAACCGATAAGACCAAGGACATGCTCAGAAGATTTTTGTGGAAATAACACCGTGAAGAGCCTTTGAGATTACAAGAAAAAAAAAAAAATCAGATGAGTCTCTACTGATCCTAAGAATACAGAGAAAAGGGGACCAGGGCTGGGTTGGGAAAAGGGTTTTGTCCTCTGATTTATGAGAAATCATCCTCAGTGTTTACAACAAGCCCCGGCCCTGAACACGCTGGGGTTTACTTCCTGGCTGATAGCGTTCCAGAAGTGACAAGTGCAGCTGGTTGGGAATTCCATCTGACTCCAGGCCTAGTGGCCTCCGATGGCTCCCAAGGGTGTCTCCCAGCCCAGTTGCTGCAGAACTCAAACGCCAAGGGTGGGGACACAGGTGCCAGGACTTCTGAGTGACCTGGGCTAAGCTCCTAGGCCCCGGTTAATAAGAGGCAGCCACATGACAGGATTTCAAAGATCCCTTCCCCCAACTCTCTAAGAGAGATGGGGGGGGGGTGAGGGTGTGGGGTAGGAGGAGAGGTGCCGGAGACGGGGGGTAGGGTCTCTATGAACACCTCACTGAAAGCCTCTCCAGGACTAAGGACAACAGTTAACACTTGTAAGGCCCTCATAATGGGCCAGACTCTGTCCCAAACACTTTATGTAAGTTAACCAACCCTTTCCACCACAACCCCATGAGCTGTGTGCTATTATCATCCCCATTTTACAGCTGAGGAAACAAGCACAGAGAAGCGAGGTGACTTGCCTAAGATCACACCATGGCAGGGTTTGAAACCAGGCCGTCTAGCTCCAAAGTCCCTGCTCTGGGGAACTCGACATTAATTACAGGGCCGGGGCATTTTCAAGCTCTCAGTGTGATCTTGGAAATGTTGCCTAACACTTGGGAGCTTGAGTTTCCTTCTTTACCTCAGGGCATAAGGACCTGTGAGGACAAACACCGTCAAACCTCACAAACACTAGTGCTCTTAACCACTCACAGTTCTGCCCCCAGATTAAGACACAGCCACCCATAGGGCTATTTTCCTTGAAACACAATAGGTTATGCCTTGCCAGGGAGGTTCAGAGAGGCCAAGTGTATTTCCTGAGGCCACACAGCAAGCCGGAGCCCACTCAGGCACCCTGATTCCTCCAAGGAAAGGCGTTTCCTCCTATTCTCTATCCAAAGGGTCTGACAGAATCTTCCTTGGGCTGAGGTTGGGGCAGGAAACCACACATCTCCCACTTCCTTTTCCCCAGGCACCTTGTCTAGACTCCCAGCCCAGGAGGGACGCCCTGATTCATGTTCTTGGAGGGATTCTTGTTCATAGGGCAGAGGCTTAGCTTTAAAGCTGCCCCAAACCATGTCCATCCCCCAAATCAGGGAAGAAGCACTAGAGTTACCTCTATTGGGGCTGGGATTCTCTCAGCACTAACGTGGGACAAATCCCCCCCCCCCCCAATTTTCTTCATCTGTACAATGAAGATAGTTCCTGCCTCACAGAGTTCTGTGAAGATTAAAGATAAAACCAAGGAGGGAAAAGCACTTCAGGTTATTAAACTAGAAGAAACCCTGGGAAACAATTTGCAAATAGAATTCCAGAGATTGGGGGGTCAATGAGCTCCGTGGCTGGAGGTCATATCCCCTTTGCTCTGGGGGGTTTTGGGGTGAGAAGAAGAGAGGGGCTTGATGTCAGATCTTCTTGGGTAACACTGAAGGGCAGAGGGCTTATTTCATTTCTGGAATATAATATTATCTAAGCACTTTAGATATATCCCACTTAATTCTTATAAGGTGGGTCTTACTACTATCACTATGTGACATGCGAGGAAATAAAGCACAGAGAGGTTGAGTAACTTAACCAAGGTCACACCGCTATTACATGGTAAAGGTAGGACTGGAACTCAGGTCTGACTCCAAAGAACTGCCCTTAATCTCTGAAGCGGTATATGCCACATAGCGCTGTCTGGACAAAAGAGGGCCAGGGGCCTCCCTCCCTTCGTCTTTCATCCAGTCGGGTCCCTTCTCATCTAGTCCCTGCATACACACAGCGTGCACCTACAGCTGCCCGACGCTGAAGGGCCCTTAGGTCCCAGCGGCCCCATTCCCCGGATGGGCAGACTGAGGCCGCTCGCTGCCCACCTTCTGGTGCTTGCGCTCCTTCTCGATGCGGTCCATCCTTTCCAGACGCAGGCGGTCCAGCTCCAGGCGCAGCTCGTCCAGCTCAGGCGCGACGTGGTGGCGGCTGACCAGCACCTCCAGGATCTCCAGGACACGCACGACCTTGGGCATGAGGCGCGCGATGGCCTCGCAGCCGTGCTGGTCGATGACCCGCTCGAACTCCTGGCCCACGAGCGACGCGATGTCGTACACGTCCATGACGGTCAGCTCCGCCACGTTCTTCTCCAGCGCCGACTCGGCCGCCAGCGACGACCCCCGGTCCTCCTCCATGGCGCCCCGCCCGGCCTCTCCCCCACCCCGCAAACTAGTGCAACTCCCAAACTTGCCGCTGTCGAGGGCAGCGCCGGGCCGGGCCCACCTCGCGCCGCCGCCGGCGGTCCGCGCTCAGCTGGCCCTCGGGCGAGGGCGCACCGGGCGGCCGGCCGGCGTCCGCATGGGCGGGGGCGGCGGACCGCGAGCCGGAGGGCGGCGCGCGGGGGGCGAGTCTCGGCGCGCGGCTCGGCCCGGAGCCTGCTCCCGGGCGGGAGGAGGAGGAGGAGGAGGAGGAGGAGGCGGCGGCGGCGGCGGCGGCGAGGAAGGCGCGCGTGCGCAGGCCCGCGGCGCCTCCCAAGTTGGGAATCCGACTTGGGCGCAATGGAGGCGCGGGGTCTAGCTGGAGAGGGGGCCCTGTCGCCCTCGGAAACAGTTCTCGCCCGAGGGTCGCCCCCGCGCCCGGGGCCGGGGAAGGAAGGGCGGCCGCGGCCCCTCCAGGAAACTTTGGTGGCGGCGGCGAGACCGGCTGACCGGCTCCCCCCGCGTGGATGCCGCGCGCCCCGCCCCGATCCCGGCCTGGCGAGGGGCGCGCCCGGCTTCCGCCGCCCGAGGGCGCCCGGGTCCCCGCGGGCCCCGCACCGCGACCCGCAGACTAGGCGGCACCCCCCGCCTCCCACCGCCGCCGGACCTTCGTCCTCGCCGCCCCCCGGTGCGTCCGGTCGCGCCGCCCCCTCCTCCGGCCCGGTCCTGGCTCCTCCTCTCCCACTCCCGCCGGGGAGGGGTCGAGGCTAGCCCGGAGGAGAGGGGGCGGAGGCGGTGGGGGGTGGGGGGACGCTGGTCTCTGGACGCTTCGCCGAGCCGAGGGGCAGCCTCTGCGTTGGAGAGGAATGGAGGGGTCGCGAGGTGGGCTCGGGGATGGGGCCCATGCTGGGGAGAGAGCGAGGACCAGCCCCCCGTACCCCCACCCCCACCCCCCAGCCCGCAGACCCAGTCACAGGCGGACCTGGCGGCGCCGGGCCCTGCGTTTCAGTACAAGCGCCCGAGAGGGGCACTAGGAAGGGTGGAGGGGTCCCCTGCCCCCGAAGCCGCCGGGCTGCCCCGCCCGCAGAGCCACGTCCTTTAGCAGTTCCTTGTGACATAAACACCGCTTCACAGAGGAGGTGAGGCCGGGTTTGGATCTCGGCACCGCGAGTTTTCTTGTCCAAGCCCCCTGTCCTTTTGACCTGGCTAAATGCCCTAGTCCATCCGACACCCCGCCCCCAGCAGAGTCTTTCCAGAACCCACCAAGTCCTCCCACCCTTCCCATGCGCCACGCAGGGTTTAGGGACCCTCCTCTGCATTCCCACAGCCCGCTGCCTTCTCCCACGGAACTGCCCCTCGCACGCTGAGTTTTAACCGTGTGGTTACACAGACGCCTCCCCCATGAGACTGGGAGCTCCTTGAAGGCATAAAAAAAAAAACTTTAACGCTCTTATAGCCCTAAAGCCCCCACCAACCTGGCACATACTGATAAAAAAAAAAAAAAATTAAGTTGAAAATGTATTGGACATCTATTTCATATTTAATTCTAAGTGCTTTACAAATAAATATTGCCTCATTTAATCTGTACTCTATCAGTTCTCAGAGCGTGGCCTAATGACCACTGGGGGTCTCCAATACCCAGAGGGTCTCCGTGAGGTGGTCCCTTTCGCCAGCTTTATATCAGTATGAGGCAAGATGTTCTTGGCGTATTTAACGCAGAACAGCATCTCACAGTAAGATTGAATGTGCAGAAGCAGATGTGAGGACCCTGCTCTCTTCCAATGAGCTAGACATTAAGGAGATTTGCAAAAATGCAAAACAACACCACTGTTCTCAGTGTTTTGTTTGTTTGGGAGCATAGTTACTTGTATTAAAAATAGCATGTTAAAATGTAATGTATCTGCTTTTGAATTAATCAATATTTTAAAAAAACAGTTTAAATTTCTAGTTACAGCAGATATCCATAGATAGAACACACTTAACGAAATCTCTTTAGAGTCTTCAATAGTTTTTGAGAGTGCCCTTGGAGAAGGCTCTCTGAGACCGGGAGGTTTGAGAAGAGCTGCGTCACCACATCCTAAAGAGTATTATTATCCCACTTTTACAAATGAGGAAACTGAGTCATGGAGTGCTCAAATAGCTTGCCCAAGGCCGAGCAGCTGGTAAGTGCTAAAACCAGAGGTCAGATCTGTGCACAGCAACCTATGAGGTGGACATGTGATTATCCCCATCCTAAATCAAGGCCAGTGAGAAATAGGGGCATTTGCTTCCTGTAGCTAATATACCAAGTTGCTACAAACTTGGTGACTTAAAACAATAGAAATGTATTCTCTGACAGTTCAAGAGGCCGGAAGTCTGGAATCAAGGTGTTGGCAGGACCGGGCTCGCTCTGAAAACTCTTGGGAGGATCCTGCCTTGTCTCTTCCAGACTCGGGGATCCTTAGTTTGTGGCCACATCACTCCAGGTTCTGCCTCTGTCTTCAGGTGGCCTTCTCCATGTGTGTCTTCTCTTCTGTGTCTCTTATAAGAACACCTGTCATTGGGGGGCGCCTGGGTGGCTCAGTTGGTTAAGCGACTGACTTCAGCTCAGGTCATGATCCTGGAGTCCCGGGACCAAGTCCCGCATCGGGCTCCCTGCTCAGCAGGGAGTCTGCTTCTCCCTCTGACCCTCCCCCTTCTCGTGCTCTTTCTCTCTATCTCATTCTCTCTCTCAAATAAATAAATAAAATCTTAAAAAAAAAAAAAAGAACACCTGTCATTGGATTTAGAGCCCATCTGCACAATCCATGATGATCTAATCTCAAGATCCTTAACTTAATCACACCTGCAAAGACTCTTTTTTCAAAGAAGGTCTCCAGTTCCGTGATTGGGACAAGGAAGTATCTTTTGGGGCAGGGTGGCACCATTCAACCCACTGCAGGAGGTTAATTAACTCGCTTAAGTTCCCACAGCTGGGAGGGATGGAGCTGAACCCAGTGGGTGCCCATGTTGAACGAAGGAATAAATAATGAATGCCCAGATTAGGGCAGTTTTGCCCTCAAGGCAGCAAAGATGTAATTAGCATTGTTGGCTGAGAGGGACAATGACTGAGGATCTGGAGAGCCGGCCTGAAGCCTGACCTTAAGACCAGGGCAGGAAAGGGTGGGGAGGAGGAGGGAGACAGAAGTCTGAGGTGACCGCAAATGGTGAGCCCAAGTGCTTAGGAGAATGGCTAGTCTTAAGTAAGGAGAGGCAGTCAAGTCTGGTGGGTAAGCTTCCAGAGCTCTAACCCTGGTGCAGTCACTGACCAGGTGTGTGAGCTTGGGCAAGCCAAATAACCTTTCGGGGCCTCAACTTCCCACTCTGTTAAGTGGGATCACAAAGGGTAATTGTTATTATTAAATGAATCAACATATGTGCTGGCCTCACCCAGTGCTATAGAACAGTTAGTTAGTTTCTATCATCACCATCATCGTTGAAGATAACTGGAGGAGATATCTGGTTTGGGTGTAGATGTCACTGTCTAGTTCACGATTGGAAATGTGGACCTGGGACTCAGGACCAGAGCAATGATAAGACCTATATTGACATTCATTCATTCAATAAGTATTTAGCTCTTCATATATGCCAGGTAGTATGCTAACCCTGTGGGATGTGGCGATGTGCAAAAGACAGGATTGCTGCTCTTGTGGGGAACAGACAGGAAACAAGTAAAACCAAAAATAAACTAATTTCAGATAGAGCAAGAAAGGGTTGAAAAAGGAGAGGAGAATCAAGAAATTAGTGTGTGTCAGAAACCAGGTGTGTTAGCACAATTCATTTGGAAAAAGAGTCCCACACACTGTATTTTTTCAACTATAAATATTTTATCTTATTATTTTTTTAAAGATTTTATTTATTTGACAGAGAGAGCACAAGCAGAGGGAGAGAGAGGGAGAAGCAGGTTCCCTGCTGAGCAAGGAGCCCGATGTGGGACTCGATCCCAGGACCCTGGGATCATGACCTGAGCCGAAGGCAGCTGCTCAACCGACTGAGGCACCCAGGCATCCCTCAACTATAAATATTTTTATCTGTATTTCTGAAACATACTGAAACCATGTATCCATACTACTATCACCCTTGAGAAAGTTAATTTCTTCGTATCAAATATCCACACTGTTCAAAATGTCAATTGTCTCATCAATTTATTTCTTTGCAGTTTTTATTTAACTCAAGATCCAAATAGTATTCACATATTGCAATTAGTTGATATGTCCCTTATTCTCTCTCTTTTTTAAGATTTTATTTATTTATTTGAGAGAGAGAGAGAAAGAGAGAGAGAGAGAGAGAGAGAGAGAGAGAGAGAGAGCATGAGCGGGGGAGGGGCAGAGGGAGAAGCAGGCTCCCCGCTGAGCAGGGAGCCCAGATGTGGGACTTGATCCCAGGACCCCAAGATCATGACCTGAGCTGAAGGCAGACACTTCACCAACTGGGCCAACCAGGCTCCCTCCCTTATTTTCTTTTAATCCTCCATCTTCTTTTTTCTCCTTCCCCTGAAATTTCTTTTTTTTTTAAGATTTATTTATTTTAGAGAGAGTGGAGGGGAGGGACAGATGGACTCATTTTTTTTTTTTTAAGATTTATTTATTTGACAGAGAGAGACACAGCGAGAGAGGGAACACAAGTAGGGGGAGTGGGAGAGGGAGAAGCAGGCTTCCCGCTGAGCAGGGAGCCCGATGCAGGGCTCCATCCCAGGACCCTGAGATCATGACCTGAGCTGAAGGCAGACCTTAACCGACTGAGCCACCCAGGCACCCCAGATGGACTCATTTCTAATGTTTATTTAGATATGAATCACATGCAATAATGTTCACCTTTTTCAATGTGTACAATCCAGTGGTTCTTAGTACGTTTACAGGGATCTGTGGCCTTCACCGCTCTCTAATTTCAGAACATTCTCAACAACCTCCCCCTAAAACCTTGTTCCCCTTAGCAGTCTCTCTCCATTCCCTCCTGCCCCTGGCCCCTGGCAGCCACTCGTCGGCTTTCTGGGTCCATAGATGTGTCTGTTCTGAACATTTCATATACCATGTGGCCTTTTGTGCCTGGCTTCTTTCACTCAGCATAATGTTTTGAAGGTTTATCCGTGTTGTGGCCGGATGTAATTCCTCTCCGTAGCCTAATAATCTCCCATTGTACCGATGGACCACATTCTGTGTATCCATTCATCCACCGGTGGACATTGGGGGTGTTTCTACCTTCCCTGTTGTTTTGCCTGTGGAAAAATGGTAATTTTCTTCTGGAAGCTCAGATCACTTCATAGAAACGTTTCCTCCTCGCCCAACTCCTTGTTTCTGGGAGATGAACCAGGCTCCAGAGGAGGGTAGGAAGGAAAAGGGCAAAGGGCTTTATCTGCCCAGGGAGCTCACAGCCATCGGCACTTTCTGCGGGCCAGGTGAGGCAGGCAGCCTTGCACCCTCCAGAGCCTGCTTGCTGTCTGTAGATTTCCTTCTTCTGGACATTTCAGATAAGTGGAATCAGACGCTATGGGAGGGGAGAAGAGAAAGCCACAAACCATGTATGTGAGGCCCAGGGGAGGAATAGGCTCTGTTTGTGTGTGAGTCAGCGGACTGACACGGGACTGGATGGGGAACAGTGTGGAATGAAGTTAAAGAGGGCACCAGGGATTGATTGACTGTGGGGTCAAGTTCATATCGGATGTAGTGCGGATGTTATGTGACATCCAGCAAGTCATTGCCTCTGACTCTGTCTCAGTCTTTTCATCAGTAAAATGGGAGTAGTGTCAATCCCGTCTCCCTCTAGGAGGTTTGTGGAGATTAAATGAGTGAAGCTATGTTTAATGTTTAGAACGGAGGCTGGCTCATGGTAAGGGCTACACTAACGTTAGCTGTTGCTAGTCTTACTGTCCAGGTGGTGCTACTCTCGTTACCGCTGAAACATCCCATTCCGAGCAATGGCATCATGAAATCAAAGCTGACGTCCGGCTGCGGTATGAGGAGCTATTAGAAGAATTAGGAATTAGGGCCACCAAGTCCCTTCAATTCTTTTTTTAAAAGATTTTATTTATTTATTTTTGAGAGATAGAGAGTGGGGGGGAGCAGAGGGAGAGGGAGACAGAGAATCTCAAGCAGGCTCCACGCTTGGTGTGGAGCCTGATGTGGGGCTCGATTTCACGACCCTGAGATCACAACCTGAGCCGAAATGAAGAGTCGGACGCTCAACTGACTGAGCCACCCAGGCGCCCCTCTTCTCCCTTCTAATCTCTTTTCTGCACAGCAGAAATTTTGCACAGCCAGTAAGTAAGTTTGCATTTTATCCCGCCAGGTGTCAACACCAGGCTACAATAAAGCCCAGAGCCCTTACTGTGGCCGACCCAGACTTTCATAGTCTGATCTATGTCTACTTCATCTCACACGTAAACACCCGCCACCTGCTATTCCTTGAGGTCTCCTGTGGCCACAGTGCATCTCCAAACTCAAATCTCTGGTGAGAGCGTCCAAAGTGATGAGCTGGTGTCTCAGCCTGTGCCCGGAGATCAGGGAAGGCAAACATTTAACTTTTTCAGCTCCTGTAGAAGGAACAGAATTCTACTTTCAGGGGCGCCTGGGTGGCTCAGTCGTTAAGCGTCTGCCTTCGGCTCAGGTCATGATCCCAGGGTCCTGGGATCCAGCCCCGCATCGGGCTCCCTGCTCCGCGGGAAGCCTGCTTCTCCCTCTCCCGCTCCCCCTGCTTGTGTTCCCTCTCTCACTGTGTCTCGCTCTGTCAAAAAAAGAATTCTACTTTCACCAGGAGTCACCCGGGGATGGATTGCCCTGCCCACACTTGGAAAGGCAGCTCAGATGCTGAGCAGGAAACAACACACGACTCTCGCTGAGGCAGGGGTGCAAATGTGGGCCAGAGCTGAATGGCTGGGAAACACCAGGGCATTCCAGGTCACTCGAGGGCCCTTTCCTCTGTCCATCTGGTCAGCACCCAAATCCCCTCTCAGTAACTCAGAATTTAAAGACTATGGGCCTGTTGAACTGTCTATGAATAAAATGATACAATGTGAATTGCTCTAAAATAGACCACTAGGAGGGTGGAATGGTTAGAAATGTGGATGCAATGAAGACTGGCCATTCTGTTAATAATTGTTGAAGCTGGGTACATGGAAGTTCATTATACGTTCTCCCTCCTTCTGTATTATTAGAGAATTTTCATAAGAAAACAGCTTTTAAAAGAAAGCAGACTGGGGGCTAAAAGAGTAGCGAAGTGGGGTGCCTGGCTGGCTCAGTCAGTACAGTATGTGACTCTTGATCTTGGGGTTGTGAGGTCAAGCCCCACCTAAGGCCAAGAGCTTACTTTAAAAAAATAATAATAATAAAATAAAAGGAACGGCAAAGTATTAGCTTGCCTGTGATCATCACACCTCTTGCTTCAGCCATAGGTGGGACAAGAGAGATCCGATGCCACTAAGAGGAACAGAAGATCTGGAGTGGGGAGAGAGGGCGAGTGGGTGCTGGGGACCACCCACAGGTAGGGGCAGACGTTTCCTGTCTCTGTGAGTCCTTTAGGCTGGGCACATGGCAGAGAGAAGCAGTGATTATGTGGAAGGAGAAGTCACTGCTTCCTGGAAAATCAGGCCACAGGGTCCTGAGAAACCACACTAGGGCTCGAGAGGCAACTTGGGGACAGTTGAGTATAGCTTCCCTGTCCTGCTGCCGTAGACAGTGCAATGGACCAAATGCCTGTGTCCCCCCAAGTTCATGTGTTGAAATCCTGCCCCCCAAGGTAATGGTATTAGGTGTTATTAGTGCCTTTATAAAAGAGGCCTGAGTGTTCCCTTGCCCTTCCGCCTTGTGAAATCTAGGAACAAGGGAAGGGTGTTCTCACCTGACCCCAATCTGCCAGAATCTTAATCTTGGACTGCCAGACTTCAGAACTGTGAGAAATAAATTTCTGTTGTTGACAAAGAACCCAATCTATGGTATTTTTGTTATAACAACCCACGCTGACTAGGACAGACTACAGTTTTATGAGCATTCCTATTTTTGGGGAGTCTGAATGATCTCCCACACAACTCTGCTTTACTTGCACTGTTCCTTGAGCTCGATCCCAAGGGCTGATAACCTGAAAGAGCCTCACACCCCCTCTTCCACCCACATCACCCTCCTGACTTCCCATGGTTGCTGTTCTGGTTTCTCATCCCTCGTTCTCCTCCTCCTCCTCCTTCTTTGATGAGCTTGAGATGATCATGGACAATTCTGATGTCACCATTGTATCTAAACCCTGGTGATGTCACATGAGACTCATGGTCTCTTTTGCATTGATTCTGCTTGATAGTCGACCTCCCTCTAAGGGCATTGGATAGAAGTTTATACTCAGGCTCCCCAAATCCATCTTGGAAAACAGGATGATCAAACCCTAGCAACAAGATTCTTTAAAGTGCATTTAGCACCCTCTCTGAATTTCAATACCTGTTTCTACCTGAAGGGAGGTTACCTGGAAATGGTAGTCTGGGTAGATTTTCTATCATGTTAAATTGACCTGGTAGTGTTTCTTTGCTTCAAGGGTCTCATCCAATGCTTGGGCTTTTAATTAAACAAAATGTTGGGGTGCCTGGGTGGCTCATTCGGTTAAGTCTGCCTTCAGTTCAGGTCATGATCTCAGGGTCCTGGGATTGAGCCCCACATTGGGCTCCCTGTTCAACGGGGAGTCTGCTTCTCTCTCTGCCGCTCCCCCCCTTGCTTGTGTGCTCTCTCTCTCTCAAATAAAAATTTTTTTAACAAAACTTTTTATAGGGGCACCTGGGTGGCTCAGTCGTTAAGCGTCTGCCTTCGGCTCAGGTCATGATCCCAGGGTCCTGGGATCGAGCCCCGCATTGGGCTCCCTGCTCAGCGGGGAGCCTGCTTCTCCCTCTCCCACTCCTCCTACTTGTGTTCCCTCTCTCACTGTCTCTCTCTCTCTCTGTCAAATAAATAAATAAAATCTTTAAAAAAAAAAAACTTTTTATAAATATGTATAAACAAATTTATTTATTTTATGTATTTTATATTTATACATTATTTTATGTATTTTATATTTATACATATATTGTATTTTATATTTTATACATAAAATAACAAATTTTAAAAATTTGTTAAAATTTTAACAAAAATTTTATTTTTTAACAAATTAAAGAAAATGTTTAAAGAAAAAATAGTAACCAAGCAGAAAACCACCTATTGCCTTTGTATGGGTTCCTTAGAAACAGAGCTTGAGGCAAAGTTTATGGGCTAATGCTTTGTTGGGGGGTATGGTACCAGGGAAGCAAGGGTGAGGGAAGAGAAGTAAGGCAGAAAAGGAGGGAGAACAGATTCAAGGTGGAATATTACCACGGTTGGCCTGGCTTCACGAGAACACTCAGGCCGGTTGCTCAGTCTCCTGGGATGTCCCTCTCCTGGGATGAAACCACAGGCTCTCATACTGTCCATTGCACGGAGTGTAGTACTGGGCATACAGGGCGGGGATACACAGGGGACAGTGAGCTACTTATCTGCCTGCTCCTGTGTGACTCTCTTGACTCCTCCCTATGGGGCATTAACCTCCCCCCATTTCTAGGCGGAAGCCCTCTAGTCAGGTGGGTGCTGGGTGCGGAGGCAATGGCAGGCTTTGTCCGTGTGAGCATCTGAGGCCGTCAGAGATGTTAGGAGCTGAGGGGCCTGTGGCACTGTGCACAGCTTTGCAACCGTGGGAACAGCGTGAGCAACCGTGGGAACAGCGTGAGCAGTGGCTGATGCTGCTCGTGCTGGGAAGCAAGGCAAGTATCCCGGGTGGGTTGAACAGAGCTGGGTCTGTCATACCCACCATTCCACCATTGACAAAATTATGTACTTAGTAGAATTCCCCCCATTTCATTCCCCCTCCCAGGTAACTACTGTTGACATTTTGCTCCATGCTCTTCCTGATTTTTGCCCCCCTGAGAATATGCACATTACATTTATCTAAACATGCATTTACTTTTTAAATGGAAGCATGACGTATATATTAGTATGCGATTTGTTTTATTCACTTCATAATACCCTATAATTATCTTTCCAGCTCAGCATATATAGACCTACCTTCTTCTTCTTCTTCCACTTTTCCTTCTTCCCCTTCTTCTTCTTCTTCTTCTTCTTTTTTTTTTATAGATTTATTTATTTATTTATTTGACAGAGAGAGAGAGACAGCAAGAGAGGGAACACAAGCAGGGGGAGTGGGAGAGGGAGAAGCAGGCTTCCTGCGGAGCAGGGGGCCCGATGCGGGGCTGGATCCCAGGACCCTGCGATCATGACCTGAGCTGAAGGCAGACGCTTAACGACTGAGCCACCCAGGCGCCCCTTCTTCTTCTTTTTTAAGTAGGCTCCACACCCAAATCGGGCCTTGAACTCACAACCCTGAGATCAAGAGTCAGACCTCTACTGACTGAGCCAGCCAGGCGCCCCTTATTTATTATTATTATTATTTTTACAAATAAATCTGAATCCTAATAGGTTTTAGCTCATCACATATATATTTTAGTAGCATAAGTTCTAATTTTGTGTTTTGTTTTATTTTGTTTTAATTTTGATTACAGCATAGTTAACATACAGCGTTATGTTAGTTTCTGGTGTACAATATAGTGATTCAACAGTTTTATACATTACTCAGTGCTCATCATGATAAGTGCATTCTTAATCCTCATTACATATTTCCCCCATTGCTGCCCCCCCCACCCATAATCATCAGTTTGGTCTCCATAGTTAAGAGTCTGTTTTTTGGTTTGTCTTTTTTTTCCTTTGTTCATTTGTTTTGTTACTTAAATTCCACATATGAATGAAATCATACGGTATTTGTCTTCTTTGACTGACTTAAATCACTTAGTGTTATATCCTGTAGATCTATTCATGTTGCAAACAGCAAGATTTCCTTTTTTTTTTTTTTTTATGGCTGAGCAATATTCCATTGTATATTTACACCACATCTCCTTTATTCATTCATCAATCGATGGACTCTGGGGCTGCTTCCATATCTTGGCTATTGTAAATAATGCTACAATAAACATAGGGGTGCATATATCTTTTGAATTAGTGTTCTTGTATTCTTTGGGTAATAGTCATTAGTGCAATTGCTGGATCATACGGTAGTTCTATTTTTAACTTTTTGAGGAACCTCCATACTGTCTTCCACAGTGCCTGCACCAGTCTGCATTCCCATCAACAGTGCACGGGCGTTCCTTTTTCTCCATATCCTCGCCGACAACTGTTGTATATTGTATTTTTGATTTTAGCCATTCCTCAGTCCTTTTTTTTTTAATAGATAATACCTGCTTCATTTAAAAAAATGATTGTATAGTTTTTTGGTTTATGGATGTACTGTAATTTACCTGATCATTTCTCCCTTGATAGACATTGGCAGGATTTTCTGGTTTGTGCTCTTTTAAACAATGTTGCTGTGCAAATGGACACAATTTTTGGTGTTTTCAACTTGACAAGAAGTGAGTGGCCGAAACATGTTGCATCCTCATCTGCTCAGCACCTCCATTCCTGCCTACAAATTGGGGGTACGGAGGGAGACTGGAGGCCACAGCTCACCATGGCAGACAGCAAAACCCCAGGGTGCTTGGTGTGTGCTGGTGGTTACCCCCTGCAGTCCTGCATCTTTCTAAAAGGCAATTTTGCCCATGCCATTTTCTGACTTAAATCTTTTGCATGATTTCCATTGTTCTTTGGGGGCTGGGGCAAGGGGTGCCTAGCCCTTCTTTATTCTCCACATTTCTTTTTTTTTTTTTTATTAAAGATTTTATTTATTTATTTGAGAGAGAGAATGAGATAGAGAGAGAACATGAGAGGGGGGAGGGTCAGAGGGAGAAGCAGACTCCCTGCCGAGCAGGGAGCCAGATGCGGGACTCGATCCAGGGACTCCAGGATCATGACCTGAGCCGAAGGCAGTCGCTTAACCAACTGAGCCACCCAGGCGCCCTATTCTCCACATTTCTTTTCTTTTTTTTTTTAAGATTCTGTTTATTCATTTGAGAGAGAGAGCAGGAGCAGGGGGAGGGGCAGAAGGACAAGCAGACTCCTTGCTGAGCACAGAGCGTGATCCCAGGACCCCTGAGATCATGACCTGAGCTGAAGTCAGAAGCTTAACCATCTGAGCTGCCACCCAGGTGCCCCTTTATTCTCCACTTTTCAAGGACATGAGTCCCTTTCCAGGTTTCAAATTTGCCAAGGCCAAAACCCTCAGACAATGCTGTTAAGAGTATTTGAGGAAATCACTCTGGAAAAGAGGCCGCGTCTACTAAATCTGAACAGACACCTGCCCTGTGACCTAGCAGTTCCACGTCTAGGTTCATACCTGCAGAAATGTCCATATTCTCTACTCAAAATCATCCATCACAGGAGGGAAGCTGGATGCACTTTTTTGGGGTCCAGCTTCTTTCCTCAGTATAATGGGTTTTTTTTTTTTTTAAGATTTTATTTATGGGGTGCCTGGGTGGCTCAGTTGGTTGAGGGACTGCCTTCGGCTCAGGTCATGATCCTGGAGTCCCGGGGTCGAGTCCTACATCGGGCTCCCTGCTCAGGGGGGAGTCTGCTTCTCCCTCTCACCCTCCTCCCTCTCATGCTCTCTGTCTCTCATTCTCTCTCTCTCAAATAAATAAATAAAATCTTAAAAAAAAATTAAAAAAAGATTTTATTTATTTGACAGAGAGAGAGAGAGAGTGCACAAGCAGGGGGAGTGGCAGGAAGAGGCAGGGGGAGTGGCAGGAAGAGGCAGAGGGAGAAGCAGACTCCCCGCTGAGCAAGGAGCCTGATGTGGGACTCCATCCCAGGACCCTGGGATCATGACCTGAGCTGAAGGCAGACGCTTAACCACACCCAGGCGCCCTGTTAAGTGTATGTTTAATTTTTTTTTTTTAACGATTTTATTTATTAATTTGACAGAGAGAGAGAGAGAGCGAGAGCAGGAACACAAGCAGGGGGAGTGGGAGAGGGAGAAGCAGGCTTCCCGCGGAGCAGGGAGCCCGATGCGGGGCTGGATCCCAGGACCCTGGGATCATGACCTGAGCTGAAGGCAGACACTTAACGACTGAGCCACCCAGGTGCCCTGTGTATGTTTAATTTTTTCAAGAAACACTTAACTGTTTTCCCAAATGGTCGTGCCATTTTCCCTTCCTACCAGCCGTGATGAAGTAGGACATGCTGAGCCTTTGTGATTTTACCAATGTCTCTGGGTGATTCTGCTGCTCACCCAAGTTGAGAACCATTGGCTTAGAGGATGGTGAAATTGGAGGGGGGGCTTTTTGTTCAGGAGGTGACATTGGAGCCGAGACTTGGCTAAAGTGAGGGAGGAAGCCAAGAGAAAACAGGGGGGAGGGTGGTTTCAGGCAGAGGAAACTGGAAGTGCCGAGGCTTTGAATCAGGAGTGTGCCTGGCACGGTGCAGGGCCAGCAAGGGGGTCCGCGGGCTTAATTGGCTTTGCAAGGGAAGTGCCCTAATAGACAGCCAGCGCGGAGGGCGGGGCCCCCAGGGAATGATTTTGGGAGCCACTGGGGTTTTTGAGCAGAAGCACGACATGATTTTGTAGCAGAGGAAACCGAGGCTCAGAGAGGTGAATTAACTTGCCGCAGGTCACACAGTAAGTGGCTGAACTGAGGTTCAGGCCAGGTCTGTCCACAGCCAGAGAGCATGTTATTGACCTCTGTGCTCCCTTTGAGCTGTCTTTGGTGTCCAATAAATACATAAAAAGCAGAAGTTTGGAAAATGTCAATGTCCTCCAGCCAAAGAGCACCAAGAACACACTAGTGGTTAAGCCAGTTGGATTTAATACTCATGGCAGCGCGGGAGAACGCACACCCCGGGGGGGGACTGTGGGGCGTCTCAGTAAGAGAACGTCGGGGCGTTAGAAAGAACTGTATGTAGCGTTTGGGCTTTAGTTGGATGATTCTGGGGAAAATTTAAGGATTGAGGAGTTTAGCGCGTGCTGTCAGGAAGCAGGGATAATCCTAGGACTGGAGCCCTTAAATCTTACCTAGACAGAGGACAGACTAGAGCCAGGGAGAGGCTGTAATTGGTCAAGAAGTAGCTGTTACTCCTCTTAGCCAAGAGAGGGAGATGTTTGGTATTTCATGGCCTGGACCATGCTCATGTTTTGTCTTATTTCATCATGTCACAAGATGGCCTTGTCTGATGTTGATGTTCTGTGAAACTGTTATTTACGGGAAAGCGCAGAGGCCAGCTGACCGTGCCGGCCAGCTCCTGGATGGCGGGCACTGTTCTCCTCTCTCGGCTATTTCTAGATGACACCTTGGAGGATGAAAGCTTCCCTGTGTGTATGCTTGTCTTAAACAGCTTTATTGAGATATAGCTCACATGTCATGAAAATCCACCCGTTTAAAAGGAACAGTCCCATGATTTTCAGTATATTCACAGATACATGCAACCATCACCACTGTCAAGTTCCAGTACATTTTCATCGCTCCAAACGGAAACCCCATGAGCAGTTACTCCCTGTTTCCTCCCTCCTCCGCACCACAGCCCGAGGTGACCACTAATGTACTCTTGGTTTCCGTGGACTTCAGTATTTTGGATATTTCATGTAAATGGAACCATAGAATATCTGGTCTTTTGGGACCAGCTTGAGCCTCCTCTCTTCAAGGTCCATCCCTGTTGTAGCAGGTGTCAGCCCTTTGTTCCTTTTTATGGCTGAATCATAGTCCATTGTATGGTTGGACCACCTTTTGTTTATCCCTTCGTCAGTTGAGGGACTTTTGAGCAGGGACTGTGGTAAAAACAGTACTTCCCTCTGAAAGCTCAGAGCATTTCGTAGGAACCTCTGTCTCCTCACAGAACTCCTTGTTTCTGGGAGATGAAACCAGGCTCCAGAAGAGGGTGGGATGGAAGAGGGGAAAGGGCTTCATCCAGGCTGGAAGTTCACAGCCATGGAGAATCTGCTGTGTGCCAGGAGGAGGAGCTCTGGGAATGCACAGAGAAATTAGGGCAGCAGTCCCTGCCCTCAATGAACTCAGAGTCCAGTGAGTGGAGAGGGTACACGTGTTGTTCCCCTCCTCCAGGATCCCCAGGATTTTCTCATCTTCTTCAGGGGAACCACGCCTCCCCTGCTCCCTGGTTCCTGGGAAGGAGAAACCCAGGCCTGACCAATCTGCTTTATCCAACCCGTGGGCCTAGTGGTTGGCCCACAGATGGGCATCGGCCTCAGACAGCCCAGTGAGGTTCCATGACACTTTTCCCGGACCTCTCACAAAAGGTAATTTTTTGTTGGGTTCGTTGTTTTTCCTATGAGGTTGCTGAGAAAGTAGGCCAGAAGCGTGGGGCTGCCGGTGGCCATACTGCGGTTGTCTGGGGAGAGTCAGCCTGAGGAAGAAGGCAAGAGAAGGAAAGCAGGGCTCAGACATGGAGTCTGCAAAGCAGACAGTAAGCAGCCTTCCTGAGGAGATACTACTCCATTTTACAGGTGAGAAACCAAAGACACTCCCAGAAAGGAATTGAGTGTGAGCCTCTTAATGAGTGACAGGGCTGAGAATTATATTTCTAGGGGCACCCAGCTGGCTCAGTGCATAGAACATGTGACTCTTGATCTCGGGGTTTAAGTTCGAGCCTCATGTTGGGTGTAGAGATTACTTAAAAATAAAATCTTAAAAAAAAGAGAGAAAGAGAATTATATTTCTAGACCATAACCTAGTCTTTGAAAACAGAGTCTTTCCTTACATACTGTTCAAAATGTCTAAACCATGCTGCCAATAATTGACCTAAATGATTTTAAAGCATTTATAGCATTGAACCCGATTATCATTAGCATCTCCAAACAGACATGGGCAAAAATTCTGTAGTTGTAATGCCTCTTATTTTGGATTTCCAGAGTTTGTCAAAAAGTCCTCCACAACTCAAACCGACTTAAGCAAATAGTTACATAAATAGGAAATCCAGAATGTGGACTTCAGGCACAGCTGGATCCAGGGGCTTAGTGATAGCACTGTCATCTGACTTCTGTTGTTCTCTGCCCCTGAGCTTTGGGTTTCCATAATGTTGACATTACTTTCATGCAGGTTATCTACCCATGGAGGCAAAGGTGGTCTCCAGGAACTGTGGGGTTACATACTGCCAATAACTTTAGAAAATTCAATGAATTTTCATTGCATATCATTGGCTCAGTTTGGGACACATTCCTACCCTTGGTACAATCACTGTACTTATGGACATGAAAATTGCTGACTGGTCAAGCACAGAGTCAGAGGGTGGGGACGGTCCACCAGAGTGGTGTTGGATAAGATAGGGGGAAAGGAATCCTCAATGAACCAGTGAAGTTCTCTTACAGAAGGGAGAATAGATGTTGAGCAGACCCCCCTCCCCATGTTTAAAAAAATCAATGTTTAGTCTGGGACCAGGAAGTTGGTAGTACTTCCTCACACTGTAGAAATGAAGTCATCTAATCAAGTTGATATTAAAAATGTTCTCTTTTTAATACTTCAATTTCATTTTTATGACCTGGACTATCCTTTTCTTTTCACTTAATTTCCCAAATCTTTAAGTATTGTTCTTCCCCGCTTCACTAATATCCTCACTGCTGGGTTCTATCATCAAGAATGGCCCTCTTCTATTCTGTAGCATTTTCTACTTGGATTACCCCTTTCCTCTAATTAATTACTTCTAGGTAATGTGCACGCAGAACCTATCACAGGGGCCCAGGGTCATGTGGCCAAGCCTTCACATTCACTGGCAGCCTCACATTTAAACTTTTCTTTTCTTCTCTCTTTCTTGTAATCTCTATGCCTAAGATGGGGCTCAAACTCATGACCCTGAGACGAAGATTCATGTGCTCTACTGAACTAACTGAGCCAGCCAGACACCCCTAGACTTTTCATTTTTACAGATGCTAATTTCACATTTGGTTTATAATTCAGGACAGGAGTTTGTATCAGTCAGAAAACAGAACCCATTCTAGATCTTTCCAACAGAAAGGTTTGTTTGGTTTTTTGTTTTTTTATCTCTTTAAAAAGAGATTTTTATCTTTAAGTAATCTCTATACCCAATTTGGGGCTCTCACAACCCTGAGATCACACTTTAAAAGGGTGAGTCCGCTCTTTTCCTCCGTGGCTGCTTGTAGCTCGGCCGCCATCATGAACACACAGCAACGATCCAGACCAAGAAGTTCATGACCAACTGACTACTTCAACCGAAATAAATGGTCATGGATGTTCTTCACCCTGGAAAGACAACGGTACCTAAGACAGAAATTCGGGAAAAACTAGCCAAAATGTATAAGACCACATCGGATGTCATCTTTGTATATGGATTCAGAGCCAATTTTGGTGGTGGTGTTGCAGGATCATTGAGTGGGGTGGTCAAGAAAGAATTCTTGAGATCTTTTAAGGTGCAACTTAGTAAGTTTGTTTAAGTAGCAGGAGGACAGGACCCATGGGCAGAAAAAGCTGCACTTTCGCTGTATGAAGCTGGTGGTTATATGATTTGTGCTCAAGCAGGAGGGGATGGGCAGGTAGTATTAGATCATAAATGTCTTCTCTGAATTTCTACTCATAAAACTACTTTTGTTAAGATTTCTCTGGTGCTTATCATTCAGTTTGATATGAACTGTCCGTGAGAGGTACAGGCAGTCATGAGACCCTGTAAGAATGTAGCAACCAGCACATATCTGATCCTTGTCAAAACCATGCAGGCTATAGGTCAGCCTTCTGGGCTGAAGGTGAACATCTTTTCTGCTTCTATCCCTTACCGGAGGCAAGACAACTGGCTGTGGCATGATTTATGAGTCCTTGGATTATGCAAAGAAAAATGAACTCCAACATAGACTTGCAAGACATGGCCTGTATGAGAAGAAAAAGATGTCAAGAAAACAGTGAAAGGAACATGACAGAATGAAGAAAGTCGGGGGGACTGCAAAAGCCAGGGTTGGTGTGGGCAAACAGTGAGCTGGAGATTGGACAACAGAAGGAGTTCAAGATTCTGTAGTGACTTGATCTGTAGTGATGGTGCAGATTTTTCATGAGAGAGGTAATAAACTAAGAACTTTTCTGTGGAAAAAAAGGGTGATTTTTAAAAAAAGATTTTATTTATTTATTTGACAGAGAGAGACACAGTGAGAGAGGGAACACAAGCGGGGGAGTGGGAGAGAGAGAAGCAGGCTTCCCGAGGAGCAGGGAGCCCGATGCAGGGCTCGATCCCAGGACCCTGGGATCATGACCTGAGCCGAAGACAGATGCCTAACGACTGAGCCACCTAGGTGCCCAAAAAGGGTGATTTCATGGTATGTGAATTATAAACCAATAAAGCTGGAAAGAAGGAAAGAAGGAAGGGATGGAGGGAGGAAAGACCCGTTTTTTATTGCACCTCACTGACTCCTGACAACCACCTGGTAGGTTCTGGGCCAGACCCCAGCTGAGAGATTCATTCATCATTCATCGTATTATTACTAAGTACCTGCAATGTGCCAACCGTGGGCTGTGTCGAATGTATTCATGCACACTAAGGCACACGAGCATATGCCAGTCTGCGCCGAGGACCCTAAATGCGCCCATTTCCTGTGGGTGACCTGGCAAGTCCCTAGAGCCTGTCTTCAGATACTGAAATAATGTTGAAAGATGCTTCATGAGTAATTTATGAGAGTGGTGCTGTAGGAAAAAGGAACTATGCCAGGCAGTTGACAGTGATTTTATGATGATACTGTAATTAGAGTTACTTTTCCGATTTTTAGAAAGCACAGTTAATTGCTTTTATAATATAAAAAAATAAATTTCCGGAGGACTTCTGGCTGCATTTTTGGTTTGGCCACCATTGTGTTTTCCAACATTGGAGTTAACTGTATTTGTTTATTTTTAATTTTTTTATTTTTAAAAGATTTTTATTTATTTATTTGACAGAGAGAGAGAGAGCAAGAGAGAGAGTACACAAGCAGGGGGAGTGGTAGGCAGAGGGAGAGGGAGAAGCAGGCTCACTGATGAGCAGGGAGCCCGATGTGGGGCTCCATCCCAGGACCCTGGGGTCATGACCTGAGCCGAAGGCAGATGCTTAACCGACTGAGCCACCCAGACGCCCAGCTAACTGTATTTAGATACAGCATCTATGCTCCAATTTGCCACAGTCCTCCCCTCTCCCTATTGCCTTCAGCTGGTGCCATCTCTCAGTCACATAAACTGCCTGATCCCTGAAGGCATTTGAATTTGGGTCCCCCGATTTATATAGTAAAATCCCCACAATATACGATTCATTGTGGTCCACCGAGATGATAAATGTCCACATTTTAAGTTCCCGATAAGTGGATTTAGAATATTGAATCAGTTTGAAAATGGAAGTTAACATTTAATTTCTGGGTAAAAACAGATTTGTTCTTGGCACTTTTCTATGGAGTTCAGTTGCTTGGGAAGTCCAAAAGGCTGTTTCCATCAGATTAATTCAGTTTAGTAGGAAGCTACTTGTAGGTATTATCATCAGAAAGAAATTTAATACAGGGAAATGGAAGCACATAAGTGGGTTAGTGAGGCTGGAGAAACAGGCTCTAGGCTCCTAGAATAACACTACAGAACTGACCTGCCAGGAGAACCAGGGCCTTCGCCACAGCGTGGACAGTGGGGAATCAGGGGACTATTACGAGAACGCTTGAGTTCAGTAACACAGTGTGATGGCAAGGAAGCTTCCATCGCTGTAACTGAGCACCTATTTCTTGACACCTGAAGCGGGAAACTGGATTTTGGGCCACTACTGCCCCCTATTGCTTGATAGTCTTTAAAAAAGGGAAAAAAAAGGAAATAATCCCTCAAATTTGGAGAGCACCTTCACATACACCGTGTCCTCTGGTCCTCATGATAACAAGCAAGGCACGTGGTGTCATCATCCCCTCTTTACAGGTGAGGAGACTGAAGCTCAAAGTTGATGGAACATAATTAAGGTCACACAGCTATGTGCAAAGCTGAAGTAACCACCCAGGTCTCCTCATCCCCAGGCCAGGGCAATGAACTCAACTCGTATGTCATGAGTGAGGTCTTTTGTGGCCCTGTGAGCACAGCATACATGTGCCAAGGCTGGTGGCTCACAAGGGTCGCAGACTGGTAAATAACCGTAATTCAGTTGCACAAATCTGCATCGAGAGCACAGAGCATGGGGCTTGTATGTGGCAGAGGTATGTCTAGGGACATTCTAGAGAAGAAAAGAGGTGACATTTGAGTTGGGTTTTGAGGGATGAGTAGAATTATGTCTGGAAGCAAAATGCAGAGAATCGTCCTAGCGTCTGGCAAGAGCTAAGGGGGCCTGATGTGGCAGCAACACTTTGGGGAACTAAGAGAATTCTAGTTTTGGAGGATTTGAAGAAGGTCGAAAAATATTTTTGTAGTTGAAGTGTTATATACATACAGCAAAATAAGGTACATCAGTTTTAGGTCTAGATGTTCTTGATTTAAAAAAATAATATGTAAACACTAGGCGAAGATATTAAACTTTTCCAACATCCCAGGAGGTTCCCTTGTGCCCCTTCCCAGTCTATATCCATCTCCATCCTTCCCTGTAGGTTTCTGTGGGATGAGGATGCGTCCCAAGGGGTAAGTGCTTTCCCTGCTCAATACGGTCTGCCAAGTAACCAAACAGTATTGGCTGGCAGGCAGGTAATTCGTTCAATGGCCAGAGAAGGCAGAAGGCGAGCTCAGGCTCTGAAGGAACCTTCTGCCATTAGGACTCATGGTCAGGGTTTCTGGGGTTAGGGTGGAAGGGGCTGGCATGGAAGTTGACTTGAGGGTTTTTCCCAGAAGCGGTAGGAGGATTCTCTGAATCAGAGGATATTAGTTCTTCCCTTAAACGGGCACAGTCGGATGTGTCAGCAAGCTGGTAAGTGGGTTTCTGGTTTTAACAACTAGAAGTGGGGTGCCTGGCTGGCTCAGTCCATGAAGCATGGGACACGTGATCTCAAGGTTATGAGTTCCAGCCCCACCTTGGGTATGTAGAGTTTGCTTAAAAAATAAAATCTTGGGGCATCTGGGTGGCTCAGTTGGTTAGGCAACTGCCTTCCGCTCAGGTCATGATCTCAGGGTCCTGGGATCGAGCCCCGCATCGGGCTCCCTGCTCGCGGGAAGCCTGCCTCTCCCTTTCCCACTGCCCCTGCTTGTGTTCCCTCTCTTGCTCTCTGTCAAATAAATAAATAAAAATCTTAAAAAAAAAAAAAAAAAAAGCGTAAGGGGCACCTGGGTGGCTCAGTTGGTTGAGCGTCTGCCTTTAGCTCACGTCATGATCTCAGGGTCCTAGGATCCAGCAGCCCCCCCCCCCCCCCCCCCCCCC